>NC_056744.1:959407340-959749840 GCF_019279795.1 Protopterus annectens | reverse complement strand
GCACAGGGGAGGTTGCCCCCATTTTATTATTTTTCAATGTTTTTTTCTGTCTTATTTGTTTTATATTAAACAGTATTAGCAGCATTTAACTTGGACTAAGTGAGTTTAGTCAATTCAATACAGACAAACTTTTTTCTTTTGTTTTATTTTTGATTAGGTGCTGATTGACAAGTTGTGATCATTCAGTTGCCTTTCAGTGAAAACACACACACACACACACACACACACACACACACACACACACACACACACACACACTATTTACCTATATATATTTATATATCTACATATCTATATATCTATATATCTGTAAACTATTTTAATAAGATCTTCCTTGATACCCTAAATTTTGCCCCCATTCAGCACAAAAAAACTAAAACTAATCATGCTCCCTGGCTTACAAAAACCAACAAAGCAGAGTCTTCTTTCCAGGGACCAAGCTTGGAAACAATGATGTAATAACAAAACACAAGCCAATGAAATTAACTTCAAACAGCTTCATAACAAAGGCAAAAAATTAGTTATAAATAAGAAAATAATATTTTTCACAACAGTTAGCTAGTCAAATAAAAAAAGTCAGTCTCTTCTCTCTTTAATCCTGCAACAACACAAAACCCAGATAACAAATAGTCTATATGTTCAACTCCCATTTTATTGACAGCATTCTTAAACTTATCAAAGAACCCCCACAAATAACAGGAAACTCTCCAAAAAAGAAACTAAGCACCACAAACCCTGTCCATGAGAATCCCTGCCCACATCCATCTTATCACAAAGAAACAACTAACTGTAACACAGTAACTCCCATATTCTCCCTAAAACCAGTGCCCACCTCTCTAGTTTTTAAATTGCTAACTAAACTAAGACCATGCTCTCTATCTGCCAACAGCATCCCATCTGGATTCTTGAAAATTGGTGCTGACATAATAGCTTACTCCATCAATATTCTAATTAACTGCTCTATCTTAGAATTTATCATCCCTCAATTTTGGAATCAGTCCATCATAACCCCATTACATAAAGGTGGAAATACCAATGATTTAACTAACTATCGACTTATTTCTGTTCTCTCACCATTATCTAAAATATTGGAAAATGTATACATACTCAACTACTTCCACACCTTTCTGACAATCTCCTCACCCCAACCTAACTTGGCTTTTGCCCTGCTCACAGTACAACTACGGCCTTACTTTCTTTCACTGATACTGTGAACAATGCTCTGGACACTGACTTATTGACTACAGTAGTCTTATTAGACCTATCTAAAGCTTTTGACACAGTATCACATACTAAACTATTCCAGCAACTAATGATTCTAGGATGTTCTGAACAGACCCTTACCTTGTTCTCCAACTACCTGAACAATAGACAACAATCTGTCAGTTGGCAAAACAAGCAATTTGGCTATTCAGTCAGTAAAACAGGAGTCCCCCAGGTGTCAGTTCTTTGACCTTTGCTTTTTAACATATTCATAAGTGATCTCCACAATGTAGCAATACAAAGTTCACTGATCCAATATGCTGACAACTTGACTATCGTATTCTCCACTAATAACTTCCCTGATCTCCTACAAAAAGCACAAAACACCTTCACAAACATAGAAACCTGGCTAAATAGATCAGAACTATTATTAAATCCTAAAAAATCTAAGCTACTACTATTCTCATATAAGCCACAGCCACAGGACTTTAAAATGTATTCACAAAACAACACTGAAACTGAAATTGTAAAGACAGCAAAACTACTAGGCATTACCATAGACAACAAACTATCTTTCGAACATCATATTCTTAATACAATAAAGAAAACACACTTTAAACTAGGCAAACTCTACAGATAAAAATTCTACATGGACAAACCCATAAAAATAAAACTGACATGTGCCCTCTTATTTCCTTCCCTTCTCTATGGTTCCCATGTCTTTACCAACCTACATACATCTTTAATTAACAAATTACAGTCATGCTACTAAAAAAATTCAAAATTTGCCTCAGGTTTACTCAACCACACATATCACTGGAGCACTGAAATGGTTTGAGTTCCTCCACTGCTTCCAATACACCCAACTTACTCTTGCTCACAAACTAATACATAACCCAGGGAGCTACCCTGCATTTCTTTTCCAGATTATAATCCTACATCCCCTCCCAGAATCTTTGGTCTACTGATAAACAGCTTCTTATAGTATCCAAGCCCAATAAGAGAGCAGGACAAAGCCTGCATTCCTACTCCATAGCAAAATTATGGAAGCTTTGCTTCCCCTCCATTAAGCAAATTGAATCCGTAAAATTTTTCAAATCCACTCTAAAAAAACACTTCCTTAACAATGAAATCTGTCACTGTGCTGAAAACTATAGATCACTATAAACAATTGTGTTAACCCACTGAAATCCTTTGACCATTATATATCATATTGGTATCTCAAACACTGTCTTGTCTCTACGATCACCGATAGGCTATTTCTGAAATTCCTATGAATTTCTAATGACCTGTTTATCATGAATGTACTATCTGCCTTTTCCCACATTCAAAGTACGCCATTTAGAATTCTGTATATGTACTATTAACATCTAACTAGATTGCATAAAGCTTTTACAGTGTGTGCTACTAATCTCTTAGAAATGTATTGAAATGTGTAGAAATGTACAAAAGTTGTATGCTCTATTTTTATTGTAAATAGCATTTTTTTGTAAAAATATATCTGTAACTGGAGCTTTTCCCCCTGGGCCTCCACTGAAAATGGGTCACTGACCCAGTGGAGTTTCCCAGTCAACAAATGTCAATAATTAAATAAATAAATATCTCTATCTATCTATCTTTATAGAAAGAAAGTTCATAGATTAGTACTAGGCTACCTGCCCTTGTGGGCCATTTTAGGCCTAGCCAGTTACCCCATGTGTGAATCAGACCCTGAACCTTGTGTCTGCAAGGTAAACACCTTAACCATTATGCCATCCTCCCACCCAAATATATATATATATATAAAGCCCACATAATTTCCAGCACTCCAAAAAATATAAATCCAAGCCAAGGTGTAAAGAAGTTTATTAGGCTAACCGCCCAACTAGAACACAGACCGGTGGCCGGTTTCGCTCACAGCGTCCTCAGTGCTGTAAAAAATAATTAACCAAGAAGTAGGACAGACGTCTTGTGTATTCAAACAAAGAATAGCCCTCCATATCAGCGATATAAAGTGTCAGAGAACTAGAAATGCTTTGTACAAGCATAAAATGGTACATAATACAGCACACTTTATTTTCATAGGGCTTGATATGGTGGTCATGCAGAATACTAGTGATCATCATAGACATCAAATATTAACGCAGAAAGAAAGAAGATGGATCATTAACTTGGGGGCCCTATTTAAACCTGGTTTGAATGATCACTGGTAAAAACAACTAGAATATATTGACAGTCAAAAGATAGAGGATGTAAGGGTATGTTTATGTATCCAGCTGTTTAGGGTCATTAACACATAATGAGTTTTATAACAAAAAAAAATTTTTCAAATATATTTATGTGTATATATTCATGCATATGCTATAAGTACTATGTTTATGTATATTTAAAACTAAAGGGGGACTGGATAATACATGAGATTTAGTGATTAGGTGCTGGCTCCTGGAGGCACAGTATTTGAGTTTTGTCATTTTTTGTTATTTATTTAGACTGTGTGACTATTGTTTATGAGTATTTTTCATAAGTGAGGAGTTTTTTATTTTTATTTGTATTCTTGGTTAATTATTTTTTACAGCAACGTTTGGAGGGTTTTTGTAACCATTGCACATGATATAGATAGCGTGCTAATATGATTTTTGTAAGTGCATTAATAAACTATGTGAATAGTTAAGTAACCCGAACATGTAAAAAGTATTGAAAATTTAAGGGTTATTGTAACTTTAAATCTAGCCACGCAATAGATGTTTGCGTATTTAAATCCGGGTCCTTGTTGTATTATGATACACACTGAGGACGCTGTGAGCGAAACCGGCCACTGGTCTGTGTTCTAGTTGGGCGGTTAGCCTAATAAACTTCTTTACACCTTGGCTTGGATTTATCTTTTTGGAGTGCTGGAAATGATGTGGGCTTTGTGTTTATTTGCAATCCGTGCACCATTTTAGTTCCGTGCACCTATCCTGTGTTGTATATATATATATATATATATATATATATATGTATATGTATATATATATATATATATATATATATATATATATATATATATATATATAAAATGGTTTGCTATCATTATGTCGACGTGCATTTGCACGGCTATGAAGTATTCGTACATCAGATGTTCGAATACTTCATATTACGGCAGGTGACATGAGCGAAGGTTTGCATTGCGAATGAACCGTGCATTCGCAATTCTAACTTTCGGTCATGGGAGGGGATCGCGGTACAGTGCGGTTAGGGAAATGCATCCCTTTCCTCACTGTAGTGCGATCTCGGAGTTGGAATATTAAGTTAGGGGGGGGTGTGGGAGGCACAGCCCCCCACGGGGGGGGGTGCAGGGGGGCACAGTCCCCCTGCATAACTGTGTGTTCGGTTAGGTAGGTAGGTGATTATGGGAAGGGTGGGCGTGCTGTGTATCGCCGTAAATGTCGCAAGCGACATTTTCGACAATGCACCCTTGTTTTCAAGTTTACTATAATTTGAAAATGTTCATTTTCGATGCATAAATTCAAAAATAAAGACATTATTTATTTTTACTTTCGAATTTATGATAGTAAACCATATATAATATATATATATAGATATATATAGTCACTTTATAATCTTGAAATACATAAAAATCAAATTTCAGTATCCTGAGACTATAAAGCCAAAAAATCAAAATACCAAAACCCAAAAAGCGCAAAATTCAAAATCACGACTTTTAAACACACCCTACACCACACAAACACACATTCACCTTCCTCCCCACACTATAACAAACAAACAAAATTCACACAAACACTACAACACAAATACATGAACCTACCTTACATATAAGCAGGGGGGCAATCCCCCGGCACCCCCGCTACTTATATATACTAACTCCAAGGTTGCACTAAAAGGACAAAGACATGAAACCCACCACTACACAATCTACATTCCCCTTGCACAAACACATATCACATACATACAAATACCACCATTCTCAACACACACTCTTCCCTATATACCATAACCTGTGCCTCCAACTTCCCAACAGTTACTGACCTTAGGGTTAGGGTGTGGGTTAAGGTAAGTGCATATGTATGAAAGGTTTTACTGTTTTCTATTTTGCATTAGATGTATAGTTGAGTTACGTGTGTATGTGTTTTCAGCTGTTTACTTTTGTTTTGGTGGGTAGAATTAGGGTTAAGGTGTGTGTTTGAAAATGTTTCTGTAAATGTGTGAGAGTTACTGACCTTGGGGTTAGGGTGCGGGTTAAGGTAAGTGCATATGTTTTAAAATGTTTACTGTTTTTTTTTTTCGTTAGATGTATGGTTGGATTACGTGCATATGTGTATTTAGTTGTTTACTGTTTTTTGGGGTGGGTATAATTAGGGTTAGGGTATGTGCGTATGTGTTTGGAAGAGTTTAATGTATTTTTTTTTTGGGGGGGTTGGAACAGTGATTTCTTTCCCTAGGAAAGAAATCGCTGTTCTGTGGTTTCGACGTTTTCAGCTTTTGCTGAATATGTGTCGATGAAACACTGTTTGCTGATTTCAGCGCCCGGTGTTTTAATATATATATATATATATATATATATATATATATATATATATATATATATATCAATGCTCCACAAGTGATGGATGAGAAAGAAAAATTTTGGAGTGAGTTGGATGAAGTGGTGATGACTGTACCCAAAGGTGAAAGAGTGGTGATTGCAGCAGATTTCAATGGGCTTGTTGGTAAAGGGGAACAGAGGGGATGAGGAAGTGATGGGTAGGTATGGTGTTAAACAAAGGAATGCAGAAGATCAGATGGTAGTGGATTTTGTGAAAAGGATTGACATGGCTGTGATGAATATGTATTTTTAACAAAAGGGAGGAGCATAGGGTGACATACAAGAGTGGAGGAAGATGCACACAGGTGGATTATATTTTATGTAGGAGGGCCAGTTTGAAGGAGACTGGAGACTGTAAAATGGTGACCAGGGAAAGCGTAGTTAGGCAGCATAGGATGGTGGTTTGTAGGATGACGGTGGTGATCAAGAAGAGGAGGAGGAGTGTGAGGGCAGCACCAATGATCAAATGGTGGAAATTGAAAAAGGGTAATTGGGAGGTGGAGTTCAGGGATGAGTTAAGACAGGCACTGGGTGGTAGTGAAGAGTTACCAAATAGCTGGGTAACTACAGCAGAGCTAGTAAGGGAGACTGCTAGAAAGGTGCTTGGTATGACATCTGGACAGAGGAAGGATGACAAGGAGACATGGTGGTGGAATGAGGAAGTACAGGAGAGTATACAGAGAAAGAGGTTGGCAGAGAAGAAGTGGGATTGTCAGAGAGATGAAGAAAGTAGACAGGAGTATAAGGAGATGAAGTGCATGGCAAAGAGAGAGGTGGTAATGGCTAAGGATAAGGCATATGAAGAGTTGTATGAAAGGTTGGGCACTAAGGAGGGAGAAAAGGACCTGTACCGATCGGCTAGACAGAGGGACCGAGCTAGGAAAGATGTGCAACAGGTAAAGGTGATAAAGGATAATGAGGGAAACATACCCACAAGTGAGGAGAGTGTGTTGAGGAGATGGAAAGAGTACTTTGAGGGGTTGATGAATGAAGAGAATGAGAGGGAGAGAAGGTTGGATGATGTGGGGATAGTGAATCATGAAGTACAATGGATTAGCAAGGAGGAAGTAAGGATAGCTATGAAGAGGATGAATAATGGAAAGGATGTTGGTCCAGATGACATACCTGTGGAAGCATGGAGGTGTTTAGGTTAAATGGCAGTCAAGTTTTTAACCAGATTGTTTATTGAAATCTTGGAAAGTGAGAGGATGCCTGAGGAATGGAGAAAAAGTATTTTGGTATTGATTTTTTAAGAACAAGGGTGATGTGCAGAGCTGTAGTAACTACAGAGGGATTAAACTGATCAGTCACAGCATGAAGTTATGGGAAAGGGTAGTGGAAGCAAGGTTAACAAGGGACGTGATGATTAGTGATCAGCAGTATGGTTTCATGCTGGGAAAGAGCACTACAGATGCGATGTTTGCTCTGAGAGTGTTGATGGAGAAGTACAGAGAAGGTCAGAAGGAGTAGCATTGTGTTTTTGTAGGCTTAGAGAAAGCATATGACAGGGTGCCTAGAGAGGAGTTGTGGTATTGTATGAGGAAGTTGGGAGTGTCAAAGAAGTATGTAAGAGTGGTACAGGATATGTACGAGGGTAGTGTGACAGCGGTGAGGTCTGCGGTGAGAGTGATGGATGCATTTAAGGTGGAGGTGGGGTTACATCAAGGATCAGCTCTGAGCCCTTTCTTATTTGCAATGGTGATTGACAGGTTGATAGACGAGATCAGACAGGAGTCCCCGTGGACTATGATGTTTGCAGATGACATTGTTATCTGTAGTGAGAGTAGGGAGCAAGTGGAGGAGACCTTGGAGAAATGGAGATATTCTCCAGAGGGAAGAGGAATGAAGGTCAGCAGGACTAGGCAGAATATATGTGTGTGAATGAGAGGGAGGATAGAGGAATGGTGAGGATGCAAGGAGTAGAGGTGGCGAAGGTGGATGAGTATAAATACTTGGGGACAATAGTTCAGAGTAACGGTGAGTGTAGAAGAGAGGTGAAGAAGAGAGTACAGGCAGGATGGAGTGAGTGGAGAAGAGTGTCAGGAGTGATTTGTGACAGATGAGTACCAGTAAGAGTGAAAGGGAAGGTCTACAAGACGGTAGTGATACCAGCTATATTATATGCGTTGGAGACAGTGGCATTGACAAAAAGGCAGGAGTTTGCCCTGGATGTGCCAGAGTTAAAGATGTTAAGATTTGCACTGAGTTTGATGAGGTGGATAGGATTAGGAATAAGTATATTAGATGGTCAGTCCAGGTTGAAAGGTTTGGAGACAAAAACAGAGAGGCAAGATTATGTTGGTTTAGACATGTGCTGAGGAAGGATGCTGAGTATATTGGGAAAAAGATGCTAAGGATGAAGCTACCAGGTAACAGGAAAAGAGGAAGGCCTAAGATAAGGTTTATGGATGTGGTGAGAGAGGACATGCAGATGGTTGGTGTGACAGAGCAGGATGCAGAGGACATGAAGAAATGGAAACAGATGATCTGCTGTGGCGACCCCTAACGGGAACAGCCGAAAGAAGATGATGATATATATATATATATATATATATATATATATATATATATATATATATATATATATATAGAGAGAGATAGATAGATAAATGCACACTCATGTATGATATATAATATATAACATTGGGTCTAACAAATCAATACAGTATGGAGTTTAGGAACATTCCCACAGCAGTTAGTCAGGCAAACACTCTGTATCAACCAGTTACAAATGCACTGATTACCAATTACTACTACATAAAGGTAGTGTAGCCTGCAGAACTTGGATTAGAAAGTTTGTTCCTTAAATAAAGCTTCATCACAGTTGAACTGGAGCTTGTCTAGAAGGTTCAAGAAGAGTGGAGACACAATTCAGGGCACACTGTTAGATTATAATTAGAATACTGAGCTGTGGTTGGAAACTTGTGAGGTCACATAGTCTGGGTATTTTCTATAAAGCCTATTTTAGAAAGGGCTGTGAGAGACTGTATTATTGCTAATGACAAAAAAAATCACACATCCTGCTGTATTTTGTTTTGAACCAAGAGGACTTTTTTTTTCTACCTTTCAAGAAAATTAACCTGTACTTTTATATATGTCCTGCCTCTCTGCATTCAGTATCTCTCTTGTTTGGACTTAAACAGATGGTGTGTCCTGAGCAGCTGACCCCAGACTTGCCAAATTGCAGATCCCTACATTACCTTTCCTGCCAAATGCAAGCCATATTTTGGGCTACTAATTCCATCCAGCACTATATTCATTTTGCTCATGGCATAGTTTTCTAAAGAAACGGGTGAACACAAACCAAAGAAAAAACACAAAACTCCAAAAACTGGACTGCAGGAAGGAAAGCACCAGACACAGAATGTAGAAAATGCAGGTTTATTCCAAATTAAGCACTTCTGGATATTGTGACTACTTCAGATGAGTAAAACACTAGGCGCGTGCCCTTAGATACTCAACAAAACAGTTAATTGGTTAAGAAATTAACCAGTATTATTTAGTCAAATGATTCTCGACAACTAAGCAATAAAAAACAGTGCTCTTAGTACCCAAATGTTCTGAACACTTCATAAAAACATCAAACATATGTACACGCACCCACATGCAAAGCTCAACCCCTAACCCTACTGAAGAAACACTAATTAGTATTTCTTATATATCATAGAATACCTACAAAATTAATTACAACAATGATTAGACTTTACAAATACAAAATATCTAAAATACTAATAATAACATGATACAGACTATGTGCATTCATTCCTATTATTATTTCAAATCTTGAATGAAATTAATTCAAACTTTATGTAAAAACTATACATAAAAAACCTATCTGGTGAGGCTTTTTAATTTCAAGATGCATACAATAAAACATCTTCCATTATTAATTAACCAGGGGCATGACCTGAACTCCTACCTGGTGGCCTGTAAGCTCTATGTCACCAAAGACCACTGGGATATTCTGGATGAGCAAAAATGATATAAACTCAGCTGAAAGGTGAAGCACTAAAATTGTACAGGGACGCATAGGAATATGATTATATGAGCTACAACAAATTTTAAAAAAGAGCTATTGGGCAGGGTTGGTGTAACCTTTGAAGTCTAAGCAGCAACAAAGATAGTAAAGTTACTGTATTTTTAGAAGGAAGTAAAGTTAAAGCTCTGCTAGAATCTGGAACTATGATTACCTTTGTCAAGTGACTCTAGTGCATAAGCATAAAATTGATTACAATGAGTAAGTGGAGACAATCTGCATTCATAATAGTAGAACAATGCATCCTTTATCCATACACACATGAAAAAGAGTTCTAGGAAAATTGCTGCATTCTGTGACTCCAACTCTTGATTTAACTCATGATGTAATATTAAGGAAAGATTTTTCCCATTTTAATGTACTATTAAAATGGCAGAGGAGGGAGAGTCTACAGACAAAGTGTGGCAGGCTGATATACTTTAAAAAAGAGGCAGAACATTGACTTGATGCATTTATCCAGTATAAGAATGAGATAAGGAGGGCATGGCATTGACATTCATATAGAGAACCTAAACCGAGAGAAGTAAGTTGGCATAGAAGTTGGAAAAAGATCTAGTATATGGTTGTGGTTAAACAGTGAAAAGGATCATCTGATATCAGAAGTGTTCTGCCGTGAAAGAACAACTGAAACTCCAATCTGTAAAAAAGTTAATATAGGAGCAGAAGGTGAACTGATATAAACCTTGACATAGGAATCAGTACAAAACTGAAGTCTGCACAGAGACTTACAAAAGGTGATATCACAGAAACAGAAGAACAAAAACAGTGGAAGAAAACTTTAGTGAAAACCCCCAGTACAAAAGAAATAGATAAAGTGAGGTAAATAGAAACATGCAGAGCTCTAACAACAATTCTTTTAGAATAAGATAGAAAACAAGACAGTCTTAGCAAGTGGTATCTACAAAAAAGAAAAGAAAAAAATGAAGATAAAGTTTGCATTGGGAATCCCTTTCCAGAGGTATGGCAACATACAGAGGGAAATCAAACTGACAGGTTGGAATCACGCACAGTAAGATATAAAACTGCTGAGTTTCTTGCCCAGAATGACAGAAAACTGCACCCAGTGTGGATATGAAAACCCCCCAGGATCCCAGTATCTTTCAAAGCAGTATCATCTGAAAATATTTTTCTGGACATTGGGAGTCACTAGTGAAATCTAAAAATATATGTTAGCGCATAATTATCATAATGGCTTATGGCACAATATTTCAAGAGACAATGCTAGTGCACAATACGACTGCTAAGACTATTTCCAGAGAAACTTTGCTGTTATTTTCCAGAGTGGGTACCCCTAGAGCGGAATCTACTAATCAAGGCACTCCCTTTATGTTAAAGGTTGTAATAAGTTATGCCAGTTCTTTAAATTTAAAGAGGTGAAGACTTCTTGCTATCATCCTTAGACTGATGAGTTAGGTAAAAGATTTAATAAAACACTGAAGTCAACGTTTAGTAAAGCTGTTGATGCAGACAGTATAAACTGGGACTATTTGTTACCTTGCTTACTGTTTGCAATCAGAGAGGTGTCACAAGCTTCAGCAGGGTTGGGTTTACACCATCTGGGATTCATTACAGTAAGCATACAAGAATCATGCTTGACATTTATAATGATACTTATGAACAGGAAAAGGCACACTTTAAAAGTGTGGTATGATACTATGTTAGTTTGTAGGGTAGGTTAAAGCTGGTACCACTTATAGTAATAATGCACAAGCAGACAATTCAGGAAATGCAATAGCAGCTTTATAATAAGAATGTCAAACGTAGTGAACTAAAGCCAGGAGATCAGGTACTACTGGTGCGGCCTTTCACAGAAAACAAATTTTCTGGTCAGATAGCAAGGACCATTTGAGATAATAGAAATAGTTACTGCAGTGAGGTCTGACCTTACATATTCAGGAAAGAGAAAACAAATCTATTACATTAATTTACAGAAGTCCTGGAATGAAATAAAGAAATTTACAAATACCTTGTAAGCTGAAGTTTATACATTAGAGACTTAGGAGTCTTAGAGACTTTGGAGTCTTTACCCAGAGATCTAGAAGAATTGTTATCAAGAGTACAAAATCAGTAAAGGGAGTTCCTTTTAACAAATAAATGAGTGTTTTCAGAATTGCCTGGGAGTGCTAAACTGACAGAGCATGGCATAGAGAAACGCATATAGTGAAGGTTAGACAGAGACCTTACAGGGTAGCAGAGTCACAAAAATGGGTAGCAAGAAAAAACATGTCAAAAATCCCTAACTAAGAGTGACAGATGAATCACAGAATGAGTGGAGCAGCTCAGCAGTGCTACTTCCTACACACGATGGAAGTATTAGATGTTGTTATGACTTTAGGAAATTGAATAGCATTTCAAAGTTTGAAAGCTATCCCTTGCCCACAATTTATGAGTAGATAAAGAGAGATAACTGACAACACTAGACTTGATGAAGAGATACTGGCAGATTCCTCTATTCCCCTTCTGAAAAAAAAACAGCGTATTTAACCTTTCATAGTGTTATTCAGTAGAGAATATTACCATTTGCCTTAAATTGAGCCCTGGCTACTTTTCAGAGACTAATAGCTAAAATACTGAAACCCCCTTCCTTCCATGCTGCAGCATATCTGGACTCCATCATTGATTCAGAGGACTAGGAGTCTCACAAATCAAAAGAGCAGGCTGCGTTAGAATCTTTAAGACAGGTAGGCTTGGCTACAACTGCTAAGGAAAGAAAACTAGGTATGGAGACAGCTAAGCACACAGAATACCTAAAAGGAAGAGTGGTATAAGACCTTTACTGGGAAAGTTAGTAGCAGAGCCAGATCATGGTCAAATGGGCTCCTAAGAATGGTAATGGATCAGGACCCAATCATAGCCATTACAGTGTTTCATTATTTGCCTCTCTCTCCCCAATTCCCACAAACACTGTTCAAACATGCCAGTGTGCATTCAACTTTCTTCTTTATTTCTACAATGATTACAGATATTTGAATTTAATTTAAAACTTTTATTTAAAATTTTATAGCACAAACACTGATAGTCATTTGCTAAACAAAACAGCAGAGACTCACAATGAAAATGGACTTAGCATGAGCAACAGTAAACTTCTCTACTCTTAAAACTCACATTCATTGAAACTGCATTGAAACCCACATTCATAGAAAATGCAAAGGGCCATTGGCAGATTAAGTGTATCTTTGGGCTGTTTTCTAACTATGGGCCCCTGCACATATTTTGTCGGACCATGCATAAATGCTTGTGTTCTTTGATTCAGCTTCTTGATTGTATTAAATTATATCTATTGTTTATTAAAGTACCAGTTGTTAGAGAATGATTTAAATTTATAGTTTTGAACATTTCTCTAGTAAGCAGTGAAACAAAACTTATCAATCAATAATGACAAAAGTACCCATTTCAGAGCATTTCAACCATAAAAGGCCACTCATACTGTTGTCATTATAATCCACCATCAGCCAATATGCATAATATATGCAGAAGTAAAAGAAATCTGAATAATTCTACATTAAGGAGAAGTGTAGCTAATAAACAGGTTGCTTCTGGAAAACAACATTACATTTCACTTCTTCATCTACAAATTTGGTGTCTGCTACCTTTGAAGAATAAATTGCCTGTGTTACATTAAAAAAATGATGTGCTAGTGATATGCAATAGTGAATGGCTGGGAAACTGATAACAGGTTTGTGATGATGTGAGGTATTGCCAGCTGTGCCAGGAGAAGTAGGGCAGTAGATGTGTAAACATATGCCAGCATAGCTAGTTGGAGTTTTGTAAAAAATGGTATGTCATTTGTATATCAAACTGATTTGTACAGATGATTATGGTGAAAATACATTTGTAAAGCTGCTTCTGTTAAAAATTGTATCTTACAGTTCTGATTGTAGCCAGAGATGAAATATCTGTAAAAAACAGGACTAGAAATCTAACTGTATTTTCCTTAGGGGTGAACTAATTGCTACACTGGAAGGGTAGAAGTTTTGAAATGGGTTTATAGCTTGCAGGTACTATAAGACATCTCAGCAAAGCTCTATCTGTGTGTATGGCAACACATATGTATTAAATTCTGGTTCAGTTTCTAGCAAAGGGGATAGTGTGGGAATCAGAGTCAGATGACCAGACATATGTGATGTCATTCTGTAATCCAGCACTGAAATGATGTTTTAATACCAGATGAGACTGAAGTCTCAGTTCTTGAAACTTGACAAAGAAGGAAGACCACTCACCCACTTCATCTTACCTTGTTTTAGTAAGTAACCAGGGAATAGTAATGTTTTAGATCAGTCAGGAAAATATAGTGAGATTAGTTAAGTACTGTTTTCCTGTATCTGTGTGAATCTATCCATGTTATTTTTAATATTTCCTGTGATTGATACTCTGATGTTTATTGTAATTGATATTTAGTATTTTCATATTCTTTTATTATTTATTATTAAATATATTTAAACTTTTCATTGTGGCTGGTCTTTTACAGAATATTTTAACCTCTAAGAGTACTTGTAGTTTTAGTGACACTGTGGATGCTCTGGAAAGCTTTGCTGTATTGATCAAACACTACCATTTGTATCAGTATTAATTTTACTCAGCATAATTGGGTGCCCTTGTAAGAGCCTTAGAATAGATGGCTTTGGTGTGTTCTGGTGGTAGTACCTAATTTATAATCTGGGCAGAGGGGGCATAGCTAGTAAGTGTGTGTGTATGTGTGTGTTTGTGCGAAAATCAAATCTCAAAATGTGTGTTTCAGCAACTTGAAGCAGGGACACAGAACACTGGTTTCACAGAGAGGGTGGTGGAGGACTTGGCTTGGAACACTCGACTGAGGACTCAACTCTACAGCTGTGCCAGTGGGGAGTCTTACTGGGGGCCTTAAGAGAGAGAGAGAGAGAGGGTAATCCAGCCCCCAGCCTGTGTTTCTTGTGTGCACTTAAGGAAAAATGTGCTTGGTGCAGAGAGCTGCATCTGAAAATATTGTGTGTATCCATATTTGTTCCAAGAGAACGACAATCTCCAGTGTCAGTGGTAAGGATTAAGGCTCCTCTATTACTGGCTCAGAGCAGGGATGCCACATATTGGTGAGCAGTAGTGTGGATATTAATTGAACTCCTGTAGCCTGTAAGCAGTTGTCACTGAAGGTGTGTATACTCTGAGCAATGACAAGATAAGCATAGACAATTTCATTTTCACTACAGTTTTATTATTATTTTTATTAGTTTAGTCAGAGAAAGCAGGCAAAGATGTCAGCAGAGGATTATAGCAAGCTGACAAAGAACCAGTTAGCCAAGGTTTGTGAAGCCAAAGAACTGGTGTATGCCAACCTGACTAAAGAGGAAATTGTTTCAGCTTTAATTGCAGCTGCAGCCCAAACCAGCAACCAGGAAGACAACCAGTCTGTTGAGAAGGATTTGCAGCCCTCAGAAACAGGACAGTTTACCTGTTCATCAGAGAAGTTAAAAATCCATCTGGTGTTAAACAGACTTGAACTGTATGCCACATGTTTAGAATTAGAATAAGCAGAGACTGCAGCATTTGAAGGCTGAAGAAAAGGAGAAACAGATGGAATTAGAATCAGCAGAGATACTTTAGCATTAGGAGGCTGATGAAAATGAGAAACAGCACCAACATGAGAGGGAGATGCTGACTCTTTGTCAGGGCCATGGAGGTAATGGGGAAGGGAATAATTGAACCCCAGAAGAAATAATGGTCTGTAAATTTCTTCCACAGTGTACAGATGGTGATACTTTTGATAGTTTTATTCATATATTTAAAAGAGTATGTAAACAGTATAATGTCGACCAAGGGCTCTGGGTATGGTTCCTGAACCCCTTACTTCATGGAAAAGCTGTAACTGCTGTTTCTAAATTGTTTGATACTGATTGTTTAAACTATGATAAAGTAAAACAATGTTTATTGTAATGTTTTAAGTTAACACCTGAAGCTTACAGAAAAAAGTTTTGTGAGCACAGATGCAAGGCAGATGAAAGTGTATCCCATTATATTGCTGAGATAAGCATTTATTTTCATAGGTGGGTGAGTGGGTGTCAGGTCACCACTTTTGAAAGGCTGGCAGAGTTTTTGGTGAGGAAACAAGTCCTTAGCACTTTGCCGGAGGACATGTGAATCTGGTTGGCAGACCGAGAGTGTCACTTTGCAGATGAGCTGGGGAGAAAAGTGGATCTCTACTTAGAGCAGGGCATCACTGCACAAGAAGGGGATATCCAGTGTTGCACATGGATATAAGGGAACCCATGGTGGCAGCCCAAACTACCCCAATAGAGTCCACCAGTAATAGAGGAAGCCACTAGCTCAGGCACATGGTCAGGATAAAGAATTAGATGTTTTAAATGTAACTAGTGGGACCATGTAGCGTACAGATAACCATGGAAGCAAGGTGGGGGAACAAAACATGAGGGATCCAGCAAGTGGAAAAAACAGTATGTCAGTGGTAAGTTGTCTGGAGACAACAGGGATACCAGACTATCGCCAGAGTTTATATCCTATTTTAGTGGATGGAAAACAGGCCACTGCTAAGAAAGACACAGCCTCTGACATAACCAATGTGAAGAGTGCAGTGGTTAAAGAGGAGCAATATGTGCTTGGGCAGTCCACTCCAGTCAGAGCTTTAGGATGGACCACATTCCAAATGCCTTTGGCCAGGGTTCACCTTGACTTAGAGGGTGGAAAAGGAAGCAAGCAAGTAGGTGCATTTGAGGATATCCCTGAAGATGTTCTGATAGGGAATGATTATGATAATGCAGTGCATTTTGTGCATGCAGTTACACTCAGTCAGGCTTGGAGACAGGCATGTGGGGCTGGTAGTCTGGGTGAGACCCAGACAGACCCCACACCTGAAGCCAGTGTTGGTGAGGTCGCTATTTCAGGAAGGTAGCTACCCTGTAGCAGTGAGCTTGAAGGTGAGCGGCAGGTGCTGGTAGATACTGATTTTCCCTTGGACAGAGTCACTGCAAAGGCAGAGGTGAGTGGCAATACCCAGGTTGACATTGAGGCACCACTGTCAGAAGATACCAGACCTCTTGTCAAAGGGCAGCTGGGAAGGGTCACAGTGATAGCTCTCAGACCCTGCACTAAGAGGCTTGAAGTAGGTAGCTAGGGAGGCACCCGATCCTCAAGGAAAAGAGGAGTCTGTATACTGAAACAAAGGGTTACTGTATAGAGAGTGGACCCTTGAGGGAGGGCTAGAGGGTGAGGTAATGCAGCAGTTGGTAGTGCCCAGATCCTACCATCTGGAACGTCTAGCCATAGCCCATGACATTCTTTTTGCAGGTCATATGGGCATAAAGCATACCAAGAGACATAGTATGTAGAAATGTTATTGCCTGTGATTACAGGGGATGTAACAGGGTACTGCAGGACTTGTGAGCAGTGCCAAAAGTAGGCAAGCCAGGGGACAAGGTTAAAGCTCCTTTGATGCCTTTGCCTGTGATTGAGGAGCCATTTCAGAGGATAGCTATGGATATTGTGGGGCATCTGAGTATCACAAGTTCCACAGGAAAGAATTATATCCTGGTGGTAATAGATTATGGCACTAGATACCATGAGGTGGTGGCTCTGTCCTCTGCTGAGACAGAGAAGGTGGCAAATGCTTTGTAAGAGATTTTCAACAGGGTAGGTTTCCTTGAAAGAAATACTGAATGACTGACAAAGGTGCCAATTTCATATCAGATCTGCTGGCTTGTCTGTGGAAGTGCTGTGGGTGAAGTATCTAAAGACTACCCCCTACCACTCCCAGACTAATGGTTTGTAGAGAAGCTAAACTCTACACTAAAGACCATGCTACAGTCATTTGCAGATCAGTTTAAGAGAAAGTGAGACAAATATTTGCCCCATCTGCTGTTTGCATACAGAGAGGTACCCCTGGAATCCACATGATTTTCACCCTTTAAGTTGCTGTATGGACAGAGGTGGGGGGTCTTTAGATATGATTCATGATGAGTGGGAGGATGAGTGTGAATCCCACAAGGATTCTGTTGTGGCATAAGTCCTAAACCTCAAGACAAAGCTTAGAGAGCTCATGGGATGTCCCAGGAAAAACTGCAGAAGTCCAACAGCAGTTAAAGGTCTGGTATGACAGGAATGCTCGAGCCAGAGAGTATGCTGTGGGACAGTAGGTTATGGCGCTCATGCCTGTCAGACACAATAAGCTGCAAGCAGCTTGGGAGGGACTCTTCGAAGTGGTAAGGAAGGTCAGTGATGTTAACTACATGGTAAGCCTGCTACACAGGATCAGGGGCACAGATTGTACCATGTTAATATGATAAAGCCTTACCATAATTAGGAGGCCCTTGTGTTAAGTGCTCACAGTGGATGGCAGGAGGAGTCTGAGGGGGATCTATGGATACATTGAGTCAGCCAGCAAAATGCCAAGTTATTAAGGTAGAGCCTAGGGTTGCAGGCATATGACATGACAGAGCAGCACCCTAATGGGGTCAGCAATGCCAATGCAGATAGAATCTCAAGACAGGGCATGGGTTAATGTGTTCCCCAGACAGGCTGAAGTCCCTCAAGCCACATTTCTCAAGGGTCACTTGAGAAACTAACTTGAGTCTTCAAAGGGAGGGAGATGTGGTAATGTGACATATTGCCAGCTATGCCAGGAGAAGTAGGGTAGTGGATGTGTGCCATATGCCAGCATAGATAACTTGTGATGTTAAGTTGTCTATCTCGCCTTCATTCTTGCTGGATGGGTTCGGAGCCGACCTCGGCTCCGACTCGGCCACTCTAAAGCTCGAGAGTTGGTTCCACCGGCTCGAGGCTCCCCTTATATCCCACAATGCTAGGCGATAGTTACCTCAGATCTCGTTTGCCGCTACAGCTTCGAGGTTGGTTATTCTACCGTTTCCTGGTGAGTTTTAGCTTTTTCTATAAAAAGTTACTCTTTTTACCCCTTTTTTAGTTTAATTATTCTTAAATTAGTGTAGTTCATTGAACTCTATCCCCGAACCTAATTTTTTCCCGTTTCTTGTTAAAAGAACTTTTAGTTCTTCCCTTGGGCCTTAGGCCTTCCCTTCCCTAGGGAGTGTGTGTGTAGTGTACTACTCTTTATTGTACTTTATTTTTAGTATTTTTACTAAAGTTTGTAATTTTGACAGGGTATAACTGGTGTGTTTCAGTGTGTGTTTGTGTTCACCAGTTAGGCTATGTCTAAAGAAGCAAAGGTTTCCGGATTCAAGAAGTGTGATGCGTGCTGTCAGAAAATGTCTCTGACAGACGCTCACACTTGTTGTGTCTATTGTCTGGGGCCTTTGCACCTGCAGGACTCCTGTGCTGTCTGCCATGGCTTCAGCCCCAGGGTCCTGCAGGAAAGAAAAAACAAGCTTATATTGAGAGGCTTGTTGAAGCCTGAGGATTCCCTGTCTGTCTCAACAGGGAAGCCCTCCAAGGCATCGAGGTCTTCGGCCCGCTTCTGAGCCGAGACCTCAGGTTGTTCAACCTTTGCCTTTATCGGCTCCGGCTGGAGCCGATAAGACTCAGTCCACAGTTTCTGTTGCTTCCTCGCTCCGCCGGAGCCGAGGTTATCGAGGTACCCGTGTCGGCTCCGACAAGATCTTCGGAGCCGACAACCAGAAAGAGGTCTAGGTCACCTTCTCTTGGCTCCGTTCATTCGGCTCCAGGATCTCCCCTGCTGTCTGAACGGAGCCAAAGGTCTCATTCCTCTAGGTCATCGAGGCTGTCCGATCATGACCTTCAGAGGGTGGTGAGTCGACTACTCAAGTCTGAGGCACTAGCCCAGATGCTTCAGAGCCCGACTCATCAGTCGGTGCCTGCCCCGTCCATCAACTCTTTCCTCCTTCGACTCTCTTGAGTTCGAGCCGGGTCGTGTCGGAACCGAGACTGTGGTCACCTCGAGCCGAGACAATTGTCTTCGGCCCGCCGCCGGCTCCGCTTTCTTCCATGGAGGAATCTCGGCGCCGGACTTCCCTCGTCGGCTCGAGGGGTGAGTGGCATCGACCCTTGTCCGACCCCTCTCCTCTCGGTGCTTCGGGCGCTGGTGAGTCCGGCTCCGACATTGGCCTCGGTGCCCTCACTGTCGGTGCCGAGGGGGTCCTTAGCTCGGAGCGGGACCTCTGGCTCTGCCTGACAGGGGTGCTTTCGAGGTCATGCGGAGTGTGTTAGAGCCTGGCTCTACTCCACAGTCGGCTCCGCCAGCCCCTCCCTCTATGCTGCCTCAGGGTAAGTCGACTCACTCCCTCATCCCGGACCGCAGAGAGCCAACTCCTCAGGAGCTCCCTTTGGGATTTCATCCTCTTCCGAGGCCTCTCCTGATTTGGCAGAAGAGCCCCTCGGAAGAGGAAGTGCAAGAGGAAGCACATTGACTCACCTGAGTCTATCACGACGGACACAGATCTGGATGATTCTGAGGGTTCCCCCCGTTCCCCTTCTGAAGATGTCTCATTTGCAGACATTCTGGAGATCCTTAAACAGAGGGGAAATTGGCCAGCCCTCAACCCTTCGGAGGACGAATCTGTGTATCTTGAGGCGTTTGGCTCTCGTCCTTCCACCTCCTGGGTGTCCCCTCCCTTCGACCCCCTCATGCAGGTGGTTGCTAAAAAGGTATGGACGGCTCCTGATTCAGTGGACCCCACTCCCAGGAGACCCTCCAAATTCATCACAGCTCCATCAGACAAGGAATTTTTATCAAAAGGAGTCTCTGTGGATGCTATGGTGGTAGCTGCCGCCACAAAGAAGGAACTGGCTGATCCTTCAGTGCCTGTCCATCCACCTAACAAGGAATCTAGGTCCATGGATAGGTACGGGAAGCGGATGTTCTCCTCAGCGACATTTTCTATGCGTTCGCTGAATTACCTGTGCCATTTCACTCGTCTTCAGAGGGACTTGATCAAAGAAGCGAGTGAAATGCTGAAGGACCCTACAGCTACGGGTTTCCAAGAGAAAATGAAAACGCAGCTAGCTATCCTTAATTCTATTTCCAACTCCTCCATGCGCCTCCTCTCTTATGCGGCCGATGGAGCGAGCAGAGCCGCAGGAACAGGGGTAGCCTTACGTAGGCACGCCTGGATGCGGTTATGCAATTTATGAACCTTTTAAGACGTCTTTCACGAACTCCCTTTGATGGATCATCTCTGTTTGGTCCACAAGTGAAAGAAACCCTGACTAGGTGCGAGACTGATGGCAAGACCCTTTCTGCCGTCGGAGTCCATTTTTCTACTCCTTCTAGGCCTTACCCCAAAGGCCAGAAGGGGGGAAAGATGTGGTTCCGTAAACAATCTCAAGGGACTTCGCCTGACGCACAGAGTCGGTTCCCCGCCAGAGGCAGAGGGGGGAACAACAATGGTAGACGTCGCCCTAGAGGCAGAGGGGGTCCGCAGAACCAGGGCAATCGAGAAACCTCCTCCGATAAGCCCTTTCAGCATCCCTGAGGTGTTGCCCAACTGCCCATCTTCGGAGGCAGTCGGGGGAAGATTGTCACTGTACCCAGAAGCCTGGCTATCCTTGACACAAGACAAATGGGTACAGTCCATCATTTCAAGGTTATTCTATTCCCTTTCTTCGCTTTCCAAATCAGTCAAAAATCCCTTCCAGATGTTCCACCGCTCAAAGGGATATAGCAGCTTTGGAAATTTCAAAACTGCTTGCAAAAAGAGCTATTCAGCCAGTGCCAGCAGACCAACTAGGATCCGAATCTACTCAAGGTTCTTTTTAGTTCCAAAGAAAACAGGGGACTGGAGACCAATTTTGGATCTCAGTATCTTGAACAGATCGGTCAAGAAAACAAGATTTCGGATGGTCACGCTGCAATCCATTCTTCCCCTATTGGGAAAAGGAAACTGGATGTGCTCTATAGACCTTCAGGACGCGTACTATCACATAAAAATGAACAGACGCTCCAGAAGATTCCTCCGCTTCAGGCTGGGAACCAGTCATTTTCAATTCAGGGCCCTGCCCTTTGGTCTCACCACTGCCCCCCGGGTGTTTACCAAATGCATGGCAGTGGTAGCTTCTCATCTGAGACGACAAGGATTCCAGGTGTTTCCATATTTGGACGACTGGCTCCTCACAGCTCCCACCAAGCATCTCCTTCTGATGGCCAGAGATTACACTTTTCGCGTCTGTCAAAAACTGGGTATCTCAATAAATTGCGAAAAGTCTGTGTTGTCGCCTTGTCGTACTATTACCTACATAGGCTAAATTTAGATACTGTAAACATGTCTGCAACACTAACGAACCAAAGGATATCAGACATTCAAAAATTGGTATCACTACTTCTCAACAACAACAGAGCCAAAGCCAGGTTAGTTCTAAAGGTGTTGGGAATCATGGCAGCGGCCATACCTCTCCTTCCATTGGCCAGATACCACATGCAGATCCTTCAGTGGATGCTTTTTTCTCAATGGTCATACCAGGAACTTCCAATGTCTCACACCATTATGATCACGCAAGCATGCAAAAAGCATCTCATGTGGTGGATGTCTTCCCCCCAGCTCCTGTTGGGGAGACCATTTGTTCCACCTCCTCCGGTTGCTACTCTGACAACGGATGCCTCCCTGATCGGGTGGGGGGGGGCATTATCAGGGCAGGACAGTCCAGGGCACATGGCAACCAAACGAATGCCACTTGCACATAAATGTTCTGGAGATGAGAGCAGTGCTTTTAGCGTTGCAAGCCCTTCAAGACTCTCTTCCCTTGGGAACGATTGCAATCCAGACAGACAATATGTCTGTAGTGTGGTACATCAACAAACAAGGCGGAACCAGATCATACCCCTGTGTCGAGAAGCACTCAGACTGTGGCAATGGGCGATTTCTTCTCAGCGTTTTCTGATAGCAACGCACATCCCCGGGAAGTCCAATCACATTGCGGACAAGTTGAGCAGAGCTATTCTCATTCCTCACGAGTGGTCTCTGAAAGACTCTGTAGTGAGAGAGATTTTTCTCAAGTGGGGTCAGCCTTGCTGCGATCTTTTTGCTACTCCCCAAAACAGCAAGTGCAGAGAATACTTCACTCTATTCCCTTTACCAGGCCAACCCAGCAGGGACGCGCTAGTCCAAGTTTGGCCCCGGGACTTCTGTATGCATTTCCTCCTTTCCCACTGATCTCTCAAGTAATACAGAAAGCTATCGCTCAGAAGGCCTCATTGATCCTCATTGCTCCTTACTGCCCTCGCAAGTGTGGTTCCCCTTTCTGCATCGATTTCTTTTGAGCGACCGTGGAATCTGGACCTAGTTCCAGATCTTTGATCCATCAGTCGGGTCAGTTTCATCGCTCCCTCCCCTCTCTGAACCTCACTGCTTGGTTCCTCCACTTCCAACCGTAGCCAGGCTTCCTCAATTATCTCACTCTGTTAGAGATATTTTGATAGCTTCCCATAAGTCTTCCACTCGAAAGATTTATTTGAGTAAGTGGAAACGCTTTTCATATTGGGCACAAGGAAAGGACATAGATCCTTTCACCACTTCCATCCAACTAGTCCTTGATTTTCTTGCTGAACTCTTCCAGGCAGGTTCATCTCCATCTACTCTTAAGGTTCAATTGGCAGCTATTTCTAATTTCCATGTGGGTATTTCTGAATCTGCCCTAATGTCCCACAAACTCTGCAAAGCCTTTTTGAAAGGAGTTTTTCTTCTCAGACCTCCTGTAAGAAATCCTCCTTCTCCTTGGGACCTAAATTTAGTTCTTGCTTCTTTGATTCTTTCCCCTTTCGAACCTGCAGCTTCATGTTCCTTAAAGTTATTATCATGGAAAACTCTCTTTCTGGTGGCTATCACATCAGCTAGAAGAATTTCAGAACTTCAAGCACTCAGTTGTCGTTCTCCTTACCTTGTGTTCCATAAGGACAGAGTTTCCTTACGAACTAACCCGTCCTTTTGCCTAAGGTGGTTTCAGCATCAAATCTAAACCAATGCATTGACCTCCCTGTCTTTTCCGAGTATTCAAATAGGTCTGAACAAAAATTACACTGTCTGGATGTTCATCGTCAATTAAGGTACTACTTGGACAGGACGAAACAATTCAGAAAATCTGATCAGCTGTTTGTCTCCTATGCGGAAAGCAGAAAGGGACTTCCAGTTTCAAAGGTATCTTTATCCAGATGGCTAACATCTCTGATTACCCTTGTTTATGAGATTAGACACCAAAAACTGCCTAATAAGCCTAAAGCCCATTCCACCAGAGCTTTGGCTACTTCTTTAGCCTTCCAAGACAGACTGCCTATTGACACCATTTGTGCAGCGGCTACTTGGGCTACTCCTCACACTTTTGTTTCCCATTATAAGCTGGATTTAGCTTCTAGGCATAGAGCTAATTTTGGTTCCACTGTTCTCAGGAGTCTGTTCCGTTAGGCCACCCGGGACAAGGTGCTAGGGACGCTGTCCCATCCAGCAAGAAAGAAGACGAGATAAACAACATAACATATAGAAGATATGTTCTTATCACAACGCTTCATGTTAGTTTTCTTCTTCTCCTTCTTCTTGGCCCACCCTCCTTCCCCTGGCCTGGACAGACCTAGAGGAGTTGTGATCGTGACCTCTCTTTCTACCACCTCTTTCTTAGCTATATGCTATTATGCATATTTCTTGTTTCAGGATGTAGGTCACCCTTCTTCTTCCTGTTGTTAGAGGTGGATTCTGTTTTTTACAGTTATACTGTTTCTGTTATAAGCTGGGGTTAGCTTACAAACGAGATCTGAGGTAACTATCGCCTAGCATTGTGGGATATAAGGGGAGCCTCGAGCCGGTGGAACCAACTCAAGCTTTAGAGTGGCCGAGTCGGAGCCGAGGTCGGCTCCGAACCCATCCAGCAAGAAGAAGGCGAGAAGAAGACAACTAACATGGAACGTTATGGTAAGAACATAACTTCTATTTTTGTAAAGCAATGTGATAGTGTTCAATCTCGCCGTTTGTTCTTACACATGGGTTCGGAGCCGATCCTCGGCTCGCGTCGCCTCTTGCAAGCTCTGCATCGAGAAGAAGCTCGAGACAATCTAATACCCACAATCCCCCTCTGCCTTTACCTCAGATCTAGTTTGCCGCTGCTGCATACGCATCGTTGGGAGCTAGCTCGAGAGTTTCTAAGCTAAGATATAACTTTTTTGTTGTATTTTATTAAGGATTCTAGTCTAGTTGATATTATCAGTGTTAACAAGTGTGATTGTGTTGTGGTTCCGTTAATTCTTTGGTACCGTTAACCTTATTTATCGGTATTTTTGTATCGGGGCCTACACCCTTCATATCTTACCATATTGAGACAAATTTTTCCGGATTTGACAATTACTCGATTGTGACTAATTTTTTTTCGGATTTGACTGTGTTTTACTGGAGTTGTCTTTTTATTCTACAATGTCTGAGAAGGTAAAGTCTGGTTTCAAGCATTGTCAGTGTGGCCAGAAAATGTCGGTCACTGACAACCATAGTTCCTGCGTCTACTGCCTTGGCCCTCTCCACTTACAAGAGGATTGCTCCATCTGTCACTCTTTTAGTGGGAGGGTCATGACAGATAGGCGCAGGAAACTAATGGACAGAGGTCTATTGAAACCGGCTTTCCAAGAGGCTTTGGATGCTTCTGACCAGGCATCGAAGTCCTCTAAGGAATCGAAGACGTCGGAGCCTAAGTCATCGGCTCCGAGCTCTTCTTCAAAGGTTAGATCACCGGTTCCACAGACTTCGGGCCGAGTGTTCAACTGGTATCGGTTCCTGAGCCTCGAGTCTTGGAACCGTGATGGAGCTCCTCCTTCGCCATATTGAGGTCGGCTCCGCCTTCGTTCCTTCGACCCGCTCTTCCTCCAAACTTTCGGATGTCGATGTGGACCGCGTGGGGGAGAAGGTGTTGGAGCATTCGCCCTCTAAACTTATTTCGGTTTCCACCCAGTTGGTGTCGAAACTTGAAGGCCTTCCTGTATCTCCATCCATTCCTCCTCCGAGACCGATTCAGTCTTTGGAGCCGGAAGAGGCTGATCTACTGATTGTGGAGCCCTCGGTCCAGAACCGCTTTTTCTCGGTCTGTTCCTCACCTCGACTCCGGACCCGTACCGGAGTCTCGAGCCGACGGTCTGTTCTTGGTTCCGGGCGAGTCGAACCGACGTGTCGGTTCCGACTCTCCCTCGGGCCTCGCACGGATCGATTCGCTCCGCCTCGGGTCGATGCCTTCGTGCCCGTGTCGGGATTCTTCCCATTTCTTCGAACCGGAGACTCTTCGATCGGGACCCGGGAGCGTTCGACCTGATGAGGAAGGTGTTGTCTACCCAGACAACCACATCAGTGGAAGCAGTTTCTCCTCCCCATAAAGGGCCTTTGTCTTCATCTGCACCCACGGCCACATCCAAGCGTCGGGCACCAGTGCCTCAGCCACCCCTGGAGGGTGCTCCCTCTTCCTCCGAGGCTTCTTCGGATGCTCCCCACGAGGAAGTCCCTAGGAAGAGATTGTGTAAGAGGAGACACTTGGATTCTCCACAGGAATCCTTGACATCTGACACTGACTTAGATGAGTCAGAGGGGTCCCCTAAGTCACCTTCAGAAGATGTCTCTTTTTCAGACATTTTGGAGATCCTGAAACAGAGAGGTGACTGGCAGTCCCTTCCCCCTTCTGAGGATGAGTCAGTTCTGCTGAAGGCATTTGGTGCTCGCCCTTCCTCCTCCTGGGTCACTCCGCCTTCACGAACTAATGGAACTTATTGCTCAAGGGCGTGGAGACTCCTGACACAGTGGAACCTGTTCCAAGAAAACCGAACAAGTACATCACAGCACCTCAGGATAAGTCCTACCTTACAAAAAGGAGTTCCAGTAGACGCTATGGTGGTGGCTGCAGCCACGAAAAGGAGATGTCGGAGTCTTCTTCGCCTGTCCATCCGCCTAATAAAGATTCTAGGACGATGGATAGATATGGGAAGCGCATTTTTAGTTCAGCTGCTTTTTCCATGCGGTCCCTGAACTATTTGACCCATTTTACACGCCTGCAGAGGGATCTAGTCAAAGAGTTGAGAGATACCCTCCAGGGTGCTACAGATGCAGCTGTCTCAGAGAAAGTGACAGCGCAACTTAATACCCTAACATCGATTGTTAACTCGCCCATGAGGCTGATTTCCTACGCAGTCAAGGTTCGAGTAGGGCAGCAGCTTCAGCGATTGCTCTTCGAGACAATCCTGGATGCGCTTATGCTCCTTTGCGGAAGCCTTCAAGTCTTCCTTTACAAACGCCCCATTTGACGGTGCCACTCTTTTGGCCCCAAGGTAAAGGAGACCCTTACCCGGTGTGAACAAGAGGGAAAGACTCTGTCTGCTGTCGGAGTCCGCTTTTCCACCCCAACCAGACCGCACCCCAAAGGGCAACGCTGGGAAAATGTGGTTTCAAAACCCCAAGGGTCTTTCTCAGGCACACAGGGTGATGCCCCTCTAGAGGCAGAGGAGGGGCAGAGGTGGAAGACGCCGCCTGGCGGCAGAGGGGTCCGCAACATCAAGGTGACACGGAAACACTCCCTGGTAAACCTTTCCAGCACTCCTGAGAGGAGGCCCGACTGTCCTGCTCTGGAGGCAGTCGGGGTCGCTAGCTTTATACCCTCAGGCCTGGCAAGATATAACTACAGACAAGTGGGTAAAAGCGTAGTTACCAGAGGTTACTCCATACCCTTCCTATCCTATCCCATTCCAAAGAAAAGACTCCCAGATGTACCGCCCCATCTGAGAGCCAGCAGCTTTAGAAATTTCAAAGCTGCTAGAAAAAGAGTCATCCAGCCAGTCCCAGCGGACCAGCAAGGATTCGGGACTTACTCAAGGTTCTTTTAGTTCCAAAGAAAACAGGGGACTGGAGGCCCATTCTAGACCTAAGCTACCTCAATACTTTCACAAGAAAGAAAAGTTCAATGGTCACGCTTCAATCGATCCTTCCATTCTTACAGAAGGACGAGTGGATGTGCTCAATAGATCTAGAGGATGCATACTACCACATCAAAATGGCCAGGGCATCCAGAGATCATTTGCGCCGGCTGGGAGCCAGTCACTTTCAATTTCGCGCCCTGCCCTTTGCTCTGACCTCAGCCCCCAGGGTCTTCACCAAATGTATGGCAGTGGTAGCGCCTCACTTGAGACGCCAGGGATTCCAGGTGTTTCCGTGATCTGGACGACTGGCTCCTTTCGCCACCACCCGCGCCAACTACTGCAGGCCAGAGACTATGTTCTTCAACTGTGTGTTCACCTAGGGATCTCCGTGAATTTCGAAAATCCTTACTTCAGCCATCACAAAATATCTTGTTCATAGGAGCAGAGTTAAACACACGTCAATTAATTCTGAGGCTTCCCCCAGAAAGGATATTATCACTGCAGACTCACATACGTCTTCTACTCTTGTCAAGGAAATCTCCTGCAAAACTAGTACTGAAGGTGTTGGGCCTCATGTCAGCCTCCCTTATTGCAATTCCCCTGGGAAGGCTGCACATGAGAGTCCTACAATGGCTACTGTTTGCTCAATGGTCATTTCAACAACTACCTCTAACACACGAGATTCTTATAACAAAGACTTGCAAAACAGATCTGAGCTGGTGGCTTCAAACGTGCAACCTTTCCCAGGAGGCCGCTTGTGCTACCCACCCCCACAGTTACGGTGACCACGGACGCTTCCCTGATAGGGTGGGGGGGCATCTTTCAGGGACAGACAGTCCAAGGCTAATGGACCAATTTGGAGTACAATCTGCACATCAATGTTCTAGAGTTGAGGGCAGTGTTTCTAGCGTTGCAACACTTTGCTCCCCTTCTTCCTCTAGGGACTATTGCAGTTCAGACGGACAACATGTCGGTAGTCTGGTACATAAACAAACAAGGGGAACCAAGTCCTATCAACTATGCAGAGAGGCCATGAGAATTTGGCAGTGGGCGGAGTCCACGGGTCGCTTTCTAATAGCAACGCACATCCCGGGTCATCCAACGCCATAGCCGACAGGCTGAGCAGAGCAATTCTGTTACCGCATCGAGTGGTCTCTAAAACAGTCAGTGGCGAAAAGGATTTTTCGCGTGGGGCCAGCCTTCCTGCGACCTGTTTATGCCTCCAATGAATGTCAAATGCAGGAGCTACTTTGCCCTATTACCTCCAGGGAAGTCCCCAGGGACGCACTGGTTTACGATTGGCCCCCGGGACTCCTATACGCATTTCCCCATTTCCTCTGATATCAAGTTTCTCCAGAAAGCCAGGAACCTACACAGGACGATAATCCTCATTGCTCCATTCTGGCCTCGTCAAATTTGGTTTCCCTTCCTGAAAATACACTGCATTCGGGGACCCTGGATTCTGGACCCAGAGCCAGATCTATTGACTCACTCGTCAGGGGTTCCCCATCCCGCGCTCCTGTCACTCCATCTAGCAGCTTGGCTGCTCCAATTCCCAACTTAGCCAGGTCTGATCTTTTGTCACCAGCAGTCCAGGATATATTAGTGGCTTCGCATAAAGCTTCCACTACTAAAACATATACTAGCAAATGGAAACGGTTTGTGTTCTGGGCGAATACACACTATGTGGATCCCTTTATAGCTCCTTTGAATAAGATATTAGAGTTCTTAACAGACTTATTTCATCAGGGTGCTTCTCCTGCTACTCTAAGAGTTCAATTGGCTGCCATTTCGAATTTCCATGTGGAAGAATTTGGAGCTCCTATTATGGCTCACAGACTTTGTAAAGCCTTTTTAAAAGGAGTTTTTCATATTAGACCACCGGTCAGATCTCCTACGTCACCTTGGAGTCTAAACTTGTTGCTATCTAAATTAATGTTGCCCCCTTTTGAACCTGCCTCTTCTTGCCCATTAAAATTTTTGTCCTGGAAAACTCTCTTTCTGGTAGCCATTACTTCTGCTAGACGAGTGTCTGAACTTCAGGCTCTCTCCATCAAGCACCCTTATTTGATCTTTCACTCTGACAGAGTTTCTCTTCGAACCAATTCATCCTTCCTCCCTAAAGTGTTTTCTATTAACAATATTAATCAGTCCATTGAATTACCCACTTTCTTCAAAAACCACTCCAACAAAATGGAGTATATGTTACACAAATTGGATGTTCACAGACAGCTAAGGTTTTATTTGGATAGAACAAAAGATCACAGGAAAACAGATCAACTCTTTGTGGCTTTTGCTGATAGCAGGAAAGGACTTGCAGTTACCAAAAGAACTCTTTCTAAATGGTTAACGGATTGTATAATCTATGTCTACGATTCTGCAAATCAACCCCTTTTACACAAACCCAAAGGACATTCCACAAGGTCAATATCTACGCCTTTGGCTCATGCAGCTCGCCTACCTCTGGATGCTATTGTGCGGCTGCTACCTGGTCTAAGCCACATACATTTATTTCTCATTATAAAGTAGACAAGGTTTCTAGGGACAGGGCAACCTTTGGTTCCACTGTGCTCAAGAACGCCCTCCCGTGAGTTCCTCAGGATCAAGGAGCTAGGGACGCTACCCATGTGTAAGAACAAACGGCGAGATTGAACACTATCACATATAGAAGTTATGTCCTTACCATAACGTTCCATGTGGAGTGTTCATCTCGCCTTTGTTCTTACAGTCCCCCCCTCCCACCCTTAGGAAGAACGTTCTTTGATGCCTGGCCAGAAGCATTTTTTGCTACTGTTATTATTCTGTGTACATAGTTGGTATACACATATATTTTTATATGTGTCTGTTTATATATGTATATGTGTATAAGCATGAATGTGCTATTATGTAGATTGGTTTGCTTGCAAACTAGATCTGAGGTAAAGGCAGAGGGGGATTGTGGGTATTAGATTGTCTCGAGCTTCTTCTCGATGCAGAGCTTGCAAGAGGCCGGCACGGAGCCGAGGATCGGCTCCGAACCCATGTGTAAGAACAAAGGCGAGATGAACACTCCACATGGAACGTTATGGTAAGGACATAACTTCTATTTTTATGTCATTTGTATATCAAACTGATTTGTACAAATGCTTGTGTTAAAAATGTATTTGTAAGCTGCCTGTGTTAAAAATGTACCAACAGTGGGTCCTGCTGGACAGAAAAGAAATACACCTATATGTCAGACTGTATTGTAACTGTTGAAATGAATATATTGTAATAGAGGATACTGGAAGAAAAGAGATTGATCTCAGTCCAGCTAACTTTGACAAATTGTCTGAAATTAAATTACCTGGTTTAGGCCATAAAGATTGTATCTTACAGTTCTGACTGCAGCCAAAAATGAAATGTCTGTGAAAACCAGGACTAGGAATCCTACTGTATTGTCCTTAGATGTGAACTAATTGCTATTCTGGAAGCTTGCAGATGCTATAACAATTATCAGCAAAGCTATATCTCTGTGTATGGTAACACATATGTGCTAAATTCTGGTTCAGTTTCTAGCAAAGAGGGTAGTGTGGGAACCAGATTCAGATGGCCAGATGTATGTGATGTCATTCTGTAATTCAGCACTGAAATGATGTTTTAATTCTATAGATGAAACAGAAGTCTCAGGTCAGTCTGTTTTTGAAACCTAACAGAGAAGGAAGACCACTCACCCACTTCATCTTGCCTTGCTTTAGTAAGTAATCAGGGAATAGTAATTTATTAGATCAGTCAAGAAAATATAGTGAAATTATGTGATATATATATATATATATATATATATATATATTATATATATATATATATATATATATATATATATATGTGTGTGTGTGTGTGTGTGTGTGTTTCTTGAGTAGTGTCCACCACAAGCATTGAAGCTGTGTCCATGGTAAGGGTAGGAGATCTGGTCTGCCAACTCCATGTGCCAAAACTAAAATCATATTCCTTTACAATGCTGACAGCATTAGCAGAGTCAGACTTCTCTCCAACATTAGGAGGTGGAAGTTCCACAGTGTTGGAGCAGTACAGAACACCAATTGTGAAGACATCAAAGCATCAGACCCAATATAATTATAACCCTGCATCAGACCCAATACAAGTATAACCCCATCAAAGCATCAGACTTAACATAACTATAACTCATCATCTCTACTTTACACCTAGTGCAGAATTAATGGGCATGGAAAATGGTGGCAATAATGAGTAACATAACCTTACCTTGTGCAGGCTCCCTTGTAGCTTGTATCTCTGATATTGGTAATATACAGGAAGCACAAAACATCAGTATCACATTCAGTAATAAAGCAATCAAACCTAATCATTTATGTCTTAAGAAAGGGAGTGTACTACACATCTAGGGTATCTCCAGTTGATACTTTAGAGGCATGCTGCAACTCATCCTTTAGAATTATCACCCCACTGTAGAAACATGATGAGTTTAATCACCATGCAGAGATATCAGACCTCCTCTATTGCCATCAATGGTGGCTGCCTCACAATGCCCTGCCTTCTCTTGTAAGGTAGATAGGATGAGTTTCCACATAAATATTAATGTTGTTGACCCTATGTCTGACTTGCTCATAGCTGCAGTCCTGGCCACTGACAGTATTAATATCTGTGGCAATATTCTGCCATGCGTGGTCACAAGAGGGCCAGTCAGCAGTCTCTTGCCTGAGCAGTCATCGACCATGGAGATAGAGGACCTGCACCAAGACGTTATTCTCTGTTTTAGAGAACATGCTCTTCCTTGCCTTTCCTTTGCCAAGCATGATGTTGTGTGAAGAAAGAATGCACCGCATAAGTATGCCAGTAAGGACTGGCTGTAAAAATAAACTATCTTTGGTGCACCACCCATCCTGTACAGCTGACTGATTATGTAGACATAATAATAAGTCATACTTCTTTAAACTACTACCTGGCACAGGCACCCCCAGCACACACAAATGCAAGCCACTGAGTTACTTATACTCCCAGCCAAACTTTAAGGCTTCCTTCCCCCACAATGTATATTGCAGTGGTGTATACAATGTGCAACAGGTGCTTTTCTATAGGTAAATCCCAATGTTATACTATGATTCCATTCTACACAGTCATAGCTACCTACAGGCACAGTAAAGACATCAGCATACTGTCTGCCAGTGGGCTAACATGCAGGGTAGGTGAAACAGTATAAATACAGCTGACTTCTTTAGCCTATGCCTACGAATGTGAACCAGAAGTAGAACTGTGCCACAATGAGTTACAGCACACATCAGGTGTGCTGACATGTATGGGCTATTATTCATAAACATCCTCGGCACAATTGTTTAACAGTGTTCTGTATGCTGGATAACTTTAAGAAAACTGCAGATGACCCCATCTCTGTTACACTGGCAACTTACTGCTACAAACAGGTATGTATATTCCAATATAATATATGACAGGGTTGGCTTGTCCCCTTTAAATACTACATTTAAGAATTACCTTGGGTTGTGCCTCATTAACTTTCACTTTACCTTGTGAACAAGCCCTGTACTTCCAATGAGTACTTTAATCTTAAAACATTTAACATTTACAGCTAATTTTCCTACATACACTATTACCTCAAAGAATACTTCTTTTATCTACTAAAACCATGGAAGTGTAAGAAAAACGTGCACTTACCTTCAACAGTAAGTACTCCTGATTTTCTCACAGTTAGCTTCAACAGGTATAGATGCTTCAGCAATTGGTGCTTTATGATCTCTCCCACACAACAATAAGCTTCTCTGCAGCTGCTGAGGTTTATATTGCTCAGATTCAGCCCTCTGAACATGACAATTATGCAAATGAGGGCTCAGTTCATGAATGTCTCCAAATTGTTCATTGTACAAGTCATTCCTAGAGGCAGAGTCTTGGGTACAGTTTTACATGGTGTCATGCACATACCTTGGAGCCACAGTGGTGCATTGAGCATGAATGGGCATTTCACGTCAAAAGGAGGTTCCATGCAAGCCAGTGAAGAATGGAGTCACTAAAGAGGAATGAATCTAAACTAATTTAATAATATGCTATATATCACAAGTAAAACTGACATATTTTATACCTTCCATTCCCTTTTGCTTATACCGAAAACAGAACAGTCAATTTTTAAGCCTGCGATTGGCTGCACTAAGTTGATCTACATTGTATGACAATTCTTGGAATGGAAAATAGGGGTGTGTGACCACAAGATGCCAACCATGATTTTCTGTTATGAGACTGGACTATGGCCATGGATTCTAATGGCACTGATTTATGTAGGATGCTCAAAGGACAGCAACATTTTCCTATACTTGTCTCATAGAGACCACTAGGACTATTTTCTTTGGGACTCGAGAAAAAGGCAGATGCTTATCATTGTCTCAAAAGGGTGGTTATTGATGCCACATGCATTTCCTGAACTGGTTTATAGAATCGTAAGTAAGTACTGGGCAGTTAGTCTACAGACCATTTCAAGCATAGCCAAAAACCTTATACAAAATTACCCTCTAACGTCAAAGACGAGAAGACAAGATAAACCAGGAGAGGGTTGCAGCTTTCATAACATGAAAGGCTAGACTTAGTTCTCTATGGAGGAGTCTTTAAGAGATGATTATAGAGAAAGAGCTGAGCTGTCAGTCTCCTGATAACTAAGATTTCTGAGGCCACTGATCCTTTTAGTTACAAATCTCTGAAGTCGCTCAAGTTGTGTGATATGTTGCAGGCCATAGCTGCATTGAGCAGTGTAGACACCAGTACAGTAGCCTGCAGAGGTGCATTCCAGAGCTTCTTAGCCAGTGAGAAGAAGCGGTCAGAGTGAGGGCACCTGATATGCAAGGTGAGTATGCTGAAAGTGTTTTTCCCCCCTACTTACTAGTGTAGAATCTACAGTAGTTATATAGCTGTATTTTTTTCTACACTCAAGGAAGTTATACCAAAACTTTCCCAGCATTACCAGTGGAGGTTGTCCCACCTTTGCAAATGCAGAGGTGAGTATAGATATTTTTTATAAATCACATAGAGGCCTAGCTATCTCTTCCTCACTATTACTCTTGAAAAAATCATCCTTGTAGCAATACAGACATATTAAGAAGCTTTGTCACTGTTGATAACCTGTCAGTTGTTAAAGTCAGTTATGCTTGTGTAGTAATCAGTTAATGCATGCATGTTCATTGCTGGGAGATTGGTAGCACACACCTTTGATGGTGGAGGATTGGAAGACTGCAAGTTCCATTTACACCCCAGATGCTTTGATTTATTTTTAATTACTGGCATCGAATGGCACCATATGTTCAGCTTTGCCTACTGAGGATTTACCCTTTGGAGACATCCTTCAAAAGGTGAAGAAAACCTTCAACTAGGAATCTAGGAAATTCTGTAAAGCTCCAACTCACTACAGAGAACATGTGAACCTGCCCACCCCTAGATCTTTGGTGGTACCTCCAGTGCATGTAGTCTTGGATGATGTGTTCAAGGACGTATATTTGCACAATGACTCTGTCGCCCCTGCACCTAAGAGGCTTGACCACTTCTACAGGGTGCTGAAGTCCCATAAGCACCTTTATAAAAAACTAGTAGTGAATCCAGCAGTGCTAGCTACAAAATCCCTTACCAAATGACAGGGAAAGCAGACTGCTGAAAAGATTTGGTAAGAAAAAATTATACTTCAGCTACCTTGGTCATGTGGTCTGTCATTTGCCAGTTCTGTATGCTCAAATACCTTGAGTCATTGCAGGAACAAATTAAATACAAGACAGAGGGGATCCAAGAGAAGAATCCTCAGGCAAAAATCCAGGGCCTGTGTAATGTCACTTTCCAGATGTCCAGACACTCACTCAAAGATGGCTGTGATGTTTTAGATACTTTCTGCATGGTGGATGCCTCAGGATCAGTCACTAGTAGACATACCTGACTGAGAACTCAGGCACTCTCAGACCAGGTAAAATGCACCAATGAAAAAAGGAGTTCCTTGTTGGAGCCTCTGCTAAGTTTTTGACAAACTGGATGAAAAAGGGAAACAAATGAAGTCTGTCAAAACATTTTACATCTCCCACTCCCAGACACACTAGGAACTACCCTTCCAGGACTCAGTTCTTTCTGCCTAAACATGGCAAAACTAGAGAAACCACTAGGAAAAGGATCTCACCCCACCTAGGGAGCAGCTGTGACTATCACCAGCACCTCCCCTACAAATTCCAGCATAACCCAACCCTTCTCCCTTGGCTGGAAGACTGTCAGACTTTTTTATGAACATTGGAAAGAACTGACTCAAGACAAATGGATACTGAAACTCATAAAAGGATATGCCATCCAATTTTGGGAAAAAAATCATTCTGGGGATGACCCTTCCCCCAAAAAAAGCAAGAAAAACGTATGCCTACCATTCTAAAAGACTTAGCAAAGAATGCAAGAACCAAAGTACTAAAACCCACTAACCACAACGATACCACAGAATGGCTAACCCTGTAAAACAGTCACCATCTTTTTTCAAATGTTTTTAATAAATGGTTTAGCACTTTTATCTATAACAGACTTCATCGGATACAAATTCAAAAAAATTCACCCCATTATGTACCATCCTATTTCAAAATGCAAAAATATAGACTACTAAAATTACATCATTTCCTGCTTGTTAATTTAAAACACATATAGTACTTCACTTATTTAAAAACTGAATAAAATCTTTTAAAAACATACAAGTCAATATTTACTATTACAAGTCAGATATTCAAATCCATAGATATTTGTATCTGTTTAAACACTGAGTTGTAACAAATGTCATTTATTTGTAGCATCTTCTTCTTCTCTTTCAGCTGTTCCCGTTAGGGGTCGCCACAGTGAATCATCTGTTTCCATTTCTTCCTGTCCTCTGCATATTGCTCTGTCACACTAACCTCCTGCATGTCCTCTCTCACCACATCCATAAACCTTATCTTAGGTCTTCCTCTTTTCCTCTTACCTGGCAGCTCCACCCTTAGCATCCTTTTCCCAATATACCCATCATCCCTCCTCAGCACATGTCCAAACCAACTCAATCTCGCCTCTCTGACTTTGTCTCCAAACCATCCAACCTGAGCTGACCCTCTAATATACTGATTCCTAATCCTGTTCATCCTTGTCACACCCAGTGCAAATCTTAACATCTAAAATGACAAAACACACCAAACTAATGAACAATAAAAAACTCTGTCATGGCAAGCCACCAAAATCCAAATTTCATTAGGAAACTGAATCTCAATTTAATGTTCGGTGATGTTTTGAGTGTACCAGGTGTAGATACATATTATATATCAAGTACATTTAATCCTCCCCTGCACCCACTATTACAAGTGTTTGAACAGTCTTGTGAATTAGATATCAGACACGCTGTAAAGAATGTATTCAAGGGGAAGGATGCACACAACATTAGTAGGGATGATTTTGAGTCCCTTGAGTTCATCAAGTCACAGGATATTCATGTGTGCAAACTGGATAAAGGGGGTGGTTTGGTAGTTTTTGACAATTTGAACTATATGGAATGAATGAAGGAGTTATTGAATATTACAGCGTATTCACTGAGTTCATGCTCAGAAGTCAATAAAGCCTACCAATTGATAATAAATTGTATTAATGACCTATTCATAGAAGGTAGAATTGAGCAGAAAATTTACAATTATATGATAATGCCATATCCTAGGTTTCCAAGTCTTTTTGGAATCCTGAAAATTCACAAAAGTTTGGTGGACCTACTTACCCCTGTGCAAAATTCGTCAACGCTATACTTCAGAAATATTTGGCACCAGAAGTCCAAGTCTGAAAGGATTCTTGGTCTTTTTAAAAAAAATTGATAGCTTACAGTATAATGGGGATTATAATTTCTTCACAGTCGACGTAAACGTTCTTTATACTTGTATCCCACATGTTTTAGGCATCGAGTGGATAGGTTTTATGCTTAAGAAAAATGGAGCATTGACAGCAAAAATTGCTTTAGTAATAGAACTACTCAATATCATTTTGTCTAACAAGTTTTTTATGTTTGGTAATGAGTTTTACTTGCAAAAAGTGGGGGTAGCTATGGGCTCCCCATGTGGAGCCATTATAGCGAACTTAGTGATGGCTCACTGGGAGTCAGAATTTGTATTGAATAATGTGAACTTGAGGCACTCAATAGTATATTACACATGACATCTTGACAAAATCTTCATCTTATTAAAAGGTGACTTAGAAGTTAATAAAAACTTAATAGATGTTTTCAATCAATCAACACAGTTCTTACAATTTACATCTGCATTTGACACTGAGGCGATTGCCTATCTAGATGTCTGGCTAAGGAACGATAGTGTCCAGTGTTGTTTTGCAGCCAAGATTTACAGGAAGAGCACTTATTATAATGCCTTCCTGCATTTCTCAAGTTGTCACCCTCACCATCAGAAGCTGTCAGTCATTAAAGGCCAGTTGGTGAGGGCTGCACGAATAATAAGCCAGGATGAGGATTTTGTGGATGAATGCCACTTTTTGAAAAATATGTTTTTAAGTCGAGGTTATCCTGAGGCACTCTTGGATTCATTGATTGACTAGGTTAAATCTAAGAGGCTTAACCAAGTATACAATCCCATTTTAAGTGTCAAGTTATTAGTTCAGATAAAAGATGATACATTAAATGCAGTGACTGTGAACAATTATAATGAGTACACTAACACAGGTAAAACTGATTTTTGATTGAGTTTTATCACTACATTTACCATGAATAGTTACTTGTTAAGATTATTCAGAAGAATTGGGAACTATTCAGAATTAATCCAGCATTATTCAGTAAAATGGGTAATTTTCCTAGAGTAATCTTTAGGAGGGGCAAAAATTTGAAGAACTTATTGGAACAACAGTATCAAAGCATCCCTAAAATCACAGGCATGGGCAAATGTGAATCATGTAATCTATGTAAACACATAGACGCAAGCAATTGGTTTACCATTAACGGTGTTCATTACAAGCTTAAATTGAGGTTTAACTGTAATTCAAAGAACGTTGTTTATTTAGCTAGGTGCCTATGTTGTTTTGCATTTTACATCAGCAAAACAGAACATAGACTCCGTGACAGAGTTTACGAACACCAGTATGCTATCTCTAAAGAAAAAATTGATAATGCACTAGCTAAGCACATTCACATTAATAGAGAACACAAATTCAAGTACATGGTCATTGATCAGGTAATTCAGGATGGTAGGGGTGGTCCTGTATCTCTTCTTTTAGAAGAATTAGAATTGTGTTGGCAGATCAAGTTGAATGCCTACAACTTTCCAGGTTTGAATGAAACTTGCTCTATCAATTGTATCTTGAAACTGAAGAGCCTGTTAAGATGAAAATGCCAACAACCCTTGAGAACCATGGTCCAGCTGCTTTAAGTGATGTATTAATAATGTATTTCATATTGAGATGAATGTATGTTGCATTTGTTTATTTATTTTTTATGTTTTAAGTTTTCACTTAGAACAGTTATAGTAATGATTCATTTTCTTTAGCGAATAGATATGTTTAGGTTATCATTTTTGGATATGTATTTTTTTGAGAGAGTGGATGCCTTTAAATATTAGGCTGAGAGTCACATGGTGGTGTGATGATTGGTTATAGTGTATATATTAGGCATCATTGTATGTGTTTTTCGAATGAAGCTTTTGTACTGTTTTTACTGCTGACTTCTGAAGAAGTTTGCTTTATAAGCAAACGAAAAGTGCTTAAAATAAATTGGGTTTGGGATTTTGGTGGCTTGCCGTGACAAGAGTTTTTTATTGCAAATCTTAACATCTTTAACTCTGCCACTTCCAGCTCTGACTCCTGCCTTTTTGTCAATGCCACCATCTCCAACCCATACAACATAGCTGGCTTCACTACCCTCTTGTAGACCTTCCCTTTCACTCTTACTGGTACCCGTCCATCACAAATCACTCCTGACACTCTTCACCCATTCCACCCTGCCTGTACTCTCTTCTTCACCTCTCTTTCACACTCAACATTACCCTGCACTGTTGATCCCAAGTACTTAAACTCATCAACCTTCGCCAACTCAACTCCTTGCATCCTCACCATTCCTCTGTCCTCCCTCTCATTCACACACACATATTTTGTGTTAGTCCTGCTGACCCTCATTCCTCTCCTCTCTAGAGCATATCTCCACCTCTCCAGGGTCTCCTCAACCTGGTCCCTACTCTCACTAGAGATCACAATGTCATCTGCAAACATCATAGTCCATGGGGCCTCCTGTCTGATCTCTTCTGTCAACCTGTCCATCACCATTGCAAATAAGGAAGGGCTCAGAGCTGATCCTTGATGTATTCCCACCTTCACCTTAGATGGATCTGTCACTCTCACTGCAGACTTCACCACTGTCACACTACCCTCGTACATATCCTGTACCACTCTTACATAATTCTCTGCCACTCCTGACTTCCTCATACGATACCACAACTCCTCTCTAGGCACCTTATCATATGCTTTCTCCAAGTCCACAAAGACACAATGCAACTCCTTCTGACCTTCCCTATATTTCTCCATCAACACTCTCAGAGCAAATATCACATCTGTGGAGCTATTTCCTGGCATGAAATCATACTGCTGATCACTAATCATCACCTCCCTTCTTAACCTAACTTCCACTACTCTTTCCCATAACTTCAAGCTGTGACTGATCAGTTTTATCCCTCTGTAGTTACTACAACTCTGCACATCATCCTTATTCTTAAAAATAGGTACCAAAACACTTTTTCTCCACTTCTCAGGCATCCTCTGACTTTCCAAGATTTCAGTAAATAATCTGGTTAAGAACTCCACTGCCATTTCTCCTAAGCACTTCCATGCTTCCACTGGTATGTCATCTGGACCAATAGCCTTTCCATTCGTCATCCTCTTCATAGCTGTCCATACTTCCTCCTTGTTAATCTGTTTCACTTCCTGATTCACTATCCCCACATCATCCAACCTTCTCTCTCTCATTCTCTTCATTCATCAGCCCCTCAAAGTACTCTTTCCATCTGCTCAATACACTCTCCTCGCTTGTGAGTACGTTTCCCTCACTATCCTTTATCACCCTTACCTGCTGCACATCTTTCCCAGCATACATTAAATGGAATCATATTTGTAATGTTTATTTAACTAAAACAGCCTTGCAAAACAATTTACTAACCACAGCAGCTTTTGTAAAAGGTCATGTTTATTTTTTCAACTTATTATAGAGTTCTTGATATGTTTTAACAAATATAACTTGGCTGCTCTCAATTTTAAAACTGGTACTAAGGACAATTGCCCGATGTGCTTCGTATTTCACTGTTGCAGTCCTGACTGTTGGGATTTCCTGCTATGAAAGCCCTTGGTTGGCCCGACTACCAGAGAAAAATTGTTTTCACCTCCTAGGCTGGCAGACACCCCTACCAATGTCAGGTATAAAGGGAGCAAGCCTGTGTCATCACTTCAGTCTCTTCTTGCCACTGGAGCCTGAAGCAGTATACAAGTGTGTTGGCCGATCCACACCAGAGAAGCTGTCTTTGGAAAGATAAGTACCCCATTGGGGAGCTCTTTTCTTTTCACTTAACGCATGTCAGATAAAGTAAATAATTGTATCGGCTGTGGTAAACAAATCCCACACAGAGACTTCTATACTCTTTGTGTCACTTGCTTAGTCCCAGACCGCAACATCCCAAATTGTCATTTTTGTGCTTGGTTTAATGCTAGAATGATTAGGCATAGGGAAACATTTTTAGCTCATTTTCTAAGATTAGAATCAGTTGAACCATGTATGATGGCATCCACTGATCATTCCAATCTTGAGCTGCAAAAAAGAGAAACATAAGCCTAAGTCGTCTGACGACAATCACGCCCCAGCTGACTCTCCTGCTAGACTGGTAATTCTTGAAGAAGGTGAGAAGCCTTCGCAGGCCCCTTTGGCACTTAAAATAGCAATCCAGGCCTTCGTTGAGACCCATTGCAGTCCAACATGCCTTTGGTTTCTTCAACCTCCTCTGCTCATGTCTTCAGCTCATCAGTTGGGTCCGAGGTCATTCTGCAGGCCATGGCTTCTAAAGTGCTCACTACCCAGTGACTATTCAAGGGCTAGGCCTACACTGGTGTAGTTCCAACACAGAGACGCAGGCACCAGGAAGACTGATGGTCCTAGGCCTAAGGCCAAACCTACGCCAAAGAAAGGCAGTGTGGCAGGGCCTCCGCCAAGGCCTATGGGCTTCCAGTTTATGTGATCCCAACAGGATTTGAGTAAGTTGGCTGATGACTTAATTAACATTGTAAGGGCCAGACAGACCACAGGGGAATCTACCCCAGGGAAAAAGGAAAAGGGGTGCTTATTATGACCTTAACCTTTACTTTTTAAAGGGGATTCATAATTGGAGGAATCTAATGCAGAGGAAGGACCCACTTACACATCCTTTGAGAATTCAGATTTGGAGGAGAACCTTCCCTCGGCTTCACATCCAGAGGATCAAACTTTTGGAGAGACCCTTCATGTAATGGGACAGCATTTCCAGTGGGAAACATAAGAGAGTTAGGGAGTTCTTGGACCTCTGTGAACACAAACCTTTAGCTATCCCTCCCATTTTGGAAGTCATAGTGGATGTTTTCGAGGATGACTTCATGAATCCAGATTCACTCTCTCCTGCCCCTAGGAAACCAGATGGATTTAACAAGGTGCAAGACACCCATAAATACCTGTTTAATAATCCTTCAGCTGACCAAGAAGTAGTTACTTCAGGGCCTAAAAGTGCTAGGGTCAGTGGCTCCAAGAATCCCCGGCCCACAGACATGGACAAGCAGAGTAGGGTCCTGGATAGGTTCAGGAAAAAGGTATACAACTCCACCACTCTGTCTGTTAAGGTCCTTAACTGTTAATTCCATATGATCAAATATCAGCAAACCATCCTGGATCAACTCAAACAGAAAATTTCAACTATGGAGGATAAAAAACTCTCAGAAACTTTTGGACTTGTGTCACTTCAGATGTTCTTCGTGTTTCACTGTTGCAGTCATTACATTTGGGTAATCCTGCTGGCAGGTTGCCCTCAGTTGGCCTGAATTCCAAAGTCCTGGGTCCTGTGTCAGCTGCTGTCACCCCTTCCCTGATGTCAGGTTGTCAGGGGTATAAAAGAAGCAGCTGACGCCATTTTCTTCAGTCTTTCTTGCCGCGTGGTGCCCGAAGCAGAAGCAGTTCGCAAGTGCCGGTCGGCCGACTCCTGAGATTTTCTTGTTCGAGTTTCAGATCCGAAGTCTTCAATAAAGCTAAGTACCTTGTTGGGGAAACTTTTTTCTTGCTCCAGACCGATGTCAGAAAAAGTAAATAATTGTATTTCTTGTGGAAAGCAAATACCTCATAAGGATTTTCATTCTTACTGTATTCCTTGCCTAGGCCCTGATCACAACGTTTCTAGTTGTCGGTTTTGTGCTAGATTTAACCAACGCACTATTAAGTGTTGGTATGATTTTGCTTTAAACTATTTTGGACGCCGGTTTAATTATCCAGAAATGTCGTCGGATAGCCATCCGACTACCGGAGTTCACAAAAAACTCAAAGAAAAGGAGAGAGATAGACAACCGAGGCCCAAAATGGTCACTAAGGACACTAAAGATAATCACAAGGCCTTCTTCAGTTATGTTAGAAACCTGGGCGGAAACCCTCAGATATGCGCAGAGTTAGTTCATAATGGAAAAAAATACACTGAACCCACAGATATGGCCAACATACTGGCAGACAGGTTCAGTGCAAATTTCTCCCCTCCCTCTCCCCCAAAAGACGAAATAAATATCTCAGCTGAATGCAACCTCCCTGAAATCTCAGGTGTCCAGGTGAGAGCTGCCCTCAGCAAAGCTAAAAATACAGCATCCATGGGACCTGACGGTGTCCCGGGTTGCGTGCTGCGTGAACTCCTATAGGAGCTAAACCCGCACATAAGAACGCTGTTTAATCTTAGCCTTGCTACAGGATACGTCCCTGAACACTGGCGTACAGCTACAGTGGTCCCACTCCACAAAGGTGGCACCTCTACAGACTCTGGAAACTACCACCCCATAAGCTTGACCAGCCTGGTCTGCAAAGCTATGGAAAGGATCATTATGGAACTCATAAACAAAGACATCGGGGACCTACCGACAATTGACCCTACCCAGTTCGGCTTTGTAAAAGGCAGATCCTGTCTTTTAAACCTGGTGGACTTTTTTGAAACAGTCACTAGAGCCATTGATGAAGGCAAAGCAGTTCATACAGCCTACCTGGATCTGGCAAAAGCCTTCGACACAACACCCCACTCAGGCATCATAGACAAGCTCAGCAGCTTAAATGTAAACCCGTTTGTCACAAGATGGGTTGCAAACTGGCTAAAGGACAGAACCCACAAAGTCAGAATAGCAGGAGCTATGTCAGACTCTAAGCCAGTCACAAGTGGAGTCCCACAGGGCTCTGTCTTGGGACCCCTCTTGTTTGGCATTTATTTCTCAGATGTGCAGGCAAACATAGGGGGGTTGTGGCTGACAAAGTTCGCAGATGACTGCAAACTAGGCGCCATAGTCGACACACCAGCTGACACATGCATCCTCCAGAAGATCCTCACAGAAACAGACGACTGGTGCCAGAGTCGTGGCCTTAAACTAAATGCCAAAAAATGTATAGTCATCCCCTTTGGAAAAAACAAAGTACCCACAAATTACCACATAGGTGGTAATCCACTAAGTACGGAAAAAGTAATCAGAGACCTGGGGACCCAAGTTGACAGTGACCTCTCATTTGACACCCACGTCGCCAAAGTGGTTAGAAAGACCTTCTACCTTGCCCACCTTATCATGAAGGGATTACACCCAGATCAAAGGATGTCATTGTACCCTTATATTACTCCCTTATCAGGCCTATGATTGAGTACAATGCCCCATTTGGTATGTACCTCACCCGGCACCTGCAGCAGCTGGAGAGACCCCAAAAGTACCTTACCAAGAGGATCAAGGGTCTCCAGTATATGTCATATGCTGCCAGACTGAAAAAGCTCCAGGTCTATTCAGTAGCATACCGCCTGCTCAGAGGTTATCTGTGCCTTACGTACAAGGCCATGTCCAATTCAGAATTAATGGACATGCTCCACCTCAAAAAATCCAAATCCATCAGAGCCACAAGAGCTAAAGATCTAAACCTCAGCACAAATATGAATAGGACATGCTGGAGGGACAGATTCATAACCCAGAGGCTTCCCGCACTCTGGAACAGGATACCTGTCCATGTTAGGCAGAGCCCCTCACTGACTCTCTTCAAGAGAAATCTGGACGAATGGATGGGTGATCGTAAGTTTACCCCGGGGGTCATCTCTGTGTCATTGCTAGATAGAGGCACAGTAAACTAAATTTAATTTAAATTGTACACTTTTGTATCATTACATGGGTGGCGAATGCCACATACACTTTGGCTAGGCTTATAAATGCCCTAGGGCAGATAGCCTAGTACTATACTATGAAACTATGAAACTATAAAAACGACGACAAAGCTTTTCCTAAGCCAGTCGACGGTTCGCCAGTTCTCAGTGAGGCATTTTCGCAGCCCCTGATGCCCGCTACTTTAGAGTCACAGGCCACTACTGACTCCCACATGGAGTCGGCCATGCCACTGGAAACTCAAGGTATTGGAGCCGTGGATACTATTCCTTCAGATGGGTCTGGAGCCGCTGAGCAGGCACCGGCTTCTGAGGGTGTATTCAGACCTAAACATCTTTACATTAAACCGACTTCAGCTTCAAAGGTAAAGACTAAAGCTCCTTCTAAAGCAAAGAAACAAACTCAAGAGCCACATGGTCAGGCCTCTATGCCCAAAAAACAAATGCTCAAAATGGCTGATGACTTAATTACCTTGATCAGGGGTTCCCATCCCCCTCCTGATAAGAGGCCTAGGCAAGAGACTGACTATGAATCTTCAGATCAGGTTTCCATTTCTTCTGATTCCTCTTCTGATCAGGAATATTCTCTTCCCCCCATGAGGATTCTGGTGCTGAAGAATCTATACCTTCAGCTTCTCCTCCAGAGGACTATTCTTTTGGGGAAACCTTGCATACCATGAGGGAGCATTTCCACTGGGAGAGCCAAGATTTTTCAGAATCTAAAAAGAGGCTCAGGGATTTTCTTTTACTACCTCAACACAGGCCACTAGCCATTCCACCTGTGTTAGACATTGTAGATGATGTGTTTTCGGAGTCTATTCTTACCCCTGACTCCTTACCTCCAGCTCCTGTTAAGCCTGACAGATATTACAGGGTTCCGACTCTCATAAATTCCTTTTTAAAAACCCTGCTGCAGACCCAGAAACTATTTCACAGGGTCCCAAAGGAGTTAAGGCTTCTGCTGCAAAAAAAACCCTACCCCCTCTGACAGAGATTCTAGGGCACTGGATAGATGGAGAAAAAATTTTCACACATCTGCTACCTTGGCTATAAGGGCCTTAAACTGTCAGTTTCATATGCTCAAATATCAGCAACATGTCATGACATTGCTTAAACAGAAAATGTTGTTAAACTCTGAATGTGCAGAAAACAAGGAAATGCAGGATTTATTGCATGCAGCTGAACAAGTTGGAAAGCATACTTTGCAATGTGGGTTTGATTCTTTGGAGGCCTCATGCAGGGCCGCAGTTATGGGTTCTGTAATTAGAATGCATGCTTGGTTAAAGGAACAAAATCTGCCTGATCATGTCAAAGTTAAATTATTAGATGTACCTTTACAGCATGATACTTTCTTTGGTGTTAAGGCAGAAGAGGTGTTAAAGAAAATGGAGGACAAAGCTAAATCTATGCAAACTGTCAAAGATGTTTTACAAGTACAGCCACCTAGGTTTAGTCAACACTGGCCAACAAAGAATTGGTCCTTTCCTGTGTCAGACAGATCTCAAAGGGGCAGATCCAGACACCCTAGAGGCAGATCCCAGGCACAAGGTTCATACAGGTCAAAGCAATGGGGTGCTTCTACCTCCAAAGTTGGAGAAGACAAATCACAACCATACAGAAAACAGTCCCAATGACTTCCCCCTGCCTGCACCAAGCACTTAACTCCTAGCAGCACCCTTAGGGGGAAAATTAGCACTTTTTTTTCTCAAAACTGGCACATTATAACCAAGGACAAGTGAGTTCTAAATATGTTGTCACAAGGCTACAAGTTCCATTTCCATACCCTGCCAAAGGCAAACGGCTGGCCAGATCTGCAAAAAAATCAATGGGCAGAGGCACAAAAACAAGTCTCATCCCTCATGGACATGGGGGCCATTCAACAAGTACCAGAGCAAGAGCAGAGACAAGGATTTTACTCAAGACTGTTCTTGGTACCCAGAAAGGACAAGGCCTGGAGGCCAGTACTGGCCCTATCTATTCTAAACACATTCCTGGATATACCAAAATTCAAGATGTTGACTTTGCATCAGCTTCTGCCCATGCTGGGCAAGAACGCTTGGCTTGTGACTTTAGACCTAAAAGAGTAATACCTGCATGTCCCAATCAGACAAATATGCAGAAGATACCTCAGATTCAAGGCTGGCTCAATGCATTACCAATTCTCTGCACTGCCCTTTGGTTTATCTACTGTGCCCAGGGTCTTTACAAAGTCCCTGGCACCAGTAATTGCATTCTGCAGACAAAGTGGAATACAAATATATCCTTACTTGGACGACTGTCTAATTCAAGCAGAGAACAAGGACATTCTTCTACAGCATCTGGCGTTTGTGAAAAGACTTCTAACATGCCTAGGATACACAGTCAACGAAAAGAAATCAAACTAGTACCCTCTCAAGAGATAATATTCCTGGGTGCAAGCTTAAATACAACTGCCCAGATGGCTTATCTCAATCCAGACAAACAAAGGCAACTGACTGCCTATTTCAAAATGTTGGCAACAAAGGCCCAGTTATCTGCAAGAAAAATTCTGCAGGCTTTGGGCTTCATGGCATCCTATATCCTACTAATTCCATATGCAAGACTGCATATGAGGAAACTTCAATGGTACCTAAAAAGTGTTTGGACTCAACATTGCCACAGCCTGGAAACTATGATTACTCTCATTCCCTGCCTGCAACAGGAGTTTTGATGGTGGGCAAAGGCTTGTCACCAAAACAAGGGACAGCCATTCACATTACCCTCAGCCAGGCAGGCACTAACAACGGATGCATCAAATTATGCTTGGAGGGACCACATGACAGGAAGATGCATTCAGGGCACATGGACCTCATACCAAATGCATCTACATATCAATCAAAAAGAGATGCTAGCTGTTCAAAATGCTCTTACAGCCTTCAAGGACCTACTTCATCCAGGACAACTACTGATAAAGACAGACAACACCACGGTCATTTGGTATATAAACAAGCAGGGGGGCACACATTCTTACCCCCTTTGCAGATTAGCCATGACTTTTTGGGACACAGCATTGACTTACAAAGTACATCTGCAGGCACAATTCCTGCCAGGAAGGAAGAATACTCTAGCAGATGAACTAAGCCGAAACCTCATGGATCCCCAGGAGTGGCAGCTGGATCTACAATTTTTCAGCATGATAACAAGGAAATGGGGATGCCCGGACATAGATCTATAACTACCAGCTAAAAAGATTCTGCACAAGGATTTATCACAGACAAGCATGGAAAGTGGACGCCCTATCTTTCAGCTGGAAAAAACTATCAGTATATGCCTTTCCCCCACTGCCTCTCCACCCCAAAGTACTCCTAATGGTCAGACAGGAGAAGCCAAAGATGATATTGGTTGCCCCAGACTGCCCCCACTAGTACTGGTATCCAATACTAAGGAACCTGTCTCAATGCCCAGCTTGGACCTTACCTCAAATACCTCATCTACTGTCCCAGCAAAACAATCAGATCCTGTACACCCAACTCAGGACTTTAAACCTGGCAGCATGGCGGATAATGTAGTCATACAAAACACACCTCTCAGTAAAGCTGTGATGGATGTCATTTTGGAAGCCAGAAGGCCTAGTACTAGAAAATCTTATGCTGGAAAATGGAAGAGATTCTGTGCTTGGAACCAGGCACAAGGAACTGATACAGCTGTGCCAAATATTCCTCAGATTTTGCAATACTTAACTGAGATGCTGGACAGAGGCCTATCTTTTTCATCTATTAAAATTCATGCCTCTGCTATTCCGGCTCATTACAATACAGAGCCACCAATCTTTTCTCAGCCCTTATTAAAGCAGTACCTCAGAGGAGCCAAATATTTAAGGCCTCCAAGGAGATCACCAATACCTGCGTGGGACCTCAATTATGTCTTGGAAAAACTCACCCTGCCTCCTTTTGAGCCAGCTGCTACTGCTGATGTAAAGTTTTTATCTTGGAAAACAACTCTGCTCCTAGCAATAACTTCTGCAAGATGAGTTTCAGAGCTACAGGCACTCATGGCTGTGGAACCTTCTATCATTTTTTATCCAGACAGGGTCTCTCTGAAGACAAAACCAACATTTATGCCTAAGGTGGTGTCCAGTGTGGCTCTTAACCAAACTATTCACCTGCCAACTTTTTATCCAAATCCACAGAACAAGGGGGAGAGAATTCTGCATTCTTTGGACATACACAGTCAGCTTAGATTTCTACTTGGACATAACCAAAGTCTTCAGAAAGACAGAGCAATTACTAGTGACATATGCTGCAGGATCACAAGGGAATGCTATCTCAAAGCAGACTATTTCAAAGTGGATAGGCCACTGCATTTGTTTCTGCTATGTACACCAGGGCAAGCCATTGCCTAAGGGCATTAGGCCACATTCAACCATAGCTGCAGCCACTTCAGCAGACTTTCTCAGAGGAGTACATACCAAGGACATTTTAGAGGCTGCTACTTGGAGTTTAGTGCACACCTTTACAAAGCACTATCATCTACCACTCTACTCTAAATCCAGAGCAGACTTTGCCACTGCAGTTCTACAGGGCCTCATAGCCACTCCTAATGCTGTTTATCTCCAGCCTCCCAACTATAGCTTTGGGGCTCTACCCAAATGTAATGACTGCAACAGTAAAACATGAAGAACATAGTACAGTTGTGTACACTTACCATAAATGTAGATGTTCAATTGTATTCACTGTTGCAGTCCAGGTTACCCACCTGCCATCCCCCTTTTCTTCTGATGAAACCTGTCTTTCCTTCTCTGATTTATACAACCTATTTGGCGTATTTGCTTGTAGATGAAGGTAAAGTTTATATTGGTGCATATAATTTTATATATATAAATTCTGGCTACCCTTTTAGGGGGCACCTGACATCTGGGGCAAGAAAAACTAAAGAAAATGGCGTTGACTGCTTCTTTTATACCTCTGACAACCTGATGTCAGGGAAGGGGTGACAGCAGCCAATGCAGGACTCAGGACTTTGGAATTCAGGCCGACTGAGGGCAACCTGCAAACAGGATTACCCAAATGTAATGACTGCAACAGTGAATACACTCGAACATCTACATTTATGGTAAGTGTACACAACTGTACTTTTCCAGGTGGCTAAACACTCTCTACATTGTGGCTCTGATGCCATGGAGGCATCCTGCAGGGCAGCTGTCACTGGTTCAGTGATTAAAAGTGTTAAATGAAAAATACTGTAATAAAAAGATCAATACACAGGAGGTTCAAGTTCAGGTTCTTTACTAGTGTACACCAGGAGGCAAAAAACGTACAAGTACAGAATTTTGTCTGAATGAAACAGGAAGAACACAACTTTTATATTATTTCTTACTAGTATTAACCCACCAGGCTGACGTAGTCAGTCACAAGGGGTTTTACATCACTTTAGCTTACAATATTCTATTCATCTAAAATGCTGATACTACATTTTGCTTAAAAAGTTTTTCTGGTAAACAACATGGCCTTGCTAGCCACCTGGTTAGTTACAATACCCTTTTACAAAAGTTTCCACTCAAGGTTCTAAATTAATTCGAACATAATAGTAGATACAGTTCTCAATACATTTCTCTTGTTACATGTTATCACTTCTTCCTTGTAGCCGGTGTGTTATCTAGCAACATATACAATGTCGATTGCTCAAGCAGGAAAGAGCAGAAGATTCTCATTATTTCACACATTTAATTTCCTGACCCAGCAGATAATCACTTGTGAGAAGCATAACATTAATTCTTGCTGAGCTAGCAGCTGCTGGGGTCAGAGGCCAACTTGCAAAAGGCACACTGCAGTTTCCAAAAGCTTTTTGCAGTTTCATATGAATTCATTTTTCTTGTCATAACATTAATAGAATAAAATGCATTATATCTTTCTTATTTCTTAATAAGCACTAAACATATACATTAATACATATTTTTCTAACAAAAAGACATGCCTGGTAATCTCTCCTTGAACATATAAAGGCTAACCTTTTGGACACTGCCCTTGACAAAGACAGACTTTTTAGACCGAAAGCTGATGCAGTCGTCAAAAAGATGGAGGATGAGGTGAAGAGTTAAGGACTTCCTGCAAGTGCAACCACCTAGGTTTAGCTGGATCTTCTCACCCAAAACAAGGGAAGGATTGTGCACCCCAACCTTTAGACTTTCAGACTGTCAGCCTGGTTTATTCCACAGCACCCTACTACTCCTCCAACTTGAGTCAACAGGTACAAAACATTTTAAATGAGTCTAGAAGGCCTAGTACCATAAAATCCTACTTACTTCACTCACTGGATGTATATAGCCTGCTATGCTTCTACCTGGACAGAACAAAATCTTTGAACCAGACCAGCTGTATATAAAATTTTCCCCCCAGCTTGGAAGGAAAACCAGCTTCTAAACAGACTATTTCCAAGTGGATTTCCCATTGCATCTCTTTCTGTTACAACCATCATGACAAAAAGCCCCCTAATTTGATTAGGTCACATTCTAAGGTTTCAGCTACCTCTACAGCTTTCCTTAAAGGGGTTCCCACTAAGGACATCCTGGAGGCAGCCACCTGGTCTTCTGTGCCTACTTTCACTAAGCACTACCACCTGGCAGCCTTTTCCAAGTCCAAGCAGGGTTTGCATCTGCAGTCCTGCAGGAATTCCTTTCCTCATCTTAATCTCTTTCCACCCTCTCTAAAGCTTTGGGAATCTTCCCAACAGTCAGGACTGCAGCAGTGAAACACAAAGAACATAGTACAGTTGTGTACATTTACCATACCATAAATGTAGATGTTCAAGTGTAGTCACTTCTTTCCCTCATGCCTACCCCCTCAGCCTACTGGGTAGGCTACTAGAATCAACAAGCCCTTAAACCTCCTTGCCCTGGTTTAGATCCACACTTCCTTGGCTCACCTATGGTGTACTTGTGGGATTCTTCTAGGTGGTCAGGAAAATACTGAAGTGATGACACAGGCTGGCTCCCTTTATCCCTGAGCGTACTGATGTTGGTAGGGGCATCTGCATGCCTGGGAGGCAAAAAAAAAAAATTCTCTGATAGTTGGGCTGGCTAAGGGCTTTCATGGTAGGAAATCCCAACAGTCAGGACTGCAACAGTGAATACACTCAAACATCTACATTTATAGTAAGTGTGCACAACTGCACTTTTAGTCACGGGGCCGAACCTGCATTTAAACACAATTACCATATCAGCTCATGGTACTCAAGTTAGGTTTCCCATTGTACACCCCTTGCACAGGGCTCAGTTTGTTCAAGTACCCAGAATTGGAACATCCATCCTTCACATTCCTTCAGATGCCTATACAAAGTGTTCTCTTCGGGTCTATATCATCATATCAAATGGTGATAATGCCGAACGTTGAAAATATTGAAAAAGTTCACGAGAATGTATTTGCTATTGTGGGGGGCTGTGCCCCCCACACCCACCGCTAAATATATATTCCAACTTCAAGGTCGTACTACAGTGAGGAAAGGGCAAATATCCCAATCCTCACTGTACCGCGACCCCAAAAACACAAGTTTGTTCTCGTGAACTTTCGATATTTTCGGCGTTCGGCATTATCACCATTCAATATGGTGATATTTATTTATTTTTTTATTTTATTTTTGTTAACCGGGAAAGTCCGACTGGACACAGGTCCATTTTCAGCGGAGGCCCGGGGAGAAAAGCTCCATGATACAATACAATATTAGATTAAAACAGTACAAAGCAATTCTTAACATTTATAAGTAGTACAGAGGACCATTTACATGGCATGTGATAACTCTAGTAGAATGTACAGTCAGTACTCTAGTAGAATATACAATTAGTACAAATAATACAAATATATATAAAAATTTTTTAGACCCTTCTTTTCAATCTGCCTATTAATTTCATAATTGCGTTTGTAAACCCTCATCTTAACACATCTTTCTTTTTCTACATAATGTTGTGAACACTGGCAACAATAATCAAGGTATATGACACCTTTAGATAAACAAAGTACCTAGTAGCTCTCACGGGGGTTCACAATGAAGGTAATTGCAACTCTGCACAATCCACCATGTGTTTTCATTGGCTACGCATCCCACATTTATAAGTGCCCACCTTCCTTTGGGTACTTACTTTGCTACCTTTTTTAAAACCACTTTCAAAAATATTTTTCATATTCATTCTCCTTCTATAACTAGCTAATGGGGACTTAGAGAAAATTTCTAATCTATTAGGCATCTTGGAAAATATTTCCCAATATTTCTGTATTATTTGATTTCCCAATATGTATGTATTATGTGATTTCCCAATATTTCTGTATTATGTTTTGTATCTGTCTTGTGTCATTATTAAATTTCCAAACAAGTGCCCTATGAAAATTTGCTAATAAATCTAGATGTTAAGTTGTCTATCTCGCCTTCATTCTTGCTGGATGGGTTCGGAGCCGACCTCGGCTCCGACTCGGCCACTCCAAAAGCTCAAGAGTTGGTTCCACCGGCTCGAGGCTCCCCTTATATCCCACAATGCTAGGCGAGAGTTACCTCAGATCTCGTTTGCCGCTACAGCTTCGAGGTTGGTTGCTTCTACCGGTTCCTGGTGAGTGTTACTTTTTACTTGTAAAAGTTACTCTTTTAACCCCTTTTAAGTTAAATTTCTTTTTTAGTTAGTGTAGATTAAAAATCTTTATCCCCGACCCTACAATTTTCCGTTTCTTTATTAAAGAACCTTTGGTTCTTCCTTTGGGCCCTTAGGCCTTCCCTATCCCTAGTGGAGTGTTTGTGTTTCTGGTAGTTTACTTTAATTTTAGTGTACTTAATTCTAGTATTACTACTAAAATTATTATTATTTTTTCCTGACAGGGTATAACTTGTGTGTTTGGGTGTGTGTTTGTGTACACCTGTCAGTCAGGGATATGTCTAAGGAAGCAAAGGTCTCCGGATTCAAGAAGTGTGATGCGTGCTGTCAGAAAATGTCTCTGACAGACGCTCACACTTCTTGTGTCTATTGTCTGGGGCCTTTGCACCTGCAGGACTCCTGTGCTGTGTGCCATGGCTTCAGCCCCAGGGTCCTGCAGGAAAGAAAAAACAAGCTAATTCTGAGAGGCTTGTTGAAGCCAGAGGATTCCCTGTCAGTTTCAACAGGGAAGCCCTCTAAGGCATCGAGGTCTTCGGCTCCGGCTTCTGAGCCGAGACCTCAGGTTGTTCAACCTTTGCCTTTATCGGCTCCGGCTGGAGCCGATAAGTCTCAGTCCACAGTTTCTGTGGCTCTCGCTGCGGCCGGAGCGGAGGTTATTGAGGTAACCGTGTCGGCTCCGACCAGACCTTCGGAGCCGACAACTAGAAAGAGGTCTAGGTCACCTTCTCTTGGCTCCGTTTATTCGGCTCCAGGATCTCCCCTGCTGTCTGAACGGAGCCAAAGGTCTCATTCCTCTAGGTCATCGAGGCTGTCCGATCATGACCTTCAGAGGGTAGTGAGTCGACTACTTAAGTCCGAGGCACTAGCCCAGATGCTTCAGAGCCCGACTCATCAGTCGGTGCCTGCCCCGATCCATCAACTCTTTCCTCCTTCGACTCTTTTGAGTTCGGAGCCGGGTCGCGTCGGAACCGAGACTGTGGTTACTTCGGAGCCGAGACAATTGTCTTCGGCTCCGTCGTCGGCTCCGTTTTCTTCTTTGGAGGAATCTCGGCGCCGGACTTCCCTCGTCGGCTCCGAGGGGGTGAGTGGCATCGACCCTTGTCCGACCCCCTCTCCCTCTCGGAGCTTCGGCTGGTGAGTTCGGCTCCGACATCGACCTCGGAGCCATCACTGTCGGTGCCGAGGGGTTCTTAGCTCCTCGGAGCGGGACCTCTGGCTCTGCCTGACAGGGGTGCATTCGAGGTCATGCGGAGTGTGTTAGAGCCTGGCTCTACTCCACAGTCGGCTCCGTCCGCCCTCCCTCTATGCTGCCTCAGGGTAAGTCGACTCACTCCCTCATCCCGGACCGCAGAGAGCCAGCTCCTCAGGAGCCCCTGTGGGGATTTCATCCTTTCCGAGGCCTCTCCTGATTTGGCAGAAGAGCCCCTCGGAAGAGGAAGTGCAAGAGGAAACACATTGACTCACCTGAGTCTATCACGTCAGACACAGATCTGGATGATTCTGAGGGTTCCCCGTTCCCCTTCTGAAGATGTCTCATTTGCAGACATTCTGGAGATCCTGAAACAGAGGGGAAATTGGCCAGCCCTCAACCCTTCGGAGGACGAATCTGTGTATCTTGAGGCGTTTGGCTCTCGTCCTTCCACCTCCTGGGTGTCCCCCTTGACCCCCTCATGCAGGTGGTTGCTAAGAAGGCATGGACGGCTCCTGATTCAGTGGACCCCACTCCCAGGAGACCCTCTAAATTCATCACAGCTCCATCAGACAAGCAATTTTTATCAAAAGGAGTTTCTGTGGATGCTATGGTGGTAGCTGCTGCCACAAAGAAGGAACTGGCTGATCCTTCAGTGCCTGTCCATCCACCTAACAAGGAATCTAGGTCCATGGATAGGTACGGGAAGCGGATGTTCTCCTCAGCGACATTTACCATGCGTTCGCTGAATTACCTGCCATTTCACTCGTCTTCAAAGGGACTTGATCAAGGAAGCGAGTGAAATGTTAAGAATCCTACAGCTGCGGGTTTCCAAGAAAAAATGAACATGCAGCTGGCTACCCTTAATTCCATATCTAACTCCTCCATGCGCCTCCTCTCGTATGCGGCCGATGGAGCGAGCAGAGCCGCAGGGACAGGTGTAGCCTTACGTAGGCACGCCTGGATGCGGCTATGCAATTTTGCGGACCCTTTCAAGACGTCTTTCACGAACTCCCCGTTTGATGGATCATCTCTCTTTGGTCCTCAAGTGAAAGAAACCCTGACTAGGTGCGAGACTGATGGCAAGACCCTTTCTGCCGTCGGAGTCCGTTTTTCGACTCCTTCTAGGCCTTACCCCAAAGGCCAGAAGGGTGGGAAGATGTGGTTCCGTAAACAATCTCAAGGGACTTCGCCTGACGCACAGAGTCGTTTTCCCACCAAAGGCAGAGGTGGGAATAACAATGGTAGACGTCGCCCTAGGGGCAGGGGGGGTCCGCAGAACCAGGGCAATCGGGAAGCCTTCCCTGACAAGCCCTTTCAGCATCCCTGAGGTGTTGCCCGACTGCCCATCTTCGGAGGCAGTCGGGGAAGATTGTCACTGTACCCAGAAGCCTGGCTATCCCTGACTCAAGACAAATGGGTACAGTCCATCATTTCCGAAGGCTATTCTATCCCCTTTCTTCGTTTTCCAAATCAGTCAAAAAATCCCTTCCAGATGTTCCACCCGCTCAAAGGGATATAGCAGCTTTGGAAATTTCAAAACTGCTTGCAAAAACAGCAATTCAGTCAGTGCCAGCAGACCAACAAGGATCCGGAATCTACTCAAGGTTCTTTTTAGTTCCAAAGAAAACAGGGGACTGGAGACCGATTTTGGATCTCAGTGTCTTGAACAAATCAGTCAAGAAAACAAGATTTCGGATGGTCACGCTGCAATCCATCCTTCCCCTTTTGGGCAAAGGAAACTGGATGTGCTCTATAGACCTTCGGGATGCGTACTATCACATAAAAATGAACAGACGCTCCAGAAGATTCCTCCGCTTCAGGCTGGGAACCAGTCATTTTCAGTTCAGGGCCCTGCCCTTTGGTCTCACCACTGCCCCCGGGTGTTTACCAAATGCATGGCAGTGGTAGCTTCTCACCTGAGACGACAAGGATTCCAGGTGTTTCCATATTTGGACGACTGGCTTCTCACAGCTCCCACCAAGCATCTCCTTCTGATGGCCAGAGATTATACTTTTCGCGTGTCAAAAACTGGGTATTTCAATAAATTGCGAAAAGTCTGTTTTGTCGCCTTGTCGTACTATTACCTACATAGGCAAATTTAGATACTATAAACATGTCTGCAAGGCTAACGAACCAAAGAATATCAGACATTCACAAATTGGTGTCACTTCTTCTCAACAACAACAGAGTCAAAGCCAGGTTAGTTCTAAAGGTGTTGGGAATCATGGCAGCGCCATACCTCTCCTTCCATTGGCCAGATACCACATGCGGATCCTTCAGTGGATGCTTTTACTCAATGGTCATACCAGGAACTTCCAATGTCTCACACCATTATGATCACATGGCGTGCAAAAGCATCTCATGTGGTGGATGTCTTCCCCAGCTCCTGTCAGGAAGACCATTTGTTCCACCTCCTCCGGTTGCTACTCTGACAACGGATGCCTCCCTGATCGGGTGGGGGCATTATCAGGGCAGGACAGTCCAGGGCACATGGCAACCAAACGAATGCCACTTGCACATAAATGTTCTGGAGATGAGAGCAGTGCTTTTAGCGTTGCAAGCCCTTCAAGACTCTCTTCCCTTGGGAGCGATTGCAATCCAGACAGACAATATGTCTGTAGTGTGGTACATCAACAAACAAGGCGGAACCAGATCATACCCCTGTGTCGAGAAGCACTCAGACTGTGGCAATGGGCGATTTCTTCTCAGCGTTTTCTGATAGCAACGCACATCCAGGAAGTCCAATCACATTGCGGACAAGTTGAGCAGAGCTATACTCATGCCTCACGAGTGGTCTCTGAAAGACTCTGTAGTGAGAGAAATCTTTCTCAAGTGGGGTCAGCCTTGCTGCGATCTTTTTGCTACTCCCCAAAACAGCAAGTGCAGAGAATATTTCACTCTATTCCCTTTACCAGGCCAACCCAGCAGGGACGCTCTAGTCCAAGTTTGGCCCCGGGGACTTCTGTATGCATTTCCTCCTTTCCCACTGATCTCTCAAGTAATACAGAAAGCTATCGCTCAGAAGGCCTCATTGATCCTCATTGCTCCTTACTGGCCTCGACAAGTGTGGTTCCCCTTTCTACATCGATTTCTTTTGGAGCGACCGTGGAATCTGGACCTAGTTCCAGACCTTTTGATCCACCAATCGGGTCAGTTTCATCGCTCCCTCCCCTCTCTGAACCTCACTGCTTGGTTCCTCCAGTTCCAACCGTAGCCAGGCTTCCTCAATTATCTCACTCTGTTAGAGATATATTGATAACTTCCCATAAATCTTCCACTCGAAAGATTTATTTGAGTAAGTGGAAACGCTTCTCATATTGGGCACAAGGAAAGGACATAGATCCTTTCACCGCTTCCATCCAACTAGTCCTTGATTTTCTAGCTGAACTCTTCCATGCAGGTTCATCTCCATCTACTCTTAAGGTTCAATTGGCAGCTATTTCTAATTTTCATGTGGGTATTGCTGAATCTGCCCTAATGTCCCACAAACTTTGCAAAGCCTTTTTGAAAGGAGTTTTTCTTCTCAGACCTCCTATAAGAAATCCTCCTTCTCCTTGGGACCTAAATTTAGTTCTTGCTTCTTTGATTCTTTCCCCTTTCGAACCTGCAGCTTCATGTTCCTTGAAATTATTATCATGGAAAACTCTCTTTCTGGTGGCTATCACATCAGCTAGAAGAATTTCAGAACTTCAAGCACTCAGTTGTCGTTCTCCTTATCTTTTGTTCCATAAGGACAGAGTTTCCTTACGAACTAATCCGTCCTTTTTGCCTAAAGTGGTTTCAACATCAAATCTAAACCAAAGCATTGACCTCCCTGTCTTTTTCCCAGAGTATTCAAATAGGTCTGAACAAAAATTACACTGCCTGGATGTTCACCGTCAATTAAGGTACTACTTGGATAGGACGAAACAATTCAGAAAATCTGATCAGCTGTTTGTCTCCTATGCGGAAAGCAGAAAGGGACTTTCAGTTTCAAAGGTATCATTATCCAGATGGCTAACATCTTTGATTTCCCTGGTATATGAAATTAGACAACAAAAATTGCCTAATAAACCTAAAGCCCATTCCACCAGAGCTTTGGCTACTTCTTTAGCCTTCCAAGACAGACTGCCTATTGACACCATTTGTGCAGCGGCTACTTGGGCTACTCCTCACACTTTTATTTCTCATTATAAGTTGGATTTAGCTTCTAGGCATAGAGCTAATTTTGGTTCCACTGTTCTCAGGAGTCTGTTCCGTTAGGCCACCCGGACAAGGTGCTAGGGACGCGGTCCCATCCAGCAAGAATGAAGGCGAGATAGACAACTTAACATATAGAAGTTATGTTCTTACCATAACGTTCCATGTTAGTTGTCTTCTTCTCGCCTTCTTCTTGCGTCCCACCCTCCTTCCCCTGGCCTGGACAGACCTAGAGGAGTTGTGATCGTGACCTCTCTTTCTACCACCTCTTTCTTAGTCATATGCTATTATGCATATTTCTTGGTTCAGGATGTAGGTCACCCTTCTTTCTTCCTGCTGTTAGAGGTGGATTCTGTTTTTACAGTTATACTGTTACTGTTATAAGCTGGGGTTAGCTTACAAACGAGATCTGAGGTAACTCTCGCCTAGCATTGTGGGATATAAGGGGAGCCTCGAGCCGGTGGAACCAACTCTCGAGCTTTTAGAGTGGCAGTCGGGCCGAGGTCGGCTCCGAACCCATCCAGCAAGAAGAAGGCGAGAAGAAGACAACTAACATGGAACGTTATGGTAAGAACATAACTTCTATTTTTTGGTCTTCTAGTTGTGTCACCCTATTGTTTTTACATTGATCATCACCACTGAGGTCAAATGACTCCTCTAACCCAACTACATTGTTGGAACCTAAAAGGGGAATATGCTTTGTACCCCACTCTGCCAAAAATTCTTTCATTGTTATTCTCACTAATGGTTCAGGATTAGCATGTTCAAGAAGAAAACCAGCAACAAAATTTAATTAATCTTTTTAGATCATCTAGATCAGAAGTCATGCAGGCCACCCAGATCATTTTTCCTTTAACAATACTTTTCTTATGGTGGAAGGGATAATTACTGCTGAAGTATAAATATGAATTTGTAAAGTTTTCTTTCCTATACAACTTTCACTTGTAACTTTTATCCTCATCATCCTTGATTAATTTCATATTTAGATAGTTCATTTGCTGTACCTCTAGTTGGTATGGAAACTTTAAAAAGTCTGTGGTAATATTGATGTATAGGATACATTTATCTAACTGGTTCTTCAATGCTTTCCAAATAATAAAAATGTTCAGGAATCGTAAATAAGAGGCCATCATGTCAGAGTATGGCAAGTCGAACACATAGTTTTGCTTCAAATGTAGAAGAACTAAATTAGCAAAAGGGGGGCAGGCAGTGCCCAAAACTTATGCCTACCATTCTAAAACACTACTGCAGGGTTCACTTCAGAGAGTGCTAAAAAAAGGCGAGGGCATAGGTTTTTACTCCGGCCTTTTTCTTGTTCCCAGGAAAGAAGGCACATGGAGACCTATCCTAGATCTCTCAAAGCTAAAAAAAATCTCTGCAGGTTCTAGAATTAAGGATGATAACATTTCAAAGGCTACTTGTCCTTGGAGGCATGTATGATGACTCTAGGCTTGAAAGATGCCTACCTTCATGTTCCTATTGCCCAGGAACACAGGAAATACCTATATTTTTAGTCAGGGGAGATTGTGTTTCCTGATTTGTTCCTTACCCTTTGGCTTATCTACTGCTCAAAGAGTTTTTACAAAATATCTGGCACCAGACATCACCTTCTGCAGAACCCTAGGCATCCATATCTGGTCAACTGTCTGATTTATTCAGTCATCCCTAGAACTTCAGACAACTATGCAAATCGCCATGGATAGCTTTCAGAAGGTAGGCTTACTCCTCAACTTTCAGAAGTTACGCTTGCAACTGAGCAAACTATTTTTTTTCCTGGGGAAGTCATTGGCTCACTGCAACAGAAAGCCTTATTCCCAGAAGTTAAAGTCATTTTTTTCTGTCAAATTACCTCAGAAACCTACATACCATACATGCCATCTCATAAAAATAATTCATCAGGGCACTGGGTTACATGGCTTCCTGCATATAACGATCCCTTTGGCAAAGCTACATACAAAAAACAACTAAACAGTAATGTGGTGAAAATGAAGGATAAAAATTTATGAATAACACCCAAACACCTTCAAAAGACTCACATGAAGGACCAATGTAATACTTTTTTTAGTGCTTTCATCCACTTCAGGGCTTACTCATATGATACTACCATTCATCTTCATCTGATGGGCAATTAAAAAAAGTGTATGATAGATTAAGGTACCTGGGTCTCCTGAAATGCATGAGACAATCAGGTCCTTTTTCTGCACCCGACCCTAACCCTCCTTCAAATAAATAAATAAATATTTTTATTTTTATGTTAAATTATAGCAAACATTTGCAAAAGTTTATAACAAACAGGGAGTGCCACAACACTCAGGCTTTAAAAATAAAAATAAGCAAATCTTTTCTCTTTTAAACTTAGCAAACTGCTTGCTATAATGTAATAAGTGGCTAGTACAGTTTAGACCATACAGGGAATGCTACATTTCTCATCTTTGACCACAAGTGCAATATCGGCATTTAAAAACCTACATTAAACAGTGATCAGACTTGAATGATCGCGCTCCCTAACATTTTGCACCTGGAGCAGTTGCCCCACCCTAGCAGTTCTACTGTTTCTTGAAGCTTAGTGCTGGAATCTCTCCTCTTCAGTATTTATTTCTCAGAACTCCAAGAGGTGAGCCAAGTCCTATAGCTAACAAAACTGCAGATGACTATAAAACAGAGATAGTTGTTAAGTCACCCTCTGACAACAAAACGCTCCAGAATGAACTCTCCCTAGTAAACTCTTGATGTACTAAATATGGGCTCAAACTAAATGCTTAAAAGTGTTTTATCACCACTTCTGTTAACAAACCTTTCTCCTCATATTGTATTGACAGCAGCACATCACTACATAATGAAAATAGTCAGGGACATAAGAACCTGGTATAATAACTCCTTCCCTTTTGACTATTTTTAACAATAGTTTTCAGAAAATCCTTTTATTTAGCATAGCTAATTGTCAAAGGCAAATCTTCAAAATCTAAAATGGCAATCACTCCCTTTTAATCAGCATTAATTAGAGCCTTTATTGAGCACATTGCCCTATTTAGGATGTATCTTACCAAACATTTCAAACAATTAGATAGACCCAAAAGCTTCCTTGTCAGAAAAATCACAAGCCTAAAGTCCCTGAGCTACCAAGAAAGTCTAGAAGCTCTATCCCTTTATTCATTGTCTTACAGCCTTTTGAGGGGAGATCTCAGTGTCAATTAGTGCTCCATTACAGACCCAGTTTTCCTGGGCCTCCTCTATTTCCATGAGTTCAGTATCTCTACCAGTACTAAAACTATGGATCTAGATTTTCACGAAAAGATAAATACAATACAGTAGAGGGACAGATTTATAAGTTAGCCTCTCCCAACCACTGTAATACGTCTCCTCTAAATATTAAGCAGTGAGACTCACTACCTTCCTTTAAACATGATCTAAATAACTGGATGGGTAGCTACAAATGTACTCCAAGGTTGACCTGTATGGCCCTTCTGGTGAAAGTAGGTGTGGTACAAGGGAGGGTAATGACAATGCATGAACGGTGATAAGACTTAGTAGCCTTTGAATATCTATGAAATGTATCAAATCTGTATAAACTGAAAAAACTGATGTGTATTTAGTTTGTATCCTTACATGAGCAATGACAAAAGGTAATGCACAGCAACCAGATCCCAAATCTATGACAGAAATGCTGCCAGAACGTCCTAATTCTTCAGCCACGATATGGAAGCACATGGATGAAATGTTAATATAAAGACAAGGAGGGGCAGAATAGGAGTAAATGACTAAAATGAGCAAAAATAAATTCTAGAAATTTGTCAGTTGCAGACTATTGAAATAAATAACATTATGAAAATGGCTTCTTTGAACCTGAATGTTTACAGGAAGCTAAAAGAATCCCTAGGTGAATATTGGGGAGAAGTGATTGCTGACAAAAATTCCCTCTAGATGTCTTAATGATAATGTTTTTAAATTCTGAGATTCATAAATGTTAGCCCCAGAATAGACTTCAATATTTTAATTCAGAGATCAATGTATCTAGCAATATATATATATGTATATGCAGTTGCACACAAACACATGCACGTACACGCACACGCAGACACACACACACGCACACACACACACACACACACACACACACACACACACACACACGCACACACACACACACGCACGCATATCTGCTTGTCTAAAAAGGAAAATGAAAAACAATTCACATGCTTTTTAAAATGAACAAAAAGAGTGCCTTCTGGGTTTTATTCAATATTTATACACAATCTACATAGCCTAGCTGGGCTGTTGAACTATATACCAGCAGTGTCTTTAGACAAGCCAGTACTTACTCTTTGATGAATGAGGAAATACCATCCTGAATGTCTTTGGACAGGCAAACTTCTTTTTTACAGCACTAATTTGCATTGAGTTCCTCAGTACAGCTAATTCAAGGAAACTCTTGACTAGCATTCTGTGGCAACCTCCTGTATACCAGCATATTTAAAACCACACTACATTACACATTTTTCAAACCTAACATGTTACAACTACCACCCTCCCAGCATAAAAACTCAAGGCTCATTATGATTGGTATTAGGACTGCTACAACCCATATATATTTCTGTTAGCTGTAGTATACTAGTAGGTTTGGAGCAATAGTTAATTTTCTTTTGTCATCCATTTGCTTATTTAATCATTGTGATGGGGTATAATCTAATACTGAGCTGATTTGCCCACCTAATAAAAAATATTTTTAAGGAGCAGAAGTCCCACTTCACTTCTAAACACTGTTTGAAGTTAAATATCCCTTTTCAGAGCTCCTTAATGTTCTGCTGATACAGCACACAGAGTGTTCTTTTGTCTTGAATGTTTTAGGCCACCTCTAAGGCATATGTGCATAGTGCCAATTCCTTTTTAATATCACAAATACTGTAATTAATGCTGGTTCAGAAAGCAATCTTCTTTTTAATTAATAAAAATATAGCTGCTTCAAAAGGCCATTGATTCTTGACAGGAGCTTTCTCTTTTGTAAGCTTTATCAAAGGACAGGCAATACTTGCAAAAATAGACTCAATCTTTCTGTAATACCCAGCTATTATAAGAAAAGCCTTCTCCTGTTTAGAGGGTACAATCTATTTTTATGGTCTCTATTTTTTCTACTTTTTGCCTTATCATACCTCTTCCAATAAGCTATCGCAAACGCTTGGCTTCAACCACATCCAATTTACTTTTTAAGAATTTATAGTCAAGCGTGCTTGTCTTATATATTCTAGCACAGATTGTACTTTAGATAAATGAAATTAGCATTGTTCTGAATGAATGACCTCATCGTCCAGTTATGCAGCAGTATATCATGGGTGGGGCTTTAGTATTTCATCCATCAGCTTCTGAAAAGTGTTTGGGGACTCCACTTGTGCCAGACAGTAACATTGTGCACTGAAATAACCATCAAGGGTTACAATGGCTGTTTTATTTTCTTTGAAGGGGTAAGTGGCACCTGTCAATACACCTTTATCATGTCTAGGAAAGTGAAGTATCTGGCCTTTCCTGTTTTTGCTGTCAACTTATCAGTTCTGGTCACTGGAAGTTATCAGTTTTTTAATGCTATTTAGTTTCCTAAACTCATTAAAGAAAATGATATATCCATCAAGTTTCGTACCTAAAAAGAAGATGTTATGTGATCCTATCTCGCCTACATTCTGTACTGATGGGTTTGGAGCCGATCCCTCGGCTCCGACTCGGCACGCTTATGCTATAGAGCGAGGCCTCTTATTGGCTGAGCTATCTTTATCCCAGGATGAACCACCGCTAATCCCCCAGATCTCGTTTGCCACTAACAAGCTTAGACGTGGTCTCAACTTGGCTGGGCTAAGTACTATTTATTTAGGCTTTTTCCTGTCACAAATTTCCTTACTTTGAACCCAAAAGCTGTTTTAACAGCTATTGTTGTTATATAAGTGTGATTGGTTAATTTCTGTTGAGAAATTCGTGATTTTTTTAGTCAGGGAAGGTTTCCCGTTTTAGTTAGAGGGGCTTTCCCCTGTTGCTTTGCTACTAGTGTCTCTTTCTTGGGTCAAGTACCCGTTTAAGTTAGAGGGTCTTGACTCTCTTTCTCTCTTTTCTGTCTGTTTAACTGTTTAGTGTTGAAAAAAAATATATATATATATATATTTGTTAAATTTGTTGAATTTAACTTTACCTTTTGGCTAAGTTTAGTATTTTTCACTTAGATAGACCGTTATGTCTAAAGAACACAAACCCTCCGGGTTTAAGAAATGCACGAGGTGTGGTTTTAAAATGTCCATAACGGACGACCACTCCTCGTGCGTCTATTGCTTAGGTGCCAAGCACCTACAAGAATCGTGTAGTGTGTGCCATGCTTTCTCATCAAGAGTCCTCCAGAAGAGGAAGAACATATTAATCCTCAAGGGATTAATCAAGCCTTCCTTCGAGGAGGCTTTATCTTCCTCTCCGTCTCCTTCTAAAAAGAAGAAAGCGTCGGCTCCGACCAGTCAGTCGGAACCGACCGCTAAAAAATCTAAGCAGACTTCTCCATCGGCTCGACGGACTTCGGAGCCGAGGTCGGAACAGTCTGCCTCGATGCCTCCAGCCTCGACCCCTCTGGTTTTGGAGCCGAGGTCTGGGGCATCGAGAGGCGGGTCACCCTCATCGGCTCCACTGATATTGGAGCCGATAAGGGTTACCGGCTCAGACTCTTCCCCCTCGGAGCCGAAGTCCTTATCGGCACCGAGGGAAATTTCCTTGAGATCTTCCTCGGAGCCGATAGTTGTCGAGTCCATTCGGAGCTGGTCCCCAAGCCCTTCGGAGCCGATGGAGAAATCGGTTCGGGCCCGATCAGTATCCTCTAGATCATCCAAGATGTCTGATTCGGACATCGACAGGGTGCTCCTTCGACTCTTCCAGTCTCCGGTGTTCCAAAAGCTAGTTTTGGCTCCAGCCCATTCGGCTTCGGAGCCGATGGTCCACTCCCCTACTGTGGTTCCTCCTCCAACAGCTTCGGCACCGTTGGAGCCGGTGCTGGTGGAACCTGTGGAGGTGTTAGGGTTGGGCCCGACTCTTGCTCCAACTCCGGCTCTTGGGTCGGAGTTCAGTACACGGACTTCTTCCTTCGGCCCTGGGGGGAGGCTTCGGGATTGATGCTTTCGGTCCCAAGTCTCCCTCTTGGTGCATCGGCGGCGGGAGTGCCGTCCACTGTCATGGCCACGGAGGTGGGACCCTCCCAGGATTTTGGTGGTCCCGCCTTCAGGGCTATGAGGAGTGCATTAGCCAAATCTTCCTTGGCTACCTCCACGGTTTCCCCAGCTCCTTCCCTGCATATGGAAACTGGGTCGTTGGCAGTCCCCCTGTCCTTAGACAGTGGAGCCTCGGGGCCTCAGGTTACCCCCGCTGGGGTTTCTCCTCCTCCTGGAGGTCCTTCTGAAGCCTCTTCAGAAGAACCCCCCAGGAAAAGATCATGCAAGAGGAAGCACGTTGACTCCCCTGATGAGTCTCTAACATCCGACACTGATCTCGATGATGCAGAGGGGTCCACTAAGTCGTCCTCGGATGATGTCTCCTTTGCAGACATCCTTGAAGCCCTAAAACAACGAGGTGGCTGGCAGTCCAAACCTCCCTCTGCTGATGAGTTGGTGTTCCTGAAGGCCTTCAGGGCTCAGCCCTCTGCCTCCTGGGTGTCTCCGCCCTTTGATGAGCTCTTGGATTTGATCTGTCAAAGGGCGTGGGAACACCCAGACTCTGTGGAACCGGTGCCTGCTCGTCCGAATAAGTTCCTTTCGGCGCCCCCTGAAAAAGAGTTTCTAACTAAAGGTTTGGCTGTAGATGCTTTGGTGGTGGTATCTGCTACCCAGCAAGATGTAGCAGAGGCTTCGACGTCCGTCCATCCTCCTAATAAGGAGTCTAGGAGCATGGATCAGTACGGAAAGTGCACCCTCAGTTCAGCGGCCTTTACACTGAGGTCCTTGAACTACCTTACGCACTTTACCAGATTTCAGAGGGATCTGATTAAGGAGCTATCCGATACCCTCTTGGGTAACCTGCCTGAGGAGCTGGCCCAGACGGTTGGCTCTCAGCTGGCTACAATGTCGTCCATTTCGAACTCGTCCATGAGGCTCATTTCTTATGCGGCCGAAGGGGTGAGTAGAGCGGCGGGTACAGGCATTGCTCTACGGAGACAAGCCTGGCTCCACCTGTGTCATTTCGCGGAGGCCTTTAAGTCTTCCTTTGCCGACGCCCCCTTTGATGGGTCCTCCCTGTTTGGACCCAAGGTAAAGGACACACTAACCCGCTGTGAACAGGAGGGTAAGACTCTGACTGCCGTAGGGGCACGATTTTCCACTCCCTTTCGGCCTTATCCCAAGGCTAAAAGAGGAGGGAAAATGTGGTTTCGTAGATCTCAGAAGCCTTACCCCTCTCAGCAGGAGGATTCCCCTTCTAGAGGCAGAGGAGGGGGAAATTCTTCCGGAAGACACCGTCCCAGAGGCGGCAGAGGCCCTCGCAACACTGGAGACTGCGAGTCCTTTCGTGGCTCTTCAGCCTTCCATAGTCCCTGAGGGATTGCCCAGCTGTGCAGCTCCGGAGCCAGTCGGGGGTCTTTTCTCGAAGCACCTAAAGGCCTGGGAAGGTATCACTCAGGACCGATGGGTGCTTCGGATTATAGCCGGAGGTTACTCCATCCCATTCTCTCACCGCCCCCCCCCTCAGCCCAGAAAAATCCCAGACCCGCCACCCAGTCAACGGGATATCGCAGCCTCAGAAGTTTCAAAGCTGCTGCAAAAAGGAGTCATCCAACCGGTCCCCGCAGACCAGATCGGATTAGGGACTTACTCAAGATTCTTTTTGGTGCCAAAAAAGACCGGGGACTTGAGGCCCATCTTGGACCTCAGCATCCTAAACCATTCAGTCAGAAAGTCCAAGTTCCGAATGGTCACCCTACAAACCATTCTCCCATTGCTGGAGCAGGGTGTTTGGATGTGCTCCATAGATCCCAAGGACGCTTATTACCATATCATGATACATCAAGCGTCCAGGAGACATCTGCGCTTCAGCCTAGGAGGCAGTCATTTTCAGTTCCGTGCGCTGCCCTTTGGTCTCACCACAGCCCCCAGGGTGTTCACCAAATGTTTGGCGGTCGTGACTGCTCACCTGAGAAGTCTAGGATTCCAGGTGTTTCCGTATCTAGATGACTGGCTCCTAACTGCCACCTCCAAGCATCTACTATTGCGGAGCCTACAAGCCACTATATCACTGGGTAATTCCCTTGGAATCACCTTCAATTGGCTAAAGTCTGTGTTGCTGCCATCTCAACGCATAAGATTCATAGGGGTAGAGATAGACTCAAACCAAATGCGGGTCTATCTACCTACAGACAGGATATTAACCATACAGGCTCAAGTTCGAGCCTTACTTCCCAGATCCAAAGCCCCAGCCAGAATGGTCCTGCAGCTATTAGGATCCATGTCCGCCACGGTTCTTCTAGTTCCCCTGGCAAGGTTGCACATGAGGATTCTTTAGTGGCTTCTTTCAGCTCAGTGGTCCTTCCAGGAACTCCCTCTCAGTCACCTCATATGGATCACGGAATCTTGCAAACGGGACCTTCGCTGGTGGCTAGTGCCCTCCAACTTGGATCAGGGATGACCCTTTGTTCTACCCCCTCCGGCGGCCATTTTGACCACGGACACCTCCCAGACGGGGTGGGGGGGGCATTCCCTGGGCAGGTCAGTCCAAGGCAAATGGCACTCGGAAGAGACTTTGCTTCATATCAACGTCTTAGAAATGAGAGCAGTGCTTCTGTCCCTTCAAGCCCTTAACGATTATCTCCCTCAGGGCGTAATTGCTGTTCACTCAGACAACATGTCAGTTGTCTGGTACCTGAACAAACAGGGAGGGACCAGATCCTATCCTCTTTGCAGAGAAGCCATGAGAGTTTGGGAATGGGCAGTCTTGACCAAACGCTTCCTAGTGGATACTCACATACCGGGCAAGTCCAATGTGATAGCCGACAGATTGAGCAGAACCATCATCTCTCCTCACGAATGGTCACTGAATATTACAGTGGCAAGTCAGATTTTCAGCAAATGGGGAGTTCCGTGTTGCGATCTCTTTGCGACTCCTCTGAATGCAAAGTGCAAAGAGTTCTTCTCCCTAACCCCGGCTCCGGGGAAGAGCCCCATGGACGCATTAGTCCATCCTTGGCCCACCGGCTTGCTTTATGCCTTCCCTCCAGTCCTCACCTTCCCAGATTGATTCAAAAGGCATCTCTCTTGGGGAGCAAAATGATCTTAATTGCTCCTTACTGGCCTCGTCAAGTATGGTTCCCCTATCTTCGGAGACATGCTCTGGAAGGTCCATGGTTCCTGGATCAGATCCCAGACCTACTTGTTCACCAGTCGGGACTATTCCACCAGTCCCTACACACCTTAAAATTGACGGCTTGGCTCCTCCTCTTCCGACGATAGTCAGGAGGCATACATTGGATCCAGATGTTGTACACATATTATCTTCGGCCCATAAGTCGACTACAAAGAAACTGTATTCTAGCAAATGGAAAAGATTTGCTATTTGGGCTCAACTCCGGGGCCTGGACCCCATTTCTGTTCCCGTAGCAGAGGTACTAAAATTTGTGATTTCTTACCCCTTTGAACCGGCAGCTACATGTGATATAAAGTTCCTATCATGGAAGACAGCCTTTCTGGTGGCGATTACTTCTACCAGAAGAGTTTCAGAGCTTCAAGCTTTGTCTGTGAAACCCCCGTACTTGGTTTTTCACAAAGATAGAGTATCTCTCAGGCCAAATCCTTCCTTTGTCCCAAAAATTTGTTCTAGTTTCTGCTTACAACAATCGTTAGAGCTTCCAGTTTTTTTCCCAAAATACTCTAACAAAGCGGAGTTCATATTCCACACACTAGATGTCCACAGACAGTTACATTTTTATTTAGACAGGACTAAACAAACAAGGAAAACAGATCAGTTGTTTGTATCCTTTGCAGATAACAAATTGGGCAAAGCTGTCACAAAGGTCACTATTGCCAAATGGATCAGGGACTGTATTACTCAAGCTTATTTTTATTCTAACAAAGAGCTTACCACCTCTGTCAAGGCTCATTCTACAAGGGCTATGGCTACTTCGATAGCATTTCATTCTAAGCTTGCTATTAGTGACATTTGTGCTGTGGCTACATGGTCTTCCCCGCACACCTTCATTTCCCACTACAAGTTGGATGTGGCGTCTAGAGGACGAGCTTCATTTGGTTCCACAGTGCTCAGGAGTGTTTTCCAATGAGCCACCCGGGATTTAGGTGCTAGGGACGCTGTCCCATCAGTACAGAATGTAGGCGAGATAGGATCACATAACATCTTTTAGTTATGTACTCACCATAACTTCAGATGTTTGGGATCCATCTCGCCTACATTCCTAATAACCCACCCTCCTTCCCCCTTCCTTGGAGATCAGAGGATATCAGAAGGTCCGAATCCTGTTATTTTATCTTGAAACATCTAACAATGTTATATAATCAAGTTGTGCATGTGTGCATGAATGCGGACAAACAAGATCTGGGGGATTAGCGGTGGTGCATCCTGGGATAAAGATAGCTCAGCCAATAAGAGGCCTCGCTCTATAGCATAAGCGTGCCGAGTCGGAGCCGAGGGATCGGCTCCGAACCCATCAGTACAGAATGTAGGCGAGATGGATCCCAAACATCTGAAGTTATGGTGAGTACATAACTAAAAGTTATGTACTCACAATAATATTCCATCTGCGTTGTCCATTTTCATTCTTCCTCAACAATTGGGTTTGGATCCGACCCTCAGATCCAACATGGATGTTATTTACATCTCATTTCCACTAGAAAACTCTCAAGCTCCTCCCTTACCCATAATGCACTAACCCCTGACATACCTCAGATCTTGTTTGCTAGCTTACAGTATCAAAAGAAATATTAGCACCCTGGTAATAGAAACCCATATCTGGAGCTCAACATAAGGAGCAGTGGTTCTCTTATAAGGTCTCAGTCTTCCAGAAGTCATTAGTTCAAAGGTAGGTGGTTGGTGGGAGAGGAATTGAGGAAGAATGAATATGAGCAACACAGATGGAACGTTATGGTGAGTACATAAGTTCTTTATCTGATGCTGTCAATTTTCATTCATTCCTCAACAACAGGGACAGAGTCCTCAGGTACCTGAAATCCTGGAAGGATCTCTCGAGACCAGGTCCAATTTGCAATGAGTAAAAAAGTTATGAGAATTAGCCCAAATAGCAGCCACACATATATCGTCCATGGAAGTCCTGGATAAAAATGCTGGTGATGTTGCCATGGACCTGGTTGAATGGGGTCTCAAAGGTTTTAGTAAGAAAATACCCAATTTGTTATAGACAAAGATATACAATCAGTCATCTGGCTAAGGTTACTTTCATAACTGGTTTGCCATATTAGGAATCCTTAAAGAAGACAAATAATTGATCTGTCTGAGTTCTCAAAAGAAGGGTACCTTTCAAAAAGGCCTTATAAAGTTTTGGTGAAGCCAAGGAGGAGTTTTCAATCCCTATGTGAAAATTAGAGATGGCAGCTAGTTGTACTCTAACATACCTCTCAACTGTACCAAATCCCTTGTAATTTCCTGTTTTTGATTGCAAAATAATAGAGTGCCATGAATTCCCAAGTGGCCCATTTGAATCCCGATTTTTTATTTATTTACATTTCTTAGTTGATGCAGACGTCATCATGCATCCTGCAATGTCATCAACATGCAGGGGCATAAGTGATGACCTCAGTGTCAAACTCAGTCAGGAAGAGTTAATATAAAAAAAGAAAAAAAAACAGTTATTTACTGCTGCAGGTGTCAGCCAGTCAAAGAGAACATTGCACTGCAGTGTCAAATCGATGTCTTGCTTGTCTGAGACATTATGACATCATATGGAGCAGTACAGTCCTCCTGGAATCTGGATAGGCTGGCTGGAAATATTCAGACACAGAGTGGGAAGAATCAAATATTGAAGAAACAGCAGCCAGCAGCAGGTAGTGCAGCTACAGTAGCAGCTAACAAACATCTGAGACTGACCACACACCCACTCAGTGCCCACCTGTGTCTGTCTGCTGTCTACAGATTGCAGCTTCACCTCACAGGATGAAGACATTTATCCACTCCTCAACAAAGTAAGAGAGTATTGGTCGCATATTTACAGTAATTGGTGGGGTGCACACTTTGTGCATTTTAAAAGAGAAACTTCTGCTTCATTATTTTGTAAGAATTACAAACAGGATGACTCTGCTTAGTCATGCTGTTCACAATTCTTATAAAATTCTGTGGCAGTTACAGAAAGTTAAGTTTGCCTTTTAAATTGCATGCAGTGTGCACCCCACCAGTTACTGTAAATAAGTGACTGACCAACAGCAGCAATAACTGTATTATCTTACTTTTGGTTAGAGCTTGTAAAAGGCAGTTTATGCTGCAGCATGAGTAAGCCTGTTTATTCAAGGGAAGAAAGTATGTTGTAAGCTGTGAGATGTACCTAAAATCCCCAAGCCTAAGGGTCAGATAGTATTTAATCTGACTGTGAAATTAAATGTTTGTTTATTTAAAATTTGTTAGCTGGGCATAGCTCTCAACTGTCCAAACTTTTGCCTCATATTTTTGGTTTGTTCCTCATAAAATTTGTGATTTTCTGGCAAATCAGTGAGGATTGAAGTCACAAAATAATGACATAAGTTTCAGACTTTATATCCTTCAGAAAAAGCATGCTGACACACCCACACACACACACACACAAACTAACATTTTAACAACTTTCTAAGTTTGTAAGAGCTATATTTAAAATCTGCTGCTTTGGAGAAGGAGCAGACTTCAAATCTGACTTTTTATGTTTCTTTCTTGAAGGTTGCACCATTGGATCCGAGTAAGGGGTGGAGGAGCCTGACAGATCCAAAGACTTTCTAGAGTGTTCCTTTGTCTTCGGTTTGGGGTGTTGAACCTCAGAAAAGTTAGAAGGAAGCAATCCCTTTAAAATAAGCTTGTTCTTATGGTCCACTATGGCCCAAGAATTAAAAGATTTACAGATGTCGCAATTATTCTGAAGGTGCTTTAGGGCCTAGACAATAAATGCACAAGGCTTGCACATCAGAAGGAAGCAACTTATGACTGCACTTTTAGCAGTTTTTAAAACCAGGTAGTTTTTCAGATAGTTTGACAAAAAAGATTTTTAAAGTGAAAAATAAAACCTTTTTTTTTTTTTGTACTAAAGATAGAAGAAAGGAAGCAGATACTAACAATGGTATTGAAGAATACAATAACTGTGTAAAAGGGGACAGAAGGGAAAGTTTACCAACAATAAGAAAGAATTACACTAACGTGTTTAGGGAGGAAATATAGTAGCTATAAGAAAGGGTAATAAGATAACAAGATAATAAGATAATAACTTATCTCTGTATTTGAACACTAAGCTCGAGAGCTCACAGCAACCATGTCTGAAAGTGAAAGTGGCAAGCGAGATATGCCCTATGTTAGGGGGATAGAGCATTATGGGTAAGAGAGGAGGTTGAGAGTTTTCTAGTGGCTATAAGCTGTAAATAATGGCTGAGTCATATCCAAGAGTCAGATCTGAACCTAATTGTTGAGGAATGAATGAAAATTGACATCAGATCAATTTTGTTCTGTTTCATTCACTCTGTGACTTTTATGTCACTCCTATTTTGAGTCATAAACAGGAAATCCTTCTATCTGGTCAAGTTTATTTCCAAGGGATTATTTTCAAAATCCAAAGATGTTATCCTCCCACTTCATTTTTTCATCATATACAGTGCCCCTTTGATACATACAAATCAAGGCATATAATTCAAATGGAAAGGCCCCAGAGAATTCGAACTAAGAAAACCAAAAGCCTTAAATCCATCAACTATAGTGATAGATTAGCATAAATAACATTATAATCAGTAGCTGACATGATCCTCAGTAGTGACCTGACTCACTTTTTCAGCCTTGAAAGCTTCAGTCCTATTTGACTCCTTATTTCTTTGCAAATTCAGTTGTTGTAAAAACACCCGTGTGGAGGACTCATTAGAGGAAAAAGGTTTCTAACTCAGTGTATTACCAGCCTATGGAATAAGTGGGTCTATATTATAGTATCGAAGTTTTTAAACTTTGAATGCTATAATATCAACTAGTTTTTGTCGAAAACTCAAAATAGCAAAGCCACAGAACTTTGAAATTTTACCTAGGGTAAGATTTTGGTTGTCCGTTCCATGACTTCACTATTTACTCTACTGTGGTGGGAAGGTTATGGACCGGGGTAAGGTAAGTATGCGAATGGAGGTTACGGACCGGGTTAAGGTAAGTGTGGGAACAGATCGGGGTAAGGTGAGTGTGTGATAGTTAGGGACATTAGAGTTACGGTGCGGGTAAGGTGAGTGTGCGATAGTTAGGGACATTAGGGTTAGGGAGTGGGTAAGGTGAGTGTGCGGTAGTTAGGCACTTTAAAGTTAGGGTTGGGTTAAGGTGAGTGGATAGGTAGTACTGTAGGGTTAGAATTATGGCTTTTTTAAGTGTATGTGTGTAGTTTATTTATTCTGGTGTGCTTGTGTTGTGTGTTTGTGTTTCGGAACAGCAAATTTTTCCCTGGGAAAAAAATTCGCTATTCTGTATGTTTGATATTTTGTGGTTTAGATATTTTAGGTACAATGAAATAGTGTTCACTATTTAAATGGTATGATAGGGTAATATAAACGCGGATAAGTTGCCACTACAGGTCAAAAATTCTTTGGCTACCTAGACTAGCTGTTTGAATCAGGAGATACAAATTTTCACTAGAGTTCTAATATACAGCCTTTGTCAGTTTGGGAGGTGAGCACTATTAAGTGCTTGAAAAGGGTGGCAGGAAGATTTAAGTGTGTCAGTTTAATGTTTGATATGTTGAGGCATCTTATGCTCCCCCTCCCCCCATGATCACTTGCCTAGTATGGATCCTGTATTCCTAAGTTCCTACCTTTTGGACTTCTTTCACTTGTTTTTTTCTGTAACTCAGTTATTCTGTAAAGCCTCAGTCTCTCACTCCAGGTATTACCTCTATATTATATTTTACTATTTTAGTTCTTCTTGGAATTTCAGAAAACAATCCTTTAATTCTTAATAGAATTTTTTTTCTTTATTTCTGATTAAGCATTTTTGACAAAGATCCTTCTGTTTTGTGTGGAAAGCACTAACAGTATTACCTGATATCCTGGATTAAACTCATAGCATGAGCCTTACCCAATGGCACTGCTTCTGGAAATTGGGTAACATAGTCAGTGTTTGCTTCACTCCTGAGTGTGCCATCCCTCAGATGAAATGTCAAATTGAGGTTCCATTTGCTTGAATTGGTGAATGTAAAAGATCTCATGATACCCATCAAAAAGAGTAGGAGCTTTATTTTATATACACATTTTCTTAATCTGATTGCATTCAATAAGTTATTTAACATTATTTTTACAGTAAATAAAAAAATTACAGCACATAAGCATCAAAAAGATTCCAAAAACAAGAAATGTACTTTATTAGTGCCAGCCTCTGCCTTTATCCTACACACATTTTTATTTAATTCACAATGTTCCAGCTATCCCATATTTGATTATACAACTCTTTATACCTCATATTGCATGAAATGCAAACATAATTTATTATTAATCTAAATTGTTCATATTTTCCTTCCATTTGCCTTCACAATCTCTATAAACTACAACATCCATACTTATATTCTCATACATTTTTCTTGGAAATAATTTAACCCCAAATATCTTTTCCTTACTACATTGTATTATAAAATGTTCTAACAATTCCTCAGCATTACATTTATGACACAATCTGCTTTTAACTTGCTTCTACTTTTTAACTAAATTAATGGCAGTTTTTTAAACATTAATCTCCATAAAAAATACTTAAGTTTCAAATCTTCCTTAAAACTTTCCATTCTTTCTTTTTTTATCTTGTTTTAATCTCCCCTCTTTTAGTTTTCCATGGCTTTACATAATAATACTTTTTCATTATTCCTTCATACCATTCATTTTTTTTGTTTTAACGTCCTCTTCCCATCTATTTATTTCAAAAAGTCTTCCAAATCATATATTCCACCCCATCTCTTTTGCTTCTTTTTATATTCCTCTGCCAATCTATATTTCTGCTATTATAAATTCTCAACACAATCTTTCTCCTCATTCCTTATTTTTAAAAATATTCAAAAATATATGTAAAGATGCTAAAAATGGATTCTTTAGTTCCAACCCCACCCCCTTCTTTTTACTTACTATTAAATATCCCACTTTTAATAGTATTCAACCTCGATCCCCTTATAAAACTAAAAGAAAATTCTAATAATTCTTTCTTCATATCTTTTGGCAACAAATAAACCCCTCAAAAATAACCGAACTCTACTAAATATCAGAACAACATAAATAAACCTTTTTGAAATATGATAGTTTAAATGTTCTCCACAAGTTAACTGTCTTCTTAATTTCCTGAAAATTTTCCTCACATTATATATCCTTCCTGCACTCTCCAAATCTGATTCCAAATAAATTTATCTCTGTCCTTAAAAATAAATACCTGCAATGTTTATTGCTTTTCCAAAGTCTTTACATGATTCCTTATTGATTTGTAAACCAATATTATTCATTAATGTTTTCTTTTATTCATCCTCTTCCCTTCACAAAAACTACCAAATCATCTTGATAAGACATATACGTGGGAATTATATCACTATACAGCAAACGTAACACCCCTTTATTCACTCTTGTCCTTGTAATTTCTATTATAGCATTCATTATCATAGCAAATAAAACACTGTTTAAAGGACTGTCTTAGTTAGCCCACTGTTAATTTTAATTTCATCACTAAACTACCTATTAACTTTTATTCCAACATAAGATTTCTAATAAACTGATCTAATAAGTCTTACAAATTTGTCTCTAAACCAACACTCATTTATTTTTAACGTTGTTTTATGATTAAATACATCATATGCTTTTTCTACATCACATACAGCTATTTTTACCTCCCTTCTCTTTAATATCATTCACCACTTCCTTTACAATTAACATATTTTTAATACTCCTCCACTCAGTTCCATATATTTCTTCCCCACCAACTGCAATACCATCGTGATATTCATCCTTTTTTGCATTGTTCTCATAAAAATATAATCAAAATTACTGAGTTAAAAGCCTCTAGTTTCTTAGTCTGATCTTTCTCCTTTTTATAAATTTTATTATTCTCTCACGCAACTTGTAGTCTCAAAACCTTTCTCAAGCCAGCCATTCATTATTTTTACCACAACTATTTTCCTTTCTTTCCAATTTCTTTAGAAAACTCATACCCTGTTCCAGCTGGACCATTTGAAATAATCTTCTTGATACCCTGCAGGATACCATAATATTCTTTCATTTCTATCCTTCTACATAGTTTTTTTTATAAAATTCTCACTTACTCTCTTAGCTTACTATAATACAATCCCTTCTTTATCTTCTTCCTTATATAACCCTATGGCATCATTTTCCATTCCCTCTTAATTTCTTCCATATTACCAGATAACACTTCTTTATTATTCATAATGCATGTCATTTTTCCTTCATCTCCTTTAACAGTCTTCCCCAAAAATATTTTTTTGCAAATCATTGAACATATCATTTTCATATTCTGTTTACATAACTTTTTTCTTTCACCTCCCTCTCTCTCTCATTTTTTTATCTATTAACCTCTCGTAGTCATGTACCAGTTTTACAGTTTCCTGTTTCATCATAAATCAATATTTTTCTAACTGTACATACTCTTTGTTTATACTCCTCTTTAAATGTCACTTACCAGCTATCTAATTCTTTATAGATGTCTGTCATAGTCAAGCTACCCCTTTAACCACCCTTCATTTTTCTCTTCCTTATTAGTCTCTTATTTCCTGTCCTCTCCTTTAATACATCATTACTAGTAGACAATTTAGATATTATGGCACAACAATCATAAAACAAAAGTTTTTGACCTAATTTCCTGCAAACCACTGGAAAATATGTAATCAGTTTCAGTCCTAACACTATCATTAGGAGGGGTGTAGTTAGCTTTGTTGAAGTTTTTAAGCCTGACTTCTCCTTTGGAGAGTTCTGGTGCTATCACTGCTTCAAAAATTACTTATTTATGGTTGTATTTAACCAGTGTGGGCCCTGCACTTGAGGCATTGCATCAGTCACTCGTACTGATGAGGAATAGTTCTAGAATATTGGAGCCCCTTGTGGGGAGATGCACAATTTGCTCCAGGGGAATTTGAGTTAACGAAGTCCAGGAACTTTTGTGCAAGTGAGTTTGGGCTTGTATAAGTTTCCCAGTTAATGGAAGGATGGTTGAAGTCACCCATGACTAGGGTGTTAGGTGTATTTTAATTGTCCCAAGTAGGTCTAAATAAGCGGTGTGGGCATCGGTTCATGGAAGGGAACCTGTAACTGATGATGACCTGAAGGGGGGGGGTCTTACCCATGGTAATTTGGATTTGGAGTAGCTCCATACAATTTTCTTGTCAAACCAGTATAGAGGTGTAATTATCTTTAATGAAGATAAATACTTTACTTCCTCTGGTTCTCACACCTTCAATTTGCGGTCTGAAATTGTGGAAGGCATTGCAGCCTTGCAAGGCCAGGGTACTTTCTGCAATATTGAGCTAGGTTTCTGTGATTGCACAGATGTCAACATCTTCCAGGGAGAGGAGTGCTTCCAGAGAGTGCAGTTTTTGATTTAAACTCCTAGCATTTAGCAGCATGACCCTTAGTTTCTTTATGTTTGATATTTTCACTTCAGGAATTTTGTTGTTGTGACCTTGCCTAAAAAGGCATTATGGGGGAAGAAAGTGCCTTAGCCAGCAACCTAAAACCTGGAGGTGCCAGGTGAAGACCATCTCTTGCAAAGCAGCATGGTCTATCCACCATGTCACCCCAGGCTGACAGGAACTGGATCCCCTTAGAATGACACCAAAAAAATTAGCCAATTATTGAAGTCAATCATTTTCCTTTTATATTGTGGCATCATCCTTGCATGGGTAAAATGCTGCTCAAAGCTAGAGACATACATGCCTGGGACACATATTCAGAGAGCTCAATCATAACTCTCTTCATGTAGTCCAGGGAGGTACATCTCAAGTCATTCACACCAACATGAACTTTGATGGAGTCATAATGGTTGACAGACATGAGTGCATATGTGTTCTCGTGAATCCTTGCACCAGACAGGGAGCTGACTGTAACCTTCTCCTTGTTCAACCTGGTGAGTGGAGTGTCTGTATGCCTCACTATGGAGTGACCTATAAGTAAAACATTTGGAATAGTTTTGCATTGCCTTAGAGGCTTATTTGGTGTGATACAGGTGCTAGTATTTTTATGAGTATTGGGTGCTTTGGGTGTTGTGTTAGGTGTATCATACTTTGTGTTTTGGAGGTCTCTGGTGTTTAGGTAGGTTTCTGTAGAGTTCCTCTGCATATGAATGTTTATGTGTTGGGTGCATATTACAAATAGGAGTCATGGTGTGTGAGCTGACAACCTGTTTAGTGTTGCTGTTCTGGCTGTGAAAGAACAGTGATTCCAGATTCTTAGTGTAGGAGCATATCTCACAAATTGTACTTGAGTGTTTTAGGAGTAAGGAGTTGTCAGGGTACATGAGGCAGTTGCTACTGCTACACTGCCTCAAAAAAAAAAAAAAAAAAAAAAAAAAAAAAAAAAAACGTTTCTACCAGGCTGGCAGGAGAAACAGAGGGAAACTGACAATCCATAATGCAAGATTTGAGCCTGGTATCTCAGCAGGTAAGGAGAAAAAGATGGGGGTATCAGGCAGGGGGCTATTTAGGGTGACAGTAAGAGGTCTACAAAAGAGAGGATCTATAGGGTCTGATATTGATAGGTACGAGATAAAATTTCTGCTGGGTGGTTCACCGAACAGCTGAAAGAACTGTTCTGCTAGACAGCAGCTGCTTCTAAGGGAAAATACTTCTATTGGTGCTTTTGTGTCTATAACCATCAGTAGTTACCCCTTCTGTGTGGTGGTTCACTACACGCAAGCAACAGTAGGCCCAAATTATTTCTACAAATGCTAACATATATGGATATGCTCATACACTATGAAATGCATAAGGTTTTTAAAGACTGCAGCACTCAGTGTAGGCCAGAAATCATTTTCCACTGTGTTGATTTTGTAAGCAATTCCTCTATTTGAAAATTATGCCTCTTATTTCCAGAATAGTTGATGCACATACAATATGGCTGACTGGAGCTAGCCACTGCGGGGGGACCAACCAACAACTGATTGACCTACATACAAGTTCTTGCAGGCTGAATTGCTCAACTCCTTTCAACACAAATAAGAAACTTTCTGACTTACACCTACATTTGCTGCTATTAAGTCAGGAAAAACAGGTAATCTGTGCAAGGCATACTGCAGAGTACTGAGTTAAGATAAATAGCTTCATGTTAAACTTGGATGCCTGTAATAAAATATGCATTTGCCATTAATAGCAGTGCAGCACTAGATAACTTTTATCTCACTCCAATTCTGAAGAAATGTATCAAATCACAGGAACTCATTGCATCCTGCAACATTTGTTTGCAGAAAACAAAATGAAAAGTAATAATAGGAAATTAAAACATGTCTAAATAGAGTCCAGTCATTACTGGTAAGACTTTGTGTTTGCTGTATCAAGGCCTACTGTACTAGTTACCTAATGACTTCATCCATTGTATTATATCTTGTTGAAAAAAAAAGAAATAAAAATAATTGTATTCCACAACTTTGTACATAGATATATGATAGGTAAAGAACTAGTCATGCCTTTTCCTTTTCATTTCATTACTGAGAAGGAGATGATTTACATTCACAAGCAGTCTGAAAGGAGGATTACCAGGCTCACAAAGAGTGCTCATTTGTATGGGAAAAAATCATGGCTATTTATGAAATCTTTATATAAGATTAAGCAATGCATTCTGTCTTCCATTCTCTACCAGATAACGCTAAGGTAGTGTGCCCATTATTAGATATTCATAGCAAGCAGAGCAGAACTGCAGAAATACTGTAATACCAATTAATAACCTTTTCAGCACAGTCAACAGTAGTACCATTTGGCAGAATTATTACTTAGTACAGGGGATACCTCACAATTCAATCATAATCCATTCCAGAACAGCAGTTGAATTGTCAAATGTTTGAATTGCAAGGTGTGGAAATGGTTTAATTTCTTCCCAGCCTAAACAAAATTAAAAAAATATTTTAAAAAATGTTAAAAAATGTAGCTCAGCATGAGTTTGAAGTGTAGAACATCTCTTAAATGGAGAAGAGGATATGGAGGAGGGACAGAAGAGGAATGGAGGACTACTTGCACATTCCTAAAACTATAGCTCACATGTCACATGCAAATTTATTTGATATTAAATCCATCTAATAATGCAGGCTAACATGTTTCCTGACCAGCTAAAATGCATGCTCATTACAACATTGTGCAATAGCAGTTATGAAATGAGTATCTGTTGTCTGTGATTATGATTGTTTTATTTAGTTCACTTTAACGTGATGCAAATTATAACTTAAAACATCTTGCAACAGTTTACTATCCACACCCCCAAAAGAAATAATAACAGACAATACAGTGTATACTTGTGTGTTTGTTTTTTAATCCCTCTCCAGAAATTTGCTCAGTGGCTTCCCTACTTGACTCATTCATTCAAGTGAGACAGCATCATACACTTGTGCCCATTCTCTCTGCCCAGCCCCACTGGTGGCCATGCCAAAAACTGAACATGAGTCACCATATATACATTATTTACAAAGTCTACTTAGTCTTTAGTTGTTGGAAGGGGAGTCTTCTTCACCCTGTCCTGCCCATTCCCTCTGCTTTTTTGCAGGTGTAGGTAAAAAAAAAAAAAAGTGTCCAGGGTGACTTGTCTCTCCCTCTTTTTTCAGGATGGTCTTGAAGTGGTGCATGATGGTATTGTTAAATCTGTCATCTTGTTGATGTCACCTGTGCTCGGGTGCCACTCCAAGACTGTAGCCTGCACCTACTCCCAGTTGGATAAAAGTTATTTAATGCAAGCTGTTGGCATATGCCTTTTTTCCCTAGTGTTCTCATCTTCAAAAAAGTTCACCTTTTTTTTCTTTGAACTGCTCATTGCAAAGTGCTGTTAATTTCCTCCACTGTAAGCTCATTGTCACGGTCTTGTAGCAATTCCTCTACATCCGCCTCATCCACCTCCCCTATGTCCAGGTGCTCTGTTGTGGAAACAATGTCTTGCAACACTTCAGCAGCTTAAGCATCTTCAGCTACTTCATCCACAATTTCGCCCTAGGAAAAGGAAGGAACCAGTTTTCACCAGGGTGCATGAAGGGCTTTCTGTGACACTCCATCCCAGGCACTTTTGATGAATAATATGGCATGAAGAATGTTGAACTCAATCTTCCAGAATTCATTCAGTGTTTTATCTGAATAATGGGTCACATCAAAGATCCCTGGAAAGAGTGCTTTTGTGTAGATCTTCTTGAAGCAGGCAGTGACTTGTTAATCCATAGGTTGAATGAGAGAAGTTGTGTTGGGAGGCAAGAACTGAACCTTGAACTCTTGTGGGGGGGGGGGCAGAGGCATTGTTCAGAAGCAGAAGAGCTTTCATTGGCAAATTGTTCTCTGTCAAGTACTTCTTGACACTTGAAGCAAACTCCATGAAAATCCGATCCTTGAAAACTGACTTGTCTACCCAAGCTTTGGTGTTTGATTTCCACATTACAGGTTGTTTTGATTTTATAATCTTTTTTTCAAAGCATCTTTCATTTTCTGACTAATATACCAGCAGGGGCTTCAGCTTGAAGTTTCCACTGGTGTCAGTGTGAGCCTATTTTTCATGGGCTTGTGACCTAGAATCCTAGATTCTTCTTGGGTTATGTAAGTCCTACTTGGCAATTTCTTCCACAAAAGCCCAGTTTCATCACAATTAAACATCTATTCTGGCAGATATCCTTTTCTTGCTATCAATACTTCAAATTCCTTGACAGATTTCTGTGCATTTTCTTTGTCAGCAATAGCTGCTTCTCCTTGTCTCAGAACACAGTAGATGCTATTTTCTTAATTTAAATCTGTGGAACCATCCCCTACTTGCTTTAAATTCTTCTGTTTGCTGTGAGCTGCTTCCTGGAGTTTTTTTTTTGTAGGTCATCAAAGATGAGCTTAGCTTTGTCACAGATCATGGTCTGAGTTATTAGCTTTCCCTTCATCTGCCTCTCCTGAATCCAAACAAGAAGCATCTTCTCCATATCTTCATGAATTGTTTTTCTGTGTTTGTCCAAAGCCTTTGCTACTCCTTTTGATACCTATGCACCCATGATGCTGTCTGTATTTTTCCAAAATGTTGAGACAGTAGAACTAGGCACACCATACTGTTCTGCTATTTGTCCTATTTTAACTCCTGTCTCAAGTTTACCTATGATTTCTTTCTTCTTTTCAATGCTCAGCCACTTATTTTTTTCTGTCAGTGTCACTCTTCTTTTTATTCTTCTTTGGCCCCATTTCCTCACTTCTTTGCAACACTTAAATGAAACAACTGCACTAACAACACAACAACAACAGGAAACAAAGAACAACTTTTCAGTCTCTTTTCCAGGTCGAATTGTGAAATGGTGGTTGAATTGTGGGATGCCTGGGTGGCCGAAAGTGCAGTTGAATATTGAAACACTCGAGTTGCGAGGTAGTTGAATTGTGAGGTACCACCTGTATAAAATGTAATAATATTTGCAGTAGTAGACCTGTTTACTAGATGCTTAGTATGCACTGTCAATGAAATAAAAATTGATGTAACACCAAATCATGAGTACATTTATTCTCTATATTTTTTTTGTGTCTCACTTTTCCTCAGTTTTTCTGTCTCTCTTTATGTCATTGTTTTCCATTTATTATTTTATTTCCCTCCCTTTTATGTTCCCTTCTCCACAGATCCAGGGATACCAGAAGCAATTCTGACCATTTACCTCTAAGGTCAGGAAATGTTTCATGTCTTCCTCTGCCTGCCTGTGTATGTCCTCATACAGGGTTGGGTCATTGACTCCAGTCCTGTAGACACCTTGGGCATGGCACAACCTGGAAAGGCACAAAAGGTGTTAGCTTTGGGACCTGGTTGAGGATGTGGTTAAGCAGACAATCAAGAGACACCTTTGGCACAAGCAGGAACCCCATCAGTGGGTACAAGTGTTGATGTTATAGTTGGCTCTGACCACTGAGCCACTGGAGGTCTCTGCCCTCACCATCTCTGAGGTCATCCTCTACAGGTTCATGATGCAGTAGAAACAATCAAGGTTCTCTGAACCAGATGATAATAGTTCTAACACATCCTCATCTTCTTCTTGCCCAAATTATCTATCTTGTACCCACTTCCGTACTTCCCTCTCCAACTTCCCTCTCATATACAAAATAATTTGAAAAATAGGGGAGGTTATCCCCCAACAAAACATAGTACCCCTTCTCTCCCATCTCCTGCAGTATAACTCTCTTGATATTTTCCTTCTGTTACTTGCATTCTATGTTGACATTTTCCAGCTATCCTATCTTCTCTTTTCACACCTTCCAAAGAACTAGTCAATGTGTCCACACAAGGACAGCCCTATTGTCACTATATAACCCCTTTATCTTTTTAAAGTACATTTTTGGTAGCTGAGATGAGTGTTATGTACCTTAATTGCCACCATTAGTTTATGTGGGCTTGCACAGTCCTGTGATCATCAACAACTTTTGAAAATAGCTGTAACTAGTCGAGACTTTACACATTAACAAATGAATTCACACATAACTAAATCATTTTAGCCATTTTAAGAATTTATGAAAAGTAGGTGATCCATCACCCAGGCTTTTACTTTGCTGTAGTTACATAATTTACTGTCACTGAACATGTTTGTATATAGGAGTAGCTTTGTGATATGTGTTGTACAACTACAAACACTGGGACTTTGAATATCACCCACAGTCTCTGCAATACTTTTGAATATGTTGCTTTCACAATGATAAACTTATGCTTTTAGATAATAAAATAATTGTTTTCACTCTTGTAACAAATTATATTTAAGGAACCAGGATCCAGATATCATTTCCATCTGTCCTCCTGCCATTAAGATCAATCAATTAGTCAATTAATTGGTCAACTAATCTATAGTTTTAGACCAAATGCAGAAGTATTTTGTGAAATGACACCACTTATGTGACATGGAGGCTTTCATGCCTGAGCCTTGCCAAAATACTTTTTGAAGTTCTAGTAACCAGTCTACTGATTCAGAGATTCAGTATACCCTATTACTGCTTGATTGATTGATTAACTGATTGATTGCTTGATGTGTTGAACAATTTAATTTCTAGTAGATTCTATGCAACTTTACATTAATTACAAATATTCAGTGAGTCCTGTAGAGTTAGGTGACAAAAAAGTTCCTGATACCATTTATCCAGCAATGCTATTATTTAATATATTGAGTCTGGTCTAATTTAATTAGTCAACATTAACAATATCTCTTTACCTTAGTAAACAACATCCTCGTCTATTAATTCACTCAGCTTGCTAATTCTAAAAACAAAAAAAATGCTTTTAGCAAGAATGGACTGATGACTCAAAATCTGAAAGAAACATTTTCAGTTGATTTGCTTTCTTAACATCTCCTTTACTGGATTTAATAATTTTTGAGCATTACACTGAAAGGGTAACTGGCTTAAATAAGTATACTGTTCTGGAAAAAGATGATTTGGGAGTATTTTTTCCTAATGTCACTTCAATATTGTATATAAAGAAGTGCACATAAAGTTTTTCCATAGAAATGAAACACCTCTTCTTTGGGATTTGAAAGGTGAGTTTACTAATGCTGCTCCCTAACTGGAAATAAGTATTAAAATATGAGTATTGATCAATATATATAGATATATATGTGTATATATATATATATATATATATATATATATATATATATATATATATATATGCCTTTAAGAAGCTTTCTAGGGCTTGCACAAGTGTATAAATACTGAGCACGTGTGAGTCGGACTGCCATTTTGTAGTAAGCTGTTGAAACATAAGCATGGATGTCTGTGTAGTCTGTCAGTTATTCAGTTTGTTTTTATTTTGTACTGCTGCTATCCATCCTGATATTTCTGTGTAATAAAGCATATAAACAAACTACCCCGCCTGTTTGTCTTCAATAGTATACCAAGACATGTGACATGGTGTCAAAAGTGGGATCCAGAAATCCAGAATCAAGACCTGGAAGGCACTCAGTTAATGGTGGAGGAATATAGAGGAATGGAGCATCCCTACTGCACATATAACGCGCAAAAAATGTCAGAAATGTATTTCAGGAATCAAAGTTTACTTAAATGATTTCTTATTCACAAAATATAAAACAAAGCACTCAGAATGCTATAAACAAATTTCTAAGTAAACAAAATGTCTGAAATTGTGACTTATTGGTAGAAAATATTCAAATAACTACTGAAAATGTTTGAAATAATGTCTGAATTGCATAAAATGTATAAAATAAGGAAAACAACTGCATTTTTTCTCTTTGAGCTTCTTTTTCGCATGAACTAAAGCTATTCAAGATATCCGAAGTATACAGAGAGTTTGAATGTTTGTGCAGTATTACAGTACGGTTATTTTGCAAAATACATCCATTTCAAAGCATATTTCACAAATACAGTATTTCAAAGAGTTTATTATGCATTTGAATGTTATTACAAATACTGGCTGTGTGTGCATGTTCGTACATAATTGCAAGGGCCATTTATTCAGTGTGTTTGGGCATACTTTGCTGGCATGGCTAAAAGATTTCGAAAACCATGTCCACTTGTCTTTGATAATATTACAGAGAATTGGAGAGTGTTTGAGCAAGAGTATGATATTTTCATACAAGCAGCATTTTCTGATAAAGATGGCCATACAAAGGACTTTATTCTGCTTAATTTCGCTGATTCAGAAGCCATAGACATTGTGTGTTAATTTATGTATGCACCTGCTGTGTTTGCAAGGGAGGGGGAACCATCATATAGTGGTACTGGCTGAGTCAAGGGAAGACCCTGTAAATTAAATTTAGAGAAATGTGTAACCCCCAAATGAATATTACAATGGAAAGGTACTTATTTTACACAAGAGATTAAACACCTGGAGAAACTTTTGCAGTATATGCAACTGACTTGAGAAGCAAAGCTAAAATGTGCAGATTTGATGATTTATGGGATGAGTTGATAAAGGGTATATATTAGATCACTGAACGCTTATAAAAGCGAACGGTGATTGATCAAACTTATGTAAGTGAAAGCTTAAAATATTGAAGCAACAGAAACCCAAATTTTTTCCTATGGAAAGAATTCGGTTGTCCATTTCTGTTGCTTCGGTATTTTCAGTGCTGTGGTGGAAAGTTACGGGTTGGGTTCAGGTAAGTGCGTGATTGTGTGGATGTGAGTGTTAGGGTGGATTAGGTGAGTTAGGGCTAGGGTGCGGGTTAGGTATGTGTGCGATTGTGTGGACGTGAGGGTTAGGGCGGGTTAGGTGAGTTAGGGTTAGGGAGCGGGTGAGGTGAGTGTGCGATAGTGATGGACCTTAGGGTTAGGGTTTGGGTTAAGGTAAGTGGATAGTTAGTGGTATGTGTGTAGTTTAGTGTAGGGTTAAGTGTCAGATTTTAGGTGTATTTGTGTGGATTGCTGTTTATTTGGTGTGCTTGTGTTGCATGTATGTGTTTTGGAACAACGATTTTTTTCCCTAGGAAAAAAATCGCTGTTCTGACAGTTCGAGAGTGTAAGCTTTCACATACATAAGTTCAATCAATCACCATTCACTTTTTTAAGTGTTCGGTGATCTAATATAGACCCATTGATAAAGGACAGACTTGTGCGTGGTATTAAAGATGATGCTGTGAGAAGGATTTTGCTTCGTGACAGTGATTTAACTTTGAATAAAGCCATTGTGATTTGCCAGATATATGAACTCACAGAAAAGCACACAAAAATGCTTACAAATGAGAAATGCATGCTTCCATTATATTCTAGTGCTCATGTTGATAGTATGCAGCACATGGTTAAAAGAAACAGGCCCAAGCACATGGCAGCAACTGGGAGCCCTGCAACAGTCACTGGGAAACCATGTGCTTTTCTTGCAAATTAGAGAGAGCGCACAGTCTCAGTGAAGCACAAGCTTGAGTCAACAAACTCAAAGAATGTTCCCTCACCTAGCTTCATAGTCAACTGTCGTAATTGTGGTGCAAATCATGAACCCAAATGAGAAAAGTGCTTAGCTTTTGGTCAGCAATGCCACAAATGCAATAAGTCAAATAATTTCAAAAGGTTATGTAAATCAATCAAGGGACATTCTTTTATTAAAAGAAGACATTCAAAGAGACAAGTTGATCAATTAGAAAGCTGTGACCCTACTTTTTAAGTTGATGACGTGTCTGTGCTTAATGAGACAGTCAATGCAGTAGATTTATGGGGAAAGAATGAAGCATTTTGTACTGTTCAGATAAATGGGAAACCCACAGAGCTCAAAGTTGACACAGGTTCAAAGTGTAATGTTATGTCAGCAGAAACATTTGTTGAGTATGTGCTGGTGGAAGCTTGATTTGCCAAAGTGTGCGAAACTTGTTGCTTATGGTGAAGAAGAAATTCATACTGAAGTTTCAGTAGTACTTTCATGTTACTCTGCTGAGAACAGCTATGACTTGCAATTTTATGTGGTCAAAAGGCATGCACAGTCATTATTAGGCCTCATAAACAATTTGAAAATGGGACAACTTTCATTTAATAAGGAAGTACACCATGCAAGCTTGAAAGACCACTGTTCTAATTTTGTGTCTATTTTTTTTCTACCTATGCTGATCTTTTCAAAGACAAACTAGGAAAACTACCGGTTGTGTACTCAATGAAGTTAGACCCAGAGGACAGCCCAGTTGTCAGGCCATGCCTATAAAGTTCCAGTAGCTATGCAGAACAGAGTCAAGGCTGAGCTACATTAAATGGTGCAGCAAGGTGTAATTTGTCCAGTTGATGAATCAACTGAATGGGTATCTTCCATGGATGCTGCTCATAAGAAAAGCTCAGATGATATCAGAATTTGTATTGATTCACAAAATTTAAACAAAGCAATGAAAAGACCTCATCACCCAATGTGTACAGTCAAAGAAGTCGCTGTTTTTTCTGTCTTGGATGCAAAGAGTTCATTTTGGCAAATTTTGCTAGACCAAAAATCCTCATTGCTAACCACTTTCAGTATTTTTTGGCAGGTACAGATTTTTGAGAATGCCATTTGGGATAAATTCTGCCAGTGAAATATTCCAGCGTGTAATGGAGCAAAATTTTTCTGGGTATCCATGTGCTATTATAGTAGATGATATTCTAGTAGGAGGTAATGGTGAAGCTGAGCATGACAGAAACTTCAAGAAAGTTCTGTAAAGAGCATGTGAAGTGAATCTTAAGGTAAATCCTCAGAAGTGGAAATTCAGGCTATGAGAAGTTACTTATGTTGGTCATTTATTTACCAGTTCAGGCTTAAGACCAGATACTTCCAAGCAAACAGCAATTCTTGAGATGCTGGCTCCAATGTTCAAGCCCTACAATGTTTTCTTGGCATGGTTAACTATTTAGCCAAGTTCATTCCAGAGTTCAGCCAACTTTCAGCACCACTCAGAGAACTGACACACAAAGATGTGTCTTGGTCATGGTTAGAACAACACCAAAGAGCATTTGATGTCCTGAAACAGAATTGCCAGTCAACCAATTCTCAGATACTATGATGTTCACAAATCACTTAGTCTTTCTTGTGATGCTTCAAAATTTGGTCTAAGTGCAGTCATTCTTCAAGAGGGTAGACCAGAAGCCTATGTGTCTAGAACTCTGACCCAAACTGAAATGCAGTATGCTCAGATAGAGAAAGAGCTCTTAGCAATTGTGATGCATGTTTGAAGTTCCATGATTATATTTATAGTAGACCTATCCAGATTGAAACAGATCACCAACCTCTAGTCATTATTTTGAGAAAGCCTATGTATTCATCTCTAGCTAGATTGCAGCATATGATGCTGAAATTACAGATGTATGATTTCAATCTTATCTACATGAAAGGCAAACTTCTTTATCTTGCTGATACTTTATCCAGATTGGTCAGGAATGCCACTGAACACCATGAAAATGAGAAACTTGATTTTGAAGTCATGGAAGTGAGAAATTTTTCTTCCACACATCTTGATGAGCTTAGAAGTCATACAGCCTCAGATCCAATTCGTCAGAAGCTCAACCACTTTATCAGTCAAGGATGGCTGTCAAACCAATCTTGTTTGCCAGTAGACTTGCAACCTTACTTTCCTTACAGAGATGAGATTTTGTTTCACAATGGTATTATCATGAAATGTCCAAAAGTGGTTGTTGCAAAATCCTTACAATAAGAATACATTACTATGTTGCATCATGGCCACCCAAGAACTGATTCTACCAAAAGAAGGGTGAGAGACCTAGTATTTTGGATTTCTATGTCACAGGACATTGAGAGAGTACTTCCATCTTGTTCTGTAAGTAATAGTAATAAACCACATCAACAGAAAGAACCACTTCAGCTAAGCCAGATTCCTGAACTACCTTGGTTGACAGTAGCTACAGACATTTTCAAATGAAATAGTCAACATTACTTGGTGTTAGTAGACACTTATTCTAATTGGTTTGAGATTGACCTACTTCCTAATCTAGCATCTAGTGCTGTCATTACTAAGATGAAGCATCACTTTGCAGTCCATTTTAGCCCAATACAAAGTTATTTCTAAAAATGGCACACAGTTTGCAAGCCAGCAGCTCAAAATATTTGCTGAAGAGTAAGACTTTACTCATGTCACAAGTAGCCTTGAGTAAAATGGTTTGGCAGAACGTGCAGTTCAAAGTGAAAACAATTACTACAGAAATCAAAATGAGACAATGCAGATGTTTTCTTAAATCTCTTGAATCTCAGAAATTTTCCTCATGATAAACATCTTGGTTCACCTGTGCAAAGACTTGTGTTGAGATAAACCAGAATCACACTACCAGTTAGTAGTAATATATTGGTTCAATGTGTCAAGAAGAACAGATCAGTGAAAGCCCATCTCCTGAAGAAGCACTTATTTCAGAAGTCCTATTATGATAAGACCAGCAAACCACTCAGTCCATTACGAGAAGGGGAGATAGTGAGGATGCAGATGTGCAAAGGTTTTGATCGGAATGATGTTGTATAAAGTGTATGTCCAGAGTCAAGATCGTACATTGTGGAATCACAAGGAGCAGAATTTAGACAGAATCAGAAACATTTGTTCCCGGTGTCCGAGCCTGTATTGCAGTATCATACCTGTGAGAAAGACTCTATATCTCAGAGTGAGTTATCCAGCGTTCCGGATCCAGAGGACATTCCAGTAAATATCCCTGTTCCTGAGAAGAATACTGAAACTTCTGAAGCAAGTTGTTCACCTATGACTGTCCCTGTTGCTAAACTCAGTTCTGATTGCTATATCACTACATCAGGTTGCATTTCCAGACCATGTTCCAGATACATGGGAACTTGAACATAAGTACATGAATGTTGCGTTTATTTCTTATTGTCTGTACAATTGCATGCTTCTTTTCAAATGTCGTTATATTGTGGGCAGTTCATTAAAGAGGGAGGATGTAGATCAATACATATGTATACCTTTAAGGAGCTTTCTAGGGGCTTGCACAAGTGTATAAATACTGAGCACGTGTGAGCCTGACTGCCATTTTGTAGTAAGCTGTTGAGATATAAGCATATATGTCTGCGTAGTCTGTTAGTTAATCAGTCCGTTTATATTTTGTACTGCTGCTATCCATCCTGATGTGTTTCTGTGCAATAAAACATATAAATGAACTACCCCACCTGTTAATCTTCAATAGTAAACCAAGATGAGTGGCAATGAGTCTCTTGTAGAAATAACATTTTTGAACAATTTGGTTCTAAGTACTTAAAAAGCCATCTCATTTCTGGAAATTATTTAAACATCAAAATAGATTAAATTAGTAAGTGTATAATTGACATTTACTCTTTGTTCAAAATGACAAGACATTGGACCTTATTCTAAAAGACTTGCTCTCCATGTAAGTGACCAGTTTCGCTAAAACAGGCTGTAAGCAGGGGTTTTAGAATCTGGCCCACATTTGTAAGCTTGTTTCTAGATAGGCCTTACTCTGAAGTAAGTTACTTACACAAAGCAAGTCTTTTGGAATCAGGGCAGACTTGCACTGAGAGCAAGTCGGAACCTGGCTCATTGAGTGATACTCAGTTTTTCTTTGTTCTATTATGTACTCGTTCATGCATTTAAGCATTGATGCTTCATGACACACAAAAATAATTTCAAATGTATACATTTCCTAAGATATGTCTTGTACAATGTTAAAATGGAGGCTTGTCATTTTATGTAATGTGCGAAGTTTGAATTAAAATGTTACAAAACTTGCATACAAATAAGTGGTTACTCCATCCTGGGATCTGTAAATTCTTAGTCTGAGAAATTATATGAGAAGAAAAGAATAAGATGGGTTCTGTAATAAAACATGAACTTACCTTCAACTTACCTACCAAATTTAGCTACTTCATTTAACTATGCTCAGTTTCTGTAGAAGAATATGAGAAGTACAGATACTTTAGTTAAAATCCAAATTCTCGTAAAGAGTTCTCCCAGAATAATTGTAACTTTCACAATAAATCAGGTGAATAACAATTACCCCTGGATTCATGAAACTTCCATGCAAGAATAAGCTATTCTTGCACTGAAGGGTTCGTGTCCGTGTAGAGCAGCAGCGGGCCTTGCATATGCATGAAGGCACATTGCTGAACTCTCTACATGGACATGATCCATGTGTGAGTGCAGGTGGCACGTCTGTTCAGTGCACGGACACTAAATACGCCCCCTGCACTCAGAAAGCACCATATGGAATTTCCTAAGCCATACTGGCATAATATTAGAGTTTAGCTCTAATATTATGCCAGTATTTCAGTGTCCGTGGACACTGAAATGTAAAATAGAGCATTTCAGTGTCTGAGGACACTGAAATGAAAATGACAGTAGGAAGGCAATACAGGGGTGTGTCACAGCCTCTGTGACACACCCCCTGTATTGCTCAACTGCCATATGAAACTTCTGCATTCTGCAGAAGCAGGAAATGTGTGCAAATACACACATAACAGTGTACACAAGCACAACGTCAACTCCACAAAATAAATAAGGCCCGTACTGAACACAGAGAATCCTGAAAGCCCAATAATTGACATTATGTCACAAAAAAGTCCCAATTAGTTGTCACAACACCACAATACACACCTTCATAACCTACAAAAATAATAATAATATATCCTTGTTTTTAATGCCCTAAGGGATGTCTAAGTGTAGCTAAGTGGGTGTGTACAGTACAGCTTAAACATTCATAGGAGTTAAATGATAATAGACAAGTACAACTGTCCAAACCATGATAGTGTAGTGGTTAGAGTTGCAGTTTTACATGCAGGCATCCACAGTTAGACTCCCCAGACAGACAAGTTATTTTATCATGTGAAAGTAGTGTTACACTTATTTTACTAAACTTAAATTATGTAGTAATTATTTTTTGTCAACCAGGGTAGTGTAGCAGTTCTAAAAGTGAGATGTCAGTGTAGAAAAGATGTAAAACCCCCATATAAACACATGTGCCCCATACAGTATAGTCACGTAAGAATGTAATGTAATGAAAGCACAGCGGGAGATGTCATGGAAGGTAAACGTAAAATTATAAATGTGTATGTAAATATTTATTTGATATTATACAATGAGTGGCCATTAACATACAAAAATGAGTACGCTAATTGACCAGCCCAAACAGAGTGCCTGTTGTAAATCTGAGAGTATGCAAATGGAAAAAGGTTCAGTTGCCTGGACTATTTTCATTTGTATATCACCTGTTTTTAGTTTTAGTCTGCAGAGATAGCAATGGGGAAATGAAGATCACCGTTGTTTTCTGAACATATCTAGCTACGTGTTACAAGTTGAAGAACACGTATCGCATAGCAAGATATCATAAAAACATGCAATGGAGATCTTCCTTTCGACAGAGAAAGATCTCTGTTGTCTTTCTAATATATCTCACCATATTATACGATTTCATCAACTCGTATAACATACCAAGGTATGTTAAAAAAAGCAATTGAGATCCCTTATCCCTGTTGCAACCTCTGCACAGCAGTGCTGTACTGCGTAAGTGTGGGAACTCATCCCTTACACATGTGCAGTACATCAGAAATGGCTGATGATACCGGAAAACTGTGGAAGGGCAGCATAGAGGCATGATACATTGACATTATTTAAGAAAGGTAAGTACTGTTTTTCTTCAGTAATGTCATTGTATAATAGCAGTAACCCATGGCTGGGTGTGGGCAATGCTGGACTTACACACAGTTGGCAATGTATGGTCATGAGGGCATTGTCCTCATGACCAAACCACACCAACTGCATGTAAATCCACCATTACCCACACCCAGCTGTGGGTGATTGCATAAATATAACATTATATGTATGATATGCATAAATGTGCCATAATCAGTTCGTATCCATCAGACCTCATTCTGCCCAGCAACAAAATAGTCAGCCCTGCCAAATCTTAAACCCAGGATGCTTTCCTCAACAATCACACCAACATGCTACTACACCATGTGATCTGTGAGAAGTTATAGTGCTTTAATAAACATATCCTGCATTCAGGTCATTTAACATTAATAAAACAAAAACAACAGTCCCAACTGTTGAACCTATGACCTGAAAATTATAATCAGAGGAATATACCAGTACACCAGCTGAGCTGTAGGAATTAGTGCTGCTTTTTCAAACATATCATGCAGTAGAGGCATTCAACATTAGGGGGAAGCTTAGTGGAACTCTTTGTGCATTGTATATAGAAATACACACACACACACACACACACACACAGTTAGTGCAAGGAACCTGTACAGAGACTGTAAAAGGGGGGAGGTGGGCCAAATATATGGACATATTTCAAAAGGTGCTGTTACAAATGAAGATGTGTTACAGCAACAGTGTGTGTTTCAGCAGACAATCACTGAAGGATATGATGATGGGAACTGAAATGTCATGTCATGTATTTACTGACAGAACTCCTTGGATAATCACCGTGATTTACCAGACAAATAGAAATAAATTGTGGAACTGAACAAAAGTATGGTCCAAACATCTGGAAATTCTGTGGAAAATCTGCCTGTGGAGAGGTATGCTCAGAAACCCTTAATGCAATGAATGTGGACCAAGCCTGACAATGTGGGGGGACAAAGGCATGAAAATAGAGTCATGTCCAAAATACGTCAGTAAATAAGCTGAGAACATTCATGTAGTAACAGTGTATGGCCTAACATATATCAACTGAAATGTCACAATTCCAGGACTCAATTGCTTCACATTAGTGACTGACCTCAATCCCCACATCATCCCATTGATGCGTCATGCATACATAACAGTTATGGGACCAAACCAAAGATATTGGCCACACAACTGGGCATCCTATGAATATGTGGATATAACACAAAATTAGGGAAACTACACTGAGCTACAGAGCAATGTGCAGACTACAATCAGACTGACATAACACTACTCATGTCCAGTTTTGGGGCTGTACACATGCATTAGCTAATATAACAGGCACTACAGGGATGTAACACTAGTGAAACACAGACACTGGTGTGAAAGTGCATACCCCCAAACAATTGCACCACAGTGATAGAAACATATCAGTAAACAAACTGAACATGACAGTATAATACTGTGAGAGCAACCACATACCGTTTGCCAGTCACACAGTACCCCTACATATACTGCCCCAATTCACAGTGTACTGGGAATTCTGAGATGTTACATGACATTTCACATTCAGCCCCCTACAAGCATACGGACCTGATAGACCACCAGCAGCTGTAGCAGCATGCAGAGTCAGATAGGTGAAGGATGTATGGCACTCACAGCTGCTACTCTCCCTACCCAGCCTAAAAAAACATATACACACAACAGTGCTACACAGTCTTGGCAGTCTGTTCACAATGGCCAGACAGACATACTGTCATATGTGCAGGTCTCTACAGAATTAGTAGGGTGTAGACCCATAACCCTGCCCACCACTGCATACCATGGCCAGGAGTCTGCCAGGTCATTGTCATGCTAACTGGAGTGCAGTTGGTAATTCATGATATACCATACCTGTGCACCTCATAGTGCAGGACATCTGGACAATGCATGGCATACTTATGGGACAGGGGGCTGGAAAGAGGACGTATCACACATAATGGTGTTACAAACTGACACAGTAGCTGCTGTTACACATGTTGTTATAACATTACATCTCTGAAGGAAATGATGTGTGGAACACCAATGGATAACAACACTTACTGACTACAGTCTTCACATTATCCTATCAATCACACAAAAACAGATGTTGGTCAGGGAACAGACCAAGCATAATAGGCAAACATCTGGCCAGTCTGTGGACAACATGCCAGTTGAGAGCTATGTCAGAGGCATATCACTGTCAGATGTCAAGTCATCCAATAAATGCATGTCCAGACAAACCCTGTCAATGTAGCAACCCCACATGTGAATAACAACACTAATGACATAAAAGGTGTACCAAACTCTGGAGCTTTGTCCCCCATATTGCTGGGCTGTCTCCACATGTCCTGTCCTGTGAAGCATTACCACCTACTGTAGCCTCCACACCTCTATAATGACCCCCACATAGGTCAGGATAATGGGCAAGGCTCACATGAAGGGCATCCCATATGGTAGAACTAGCTGCTGTGTCTAGGCCCACAACACAATATTATGTGGGCACCTACATAGCTTTATGGCCTTAGCAATACCCGACAGAGCAACATCAACCCCCTCAAGGTAGGCTGAATGCTTGTGGTGGACAGCAGCAATACACAAACCACAGACTTGGTCCCTAGATTGGCCATACAGGCCAAATCAGGAACATGCACCAACTAGGCATCAAGTCAACCTTTGTCTGATCAAGCATATAAGGTCACAGATGGAGTACTGTAAGGCTAACTATGAGTACAAATTGGACACATCCACCAAGGCTAATCACAAGGTCATCTTTACATATGTCTGCAATTTCTGAGGACACAAACTAGCCCACCCTGTAATGGTGGCCAATCAGACCACATACACATGCACAACATAGCTATAGACAACCTGCTGCAGATAGGTTTAGGGAAAACATCACCCCCTGGCTCAGTAGCACTATAGCTGGATATGCACACACCTGCACCCATCCCCTCATCACCGGTGAGCAGGTATATATTGCCTACTGAAAGGCAACAAACGTAAGTATCCATGACACCTGATAACATCCCTGCTGTTATTAACTACCCAAGTGATGTTGACATCCAGCAAAAAGGCCTCACTGAGACCAGCGTATACTGTCAGAAGCATGACCTGAAGCTCATTGGCCAAATATGTGTCAGCATCCCCTTTGGGAAAAACTCAGTTACCATAAACCCATAAATTACCACACCGATGGTAGTCCACTGAACACAGAAGGCATTATAAGAGATTTGTGAACACAGGTTGGCAGAAACCTCTCTTTTGACCACCACATTGCCACTATGGGCAGACAGTCCTTCTATGTGGCACATCTGATTACTAATGGTTTTGCATCCAAGATGTAGGGGTCATTGTCTCCCTCTACTCTCCCCTTATTAGGCCAGTCATCGAGTACAATGTCCCATTTGATATGTACCTCACTGGACACCTGCAACAAATAGAGGGGCCACAAACATACCTCACAAAGATGATCCTAGGCCTTAAACAGTTGTCCTATATGGACAGGCTCAAAACACTCCAACTATTCTCTGTCTCATATCTCCTACTTAGAGGTGATCTCTGCTTGACTTACAAAGCCATGCCTGACCCAGCTTTGTTAGAAATGTTACATCCAAAGATATCCCAATTCCTCCATACCACATGCTCCAGAGACCTAAACCTCATTACCACAATCAACAGAACATGCCAGAGGGAGGGGTGCATAACACAAAGACTGCCCATGCTATGGACTAGATTTCACATACATGTCAAACAGAGCACCTCACTTGCCCTCTTCAAGAATCTTGATGAATGGATGGTAAATAGAGAATCCCCCCCCGGGGATCACTGCAGTGGCTCTACTCCACAGAGGCACTGGGAAATAATGTCAGGTGGCACAATGCCAGAGTAATTATATGGCTAGGCTTGTAAAGGCTCCAGGGCCATTAGCCTAATACACACATATGAACCTAAACTTCTGGATATTCCATAGACATCTTTTCAGAGGAGTGGAATGTCCTGCACAATGGTTTAACATGCTGCATCTGAGGCAGATGCCATTACCATGCTATATAAGGTAATGCCATTGGGGGGTGGTAAACAGGCACGGATGGTACAACAATCAAAATGATATCACCAAACAGGATATGATCTTTGCCCAAAGAGACACATATAGACATACACGCACCACTATTGAGAATAGAACTCCTACTTATCTAGTTATGTCTACTATAGTTTTACGCAGTTATCAGGCATGCCACAGAGCTTACATGAGTTCCCCCATCTCAAGGTAGTTCTAAGGTGACTGACATCAGCAAATCTAGTAAAGTAGGGTGATGGGACATTTACAGGGTGGAACACAAATCAAAATGGTATAACCCATACAGTATATGATTCTCACACTTACACAGTTACCAGTATTGTGATTAGAACCCCTACCTATGTAGTTATTTCTACTACAGTGTTATGCACTTATCAGACATGCCACAGAGCTTATATGATGTAATTTAGTCCCAAGGTACTTCTAAGGTGAATTACATCAGCAGGCCTAGTAAAGTAGGGGTCATAGGTTCATAGGTGTGTACTATGTTAATGGCCCTGGAGCCTTTACAAGCCTAGCCCATAGGTTTAACATGGCATCATGCAACTCGACCTCAGTTCTCAGTGCCTCTTTCGAGTAGAGCCAATGGCGTGATCCCCGGGGTGAATTCTCTATTTCCCATTCACACATCAATATTTCTTTTGAAGAGGGCCAGTGAGGTGCTCTGCTTGACATGTATGTGAAGTCTATTCCATAGCATGGGCAGTCTCTAGGTTATGAACTTGTTCCTCCAGCATGCTCTGTTGATTGTGGTGGTGAAGTTGAGGTCTCTGGAGTATGTGGTGCAGAGGGATTTGGATTCCTTTAGATGTAGCATTTCTAACAGAGCTGGGTCAGACATGGCTTTGTAAGTCAGGCAGAGATTGCCTCTAAGTAGGCAATATGAGACAGAGAATAGTTTGAGCTTTTTGAGTCGGTCCATATATGACAAGTGCTTAAGGTCTAGGATCTTCTTTGTGAGGTACTTTTGCAGCCTCTCCAGTTGCTGCAGGTGTCTAGTGAGGTGAATTCCAAATGGGGCATTGTACTCGATGATTGGCCTAATGAGGGAAGATTAGTGGGCAACAATGACCTCTTTCTCCCTGGATGCAAAACCCTTTGAAATAAGATGTGGCACATAGAAGGACTTTCTGACCACAGTGGCAATGTGGTGGTCAAAAGAGAGGTTGCTGTCAACCTGTGTTCCCATATCTGTTATGACACCTTCTGTGTTCAGTGGACTACCATCGCTGTGGTAATTCATGGGAACTGGGATGACTCATTTTGTTGCATTGAGGTTAAGGCCATGGTGCTGACACCAGTTGTTGGTCTCAGTGAGGCCTTTCTGTAGGAGGTGAACAGCACTTGTGGAGTTAATAATAGCTCCCAACCTGCAATCACCTGGGAACTTTGTCAGCCAGGGTACCTTTGTATTGGCCTGGACTTCAGAGAAGTAGATACCAAATGGGAGTGGACACAGGACCAGACCCTGTGGGTCTCCACTCATGACTGGTTGGCAGTCTGAGTTAGAGTCAGCTACATTCATACTGTGGGTTCTATCTGTGAGTAAGTTTGCATCCCACCTAGTGATATAGGGGTTGATGCCTAGCTTAGTGAGTTTGTCTATGACTCCTGAGTGGGGAATGGTATCAAAGGGCCTTGGCCAGATCAAGGTAGGCTGTATAAACCAACTTGCCTTTGTCCACAGCTCTGGTGACTGCCTTAAAGATATCTACCATGTGGAGCAGGTATGATCTACCCTTCACAAAAACATACTGTGTGGGATCCAGTTTGGTGATTTCCTATATCCTAGTTTTTAAGGTATATGATGATGCATTCCATAGCTTTGCATATTAGACTCATCAGGCTAATGGGGCAATAGTTCCCAGAGTCTGTAGTTGTGCCTCCTTTGTGGAACGGGATGACCATAGCAGTGCACCATCTGGTAGGGGCAAAGCCTGATGTGAGGTTGTGACTGTACAGGGCACACAGGTGAAGTGCCAGTTCACTCTGTAGTTCATATAGAGCACAGCTAGGGATATTGTCAGGTGTCACAGAAGCTGTATTCTTGGCCTTGGACAGTGCTGTTTTAACCTGTCCAGCAGTAATACTGGGTGCCTGTCAATCTACTGGCATTGTGATTGGTCCTTTGGTGGAGATAGAGGGATGAAGTTGACACTGAATCTGTCGGCCAGTATATTGGCAATATCTGTTGGCTCGGTATAAGAGGTACCATTGTGGAGTAGCTCAGAGCACATCTGGGTATTGCCATGGAGATTCCTTATATTACTTTGGAAGGTCTTGTCGTTGTCTTTACTCTCTGCTGCAATTCTGTTATCATAGCTAGCTTTGGAGGATTTGATGAGGGATCTCAACCTTCTGTTGAGGCTGATAAGGGGGTATTTCCAGTTTTGGGGCTAAACCTTATTCTGCATTGATTTATTCCCTCTGTTATACAGTTTGTTTATGGCAGGGGACCACCAGATTGCCTTCCTTATTTTGCTGGAGTGCATCTTGGTTCTATTGGGTATGGTGATATCCATGCATCTGTGTATGTGTTCGTGCAATGCATTGGTGTATGATTTGGTGGTCATGCAACTATTTCCCATTTGCATGGGTGCCGTGAAGTTAGCCACCTCTGTTTTTAGTAGGCCAAAGTTAGCCTTGGAGAAGTTTGTCATGGTGGTCTCCTTTGCAGGAGGGTGAGAGGGATGTGGATTTCAAAGCTGATTATCTTATGGTCAGAGCTAACCATGGAGGAGTTGACTAGTGGTGTAGAGCAATGGTCACCCATGTTAGTAATGACCAGGTCAAGGATATTGCTACCTCTAGTGGGGGTAAGAACAAGCTGGTCCAGGGCATTGAAATTCATGAATTCCAGGTACCATTGGGATAGTGTATTGGTACATGAGTAGCTTTCCCAGTTAATGGAGGGGTGGTTGAAGTCACCCAGTATGATAGTATTAGTTTGGATCCTGACATTCTCCCGGGTGCTTAGGAATGTGGAGTGTGAGTTTTGGGACATGGTTGGGGACCTATAGCAGGCTATAACCTGAATTGCTGTCTTACCCACTGTTAGCTGCACCTGAAGTATCTCAGATGCGTTATGTTGGGCTACCAGTCTGTAGGTGTGTACATCCTTTATGAAAATGGGAACACCTCCGCCTTTGGAGTTTTGGTCCAAAAGGGTAATGGGGCATTTGTAGGGTGGTACACAAATCAAAATGGTATAACCCACACATTATATAATTCTCACACTCACACATTCAGTTGTCTGTACTGAGATTAAAACTGCTGCCTAACTAGTTATTTTTACTACAGTGTTATGCAGTTATCAGACATGCCACAGAGCTTACATGAACTCTTTTCATCCCAAGTAACTTCTAGGTTGAATGACATCAGCAGGCCTAGTAAAGTAGGGTGATGGGACAATTACAGGGTGGTACACAAATCAAAATGGTATAACCCAGACAGTACACGATTCTCTCACACACACACACACACACACACACACACACACACACACACACACACACACACACACACACACACACACACACATACAGTTGCCAGTACTGAGATTAAAACTCCTGCCTACGTAGTTATTTCTACTACAGTGTTACTCAATTATTAGATGCGCCACAGAGCTTACATGAGTTATCCTAGTCCCAAGTAACTTCTAAGGTGAATGACATCAGCAAGCCTAGTAAAGTAGGGTGATGGGACAATTACTGGGTGGTACACAAATCAAAATGGTATAACCCAGACAGTACATGATTCTCACATTCACAAAATTGCCAGTACTGAGATTAGAACTCCTGCCTATCTAGTTATTTCTATTACAGTATTATGCACTTATCAGACATGCCACACAGCTTACATGAGTTCTTCTAGTCCCAAGTAAATTCTAAGGTGAATGACATCAGCAGGCCTACTAGAGTAGGGTGATGAGACAATTACAGGGTGGTACACAAATCAAACTGGTATAACCCAGACAGTACATGATTCTCACACTCACACACAGTTGCCAGTACTGAGATTAGAACTCCTACCTATCTGGTTATTTCTACCATAGTGTTACATAGTTATCAGACATACCACAGAGCTTACTGGACTAACAACTGTCTAAAGGTGTTGCTGACTGCACAGCTGAGGTAAACTATTTCAGGTGGCAGGAAGTCTGCCTTCAGTTTTCCCCTAGAACTTGCTAGTTCTTTCTGTCTTGCTCTTCAAATAGCTTACTAGCTTTGCCCTTCAAGAGGTTATTGTATCAATATGTGTAGCACACATGGGAGCCATCAGCAGTAGTCAATCCTCACAGAATTAACTGCAGTAGTTAATAGTAATGACCACCCCTCCTGGCATGATTGAAGTGTAGTTTTATGTGTTGTTGACCATTAACCTGTTGCACTTGGCCATTCCAAGGCACTGCTGCTACTGCCTCATGTACACAGACAACCCTCTGCTGTAAACTCCACACACTTAGACATGTGATAGTTACCCCTATAGGAGCAAATTTGGAAATATGCACTCTCCAATGAAGGTCAACACCTGCACCGCACCATGTAGAACACATAGCTTGCCACAGCACCCACTATCACAGCCCTGACATCCTCTCACAAACCACACAAACACCTTCACAGAGGCACTCAATGGACACTTACCCAAACAACACAGACCAGCAAGACAGACACCCACTCAGCCACCACAACACAGCACATGCCACATGAGACATATGTCACCTACACAGTGTGCCCCTCAACCTAAGCCCCTAAGCCTAACCACCTTGCCCAATACAGTAATCATGGGTGCGCCACTACTATAGTATTACAGTACCTTTTTATTATTATTTATTAGGATTGAATTATTATGCATCATCATGGACCAAATAAACAAGGATATGGGGACTCTCCAAACTCTGGATCACACAAGTTTGTTTTTTGAAGGGTAGATCATGCCTGCTCAACCTGGTTGACTTCTTTGAGTCAGGCACCAGAGCTGTAGATGACGGCAAGGTGGTTCATACAGCCTACCTCGATCTGGCCAAGGTTTTGGATACCATTCTTCAGTCATGAATTATTGATAAACCAACCACAGTAGGCATCACACCATATATCAGTAGGGGGTTTGCAAACTGGTTCACAGAACACACGGTGTGACAGTGGCAAACCCCAAGTCAGACTGGGTAGCAGTCATGAGTGGAATCTCATAGGTATCAGTACTGGGTAGTCTCCTGTCCAGCATCTACTTCTCAGGGATCCAGCCCAACACAGAGGAATGATACCTGATCAAGTTCTCAGAGGACTGCAAGGTGGGAGCCATCATCAACTCCACAAGTGATGCAGACATCCTACAGGGAAGCCTCACTGAGACCAACAAGTGGTGTGGAAACCATGGCCAGAAGCTTAACAGCACGAAATGCATCATCATCCCCTTTGTTAAAATACACAGTTACCAGTACGTACCACACCGATGGGAGCCCACTGACCATTATATGTGTTATAAGAGATGTGGAGACACAGGTTGACAGCAACTTCCACTTCATCTACCACATTGCCACTGTGGTCAGGGAGTCCTTCTTCATGGCACATCACATTACGAAGTGTTTTGCATCCAGTAAGACAGAGATAATCATCTCTGTCTACCCTTCCCTCATTAGACCACTCATCAAGTATTATGGCCCATTTGGCATGTACCTCAGTAGACACCTGCAACAGCTGGGGGGCCACAGGCGTACCTCACAAAGAGGTTCCTAGGCATTAAACACATGTCCTACACAGACAGACTCAGAGGACTCCAGCTATTCTTTGTGTCATACTAACAAGTTAGAGGCTATCTGTGCTTGACTTATAAAGCCATGCCTGACCCAGCTCTGTTAGACATACTACATATTAGGACATCCCACTCTCTCCACACCACACACTGCAGAGACTTCTACCTCATTACTACAATCGACACAGCATGCTGGTGGGACAAGTCCCTCACCAAGAGACTGCACATGCCCCAGAAGAGACTTCCCATACATGTCATGCAGAGCACCTAACTGACCCTGTTTCACAGACATCTGGATGAGTGGATGGATAATAGACAGTTCACCCCAAGGATCACTGCAGTGGTCTACCTGATACAGGCACTGGAAGTAACATTGGGTGGCACAATGGCAGGGCCCTTCTGTGGGCTAGGCTTGTTAATGCTCCTGTGCCCCTACTACACAGTTTTGAATCTATAAGGGAGTTGACATCAGGACTGATAACATAGGGCAATGGGTGGTAAATGTATCAAAATACTTCTGTCTAAAAACATAGACACACACACATTCACCAGATAGAAGAGTTGAACCCCTGCCAAAGTTGTTCTTTGTAGGATAGTGTTACGCAGTTCTCACACATGCTACAGGGCTTACTGGGCTGATAGTTGGCCAAAGGTACTGATATGGGGAGTGACATCAGTTGTGAGGCAGTCGGATGTGACACTCACTGGTTTGAACATAGAGGAGGTAACAGTCAGCTTTCTAGCAGATGCCAGACTCCAGCATATAAAACACCCAGTCAGGTCACTCCACAGCAACTACAAGTTTCACTCTGTCATTGTCCATGTGTGTGTGGATGCCCTTTAGATGCACACCCATAGTCTATATGAAATGAGACATGGTGGAGCTATCAGATTATGTGGGCCAGGCAGGTATGGCAGTAGCTCCGAGCAGTATACTACTGTAACCCTGAATGATACCACAGCAGAAACAACAAATAATTAACTTCAACAATTGGCTTATGTGTCTGGTGTCAATGTCATGGGAACCGCTATCTGTCTGCTTGGGATGACAAGATTGACAGACTGACATGGCTTGACACAGATGGCCTGCATCTGTCACTCCTGGGTTTCCAGGTACTGGCTAGGTGTCTTGCCACCCCTACAGTGGGTTTTTCAGTGGTGGCCTAATTCACATTGCCAACATAACAGCTACAGATATATGCAAGGGTCTTGCTGCTCAACAGTAGACATGTACATCTTGAGATGCAGCCACTCAAAGCACTCCTTAAAATGGTGAACATTGCCATTTGTGCTGTAACAGAGACCTGTTTTACAGTAGCAGACTGCACCCCTGCACATCCAGCCTACAACCTATTCCACACCTGTCAGCCCCAAAATATGGGTCACAGCTCCAATGGTGGTAGTGTGTCCATATTGATAACGGATATGCATGCATCCAGTGTACTATCCCAGTATAATGCATCTGACATACATCAGATACAACTGACATTGAGTGGTAGTGCAGTCCAGTTCTTAGCCTGCTGTGGGTCCACATCCATGTCCCTAGACACTCAAACTACATTCCTCAACACCCTGGAATCTATCAAGGTCCAACCCAACCTTCACATACTTGGGGAGTTCAACTAACCCTCCATCAAGTGGGAAATATACTCATGTACCAATACACTGGCCCAACACTTCCTGGCATAGATCAGTTCCAATGCCCTGGACCAGCTCATACTGACACCTAGTAGAGAAAGCAGCATCCTTGACCTGTGTTGATTACCAACATATGGGGCTGTTGCATGACAACAGTAGTCAATTGCTACCTGGTTGGATAAAACATAGAGTAATCGCCATGGTAATCCAAATCTCAACCATTACTCCTGCAAAGGTAACCACCTTGGACAGCATCTCCACAGCTGTGTTTAGACTCATAAGAATAGAGGTGGCTAACTTCACAGCACCCATGCCAATGGGAAATACCTGCATCACTGTCAAATCATACACAAGTGCACTGTACAAACAAGTACATCAATGCATGGAACTAGCCATACCCAACAGAACCGTGACATGCACCTGCAAACACTGGAGGCCAATCAGGTGGTCTCCTGCCATTAATAACCTATACAACAAAAGGAAGACAGTGTTGCAGAAAAAGGTGGAGTCCCAAGAGTGGTAGAACACCCTTATTAGCCTCACCAATAATGTGAAATCCCTCATGGAATCATCTAAAGCTGCATATGATGGCAGAATTGCAGCAGACACTGACACCAATCACAAGTACTTTGACATTTATATAAAGAACCTCCACAACATTACCCAGATGTGCTCTGAGTTATTGCACAATGCTACCTTCTACACTGTGCCAACATATATCGGCAACATTCTTGCGAACACATTCAGTGCCAGCTTTATCCCTGTCTTCCCCTAGGGGAACACTCATAATGTCAGAGGAATGCCAGCCACCAGGGGTACTCCTCCCAGGTTACACCTGCATTGTCCACAGGTGAGAATACAGATTCCATGGGACCCCAAGTAATCCCAGGCTGTGTTCTACATGAACTGCAGAGAAACTTGGCACCACCTCTGTGTGTTCAGTTCAGTCGCAGCCTCACCTCAGGATTTGTCTTTCCCAGATGACATACTGCTACAGTCATCCCTCTTCATAAAGGTGTGGAAACTACAGACCCTGGGAATTATCAGTCCATTAGCCTTACATGTGTGATATGTACAGCTATGGAGCGCATCATCAGGGACCTGATAGACAAACATATAGGTAATCTTCTAACTCTGGACCCCACGCAGTTTGGCTTTGTGAAAGTGAGATCATGGTTGCTCAACCTGTTTGGCTTCTTTGAGTCAGTCACCAGGGCTGTATATTGCAGTAAGGCACTGCATGTAGCCTACATCAATCTAGCCAAACCTCTTGATGCCATTCCTTAGTTAGGAATTATGGTTGAACCCACCAAAGTAGGCATCGACCCCTATATCTCTAAGGTGGGTTACAAATTGGCTAACAGATAGAACACACAGTGTGAAAGTAGCAAGCTCCATGTTAAACTGCCAGCCAGTCATGGCTGGAGTCCCACAGGGATCACTACTGTGTACTCTCCTGTTCAGCATCTAGTTCGCAGGACTCCAGGCCAACACAAAGGAACTCTGGCTGACCAGGTTCACAGACAAGTGCAATCTGGTAGCCATCATTAGCTCCACAAGTGATGCAGACATCCTACAGAACGGCCTCAGTGAGACCACTGACTGATGTGGAAACCATGGCTTGTAGCTTAACACCATAGAATGCATCATTAGCCCCTTTGATAAAATCTCAGTTCCCACTAAGTACCACATCAATGGGTGCCCACTGGACACTTTAGGTGTTATTAGAGAACCGTGGACACAGGTTGACAGCAAACTGTCATTTAACCACCACATTGCCACTGTGTTCAGGAAATCCCTCTATGTGGCACATGTCATTACCAAGGGTTTTGTGTCCAGGAAGAAAGAGGTCATCATCTCTGTGTACTCTTTCCTCATTAGACTACTCCTTATTTATAATGGCCCATATGGCATGTACATCAGTAGACACCTGCAATAGCTGGAGAAGGGACAGATGTACCTCACAATGTGGACCCTAGGCATTCAACACCCGTCCTCCACAGACAGACTCAAAAGACTCCAGCTACTCTCTGTCACTTGTCACCTACTTAGAAGCAATCTATGCTTGACTTGAAAAGCCATGTCTGACCCAGCTCTTTTACAACTGCTACATCTAAACACATCCCAATATCACTGCACCATACACTGCAGGGGCATCGACCTCATTACCACAATCAACACAACATGCTGGAGGGACAGGTTCATCACCTAGAGACTGGAAATGCCCTGGTATAGACTTCCCATACATGTCAGGCAAAGCATCTAGATGACCCTGTTGCAGAGAGTTCTTGATGAGTGGATGGGTAATACAAAGTTCACCCCAGGGATCAGTACAGTGGCTCTACTTGCTTGAGGCTCTGGTAACTGACATCAGATGGCACAATGGCAGGGCACATCTATGGCCTAGGCTTGTAATAGCTCCAGGGCCATTAGCCTAGTACACAGCTATGTACATACCTCTCATTCTCTTAGATCAAGACATCTGGACAAAGCCACCCATAAAAGTGGTCAAAAGCCCCAAACATAGGGACACTTTTTGAATATTGCTCCTACAAACTTAGAAAGTGTATAGAATAACAGGATTGCTTCAGCAAGACTTGTCTGAAGATTATGCAGTCTGAAACTCAAATGTCTGCCATTATTTTCTAACTTCGGCCTTTAATGCTTTACCACTACTTTGCCAGATAAGCAAACGTTTGTCAGAAATAGACCAAACATATGAGGCAGACATCTGGACATTGTGCAAAACTATGTACAGTTGAGATGTATGCCTATGTACCTATGGGGGGTGACATCAGCATGACTGATAAAGTAGGCCAGTGGGTGGATAACTTATCAAAATACTTCTTCATACAAACATACTTCTACTCCCACACACATTCTGGATTTGAGAATAGACTTCCTGTCGACCTAGTCCTTTGTACTACAGTATTACACAGTTATTGCATAAGCTACAGAGCTTGCCAACCTTACGTCTGGCCAAAGGTGCTGATAAGGGGAATGACATCAGCAAGCTTGATAAAGTAGGCTTGTGGGTGTGAGACTTATCAAATTACTTCTGCTTACAAACATACACACACACTCATTTGCCAGATCTGGGATGAGAACCCCTATCTATCTAGTGATTTGTACTATATTGTTATGCAGTTATCACACACACTATGGAGCTTACTGGGCTATCAGCTGGCCAAAGGTAACAATAAGGGGAATGACTTCAGCAGGACTGATACACTGGGGCACTGGAAAGTGCTGTGGGTGTGAATGGCCTAAAAGTGTTTCACCTACAAAAAAAAACAAACAAACACACACACCTTCATTCTCCCATACACAACTGTCTCACACACACACACACACACACACACACACACACACACACACACACACACACACACAGTTGCCATTGAGATTAGCACCCCTACCTATCTAGTTATTTGTACTATAGTGTTACGCGTTATTGCATGCACTACAGAGCTGATAGGGTTGATCATTGTGCAATGGTACTTCTACGGTGAATGACAGCAGCAGATGTTGTGTAATAGGGCAATGTGAAGTGCACTGAGTGGGAAGAGTCTCCTAATACTTGGACTTATGGAGACATGCAGACACACAGGCAGATGATGTGATATTATAAACTCAACCTCAGTACTGTTATACAATGGGGCTCACCTTTTATGCTAGTGTGGACAACTGTTTACAACTGGCATGCCACTGTCCACAAGAGGACATCAATGTATGCTATTCAAGATATCCATTTTTGTGACTCACTCTGTTTGTGTCACCCCATGTCTCTCTCTGTATCACTGTCTGTCTCCCAGTTCCCCACATCTATATGTGTGTATGCTTGACATATGTTATCTGTTGCCTATATATATACATATATATATATATATATATATATATATATATATATATATATATATGTATATGTGTGTGTGTGTGTGTGTGTGTGTGTGTGCACGCGTGTGTGTGTGTATCTGACACAACAGATGCAGATATATCACATTTGGGCCATCTATAGCTAGCTGAGGGCATTCCTGTCTAGTGTGTGTGTGTGTGTGTGTGGGGGGACAGTGGAGGTGTACATAGCTCTCTGTATGCACATACAGATATACACAATACAGTCATATATTCCAATGTGAGTTCCAGCATGTCCTGTGATTCTCTAATTGTAGGAGCATGCCCAGTGTGACCTTCTATAGTTAGGGTGGAACTCCATTCCAGAGATAGGTGTACTCCAGTCCAGGGTTTTGTATGCTACAGCTATACCTGTCAGGAGTACACAGCAGTTTCGTCAGGGTACTTTTTTTATTTAGCAGACATTTTATGACATATTTGTAGTCTGTAACTGCAATGTATTGTGTCATTACCTACTGCTAGACATCCTCAGGTCATCACAGTGCTTTACCAGAGGAATAATAGTTGTATGATACATAAACCAATATTATGAGGGCGGCATACCTCTCCACCTCTTAATGCCAAATATCTGGACAAAACTTGGCAAAATGGGGGTACAAATAGGAACATGTTTGAAATTTGCTCTTATAAACTTAGGTGGTTGCTAGAGTGACAGGATTTGTTGTAATATACCTTTTCTGAAGGATTTGAAGTCAGAAACACAAATGTATGTCATTATTTAGTGACTTCAATCCTGAGATCATCTCAGTGATTTGCCGGGAAAAAAGAGGAACAGCCAAAACTATGAGCCAAATATCTGGACATTCTGCGAAAATCTGTACAGTTGAGAGGTATGGAGGGTGGCTATGTAAATTTTTCCCAATAAGGCTATTTGTCAGATATGTCTGCAAGCAGTGTAGTAATGACTCACAGCTGTGTAAACAGTCCAGCAACCTGGTGATATACTGGCTGGAGATCTCCTGCTTGTGAGGTATCTTTCTAAGCTGTGATGTCATATCCTTGTATGTGCATACCTCTGACCTGTCCATTTTTAGGCAGGTTGTCCAGGTGTTTGGCTAGATGTTTCATCCTTTCTACGTAAACATGTGTTTTTATGGCAAGTTAGTTACATATGATTGAAGTGTGATGTTATATGATAATACAGACATTACTATCTCAGAATACATTACCTTCAAACCATTTCCACTGCTACAAACCCCTTCCCCGACCAACTTTCTAAGTATGTAAAGACAATATTTACAGCACATGCCTATCATTGTGCCTTAGTTCCACTTTTATTTCTTCCCTTGTCTCCAGACATCTTGCTGTCAGAGGTTGGGAGTTATGGGTGTAGGTACAGAGTGGATTCAACTGTGCAGGCATGTCCATTCTTTGTCAAAGCATACATTAGAAAACAGGATTATTGAGAATGACCACTGGCAACAGTACCACAAAGCAGTTATATTCACTAAAGCCTTGGCACCTCTGCTACACATCCTTCAAGATGGCACTAAAATGTGCAGCATATTCCACATAGCACTGTGACTTCCAGGTATGTCAGTGGCAGAGCAGTGGGTGTCACTGACATGCGTAACAGTTGGCACTGCAGTTATCTGGACATGGCCCTGTCAAAGACAGCACTGTACCTAGGACAGTACAAGATGACTGCCAAGAGAACATGCTGACCAGATACAGACAGTATTAACCACACATATACATAGCTCATTGACCCCTGCATATTGTGGACAGGCAACATGTTTTCATGTGTATTGGTACAGCCCTGCCAATGTGTGCTATGCTGCTATTTCCATGCAAACATATATGTTACTGCATTTGTGTGGGTATATGGGGGGGGGGCACACCTGTCAACTGTACACATTTGCACAGACTGTGCTGATATTGTCTTTACATTTTGGTTCCATTTACCATACTATAGTGTCCTATCTTGGGGAGTGGAGGCATTATCAGTACAGAGGCCAGGTCAGATTGTACTGTCATACATTTGAGTTTCAGACTTCTTACCCTTCATAGCCTTACCGCAACTGTGGGTCCTGCTGTACTATGACTGTGTGAGTCTGTATGGGGTTAATTCAATATTAATGCAATTTGTGTGCCTTTACTGGACATTTCTTTGTGGCTTTCTACAGCTGACTTGCTGTGTGGGTGTGAGGGGTGGTTATGGGACCCCCACCCTGACATCCATGCCTGTGACCTTTGACCTCCCAGTTAGTTGTCCCCACACATATACTGCAGTAGGATTTGCAACTTTAGGTACTACTGCATAGTTTGTAGAGGCTGGTTTTGCCCAGACATTTCCTGGTGTCCCACATAGCTGTCATTTGTGTTCTGCTTTCCCAGTAGGACACCCCATTCCCTTGCATGCATGCAGTATTACCATAGATATCCTAGCAGAACATACTATTCCATTCCTTTATCATTAATAAGACTGACTTACCTTGTGCTTGCATCGATTGTGAGGATGGTGCTTGAGGGCTGCCTGTGTTGGATGCACACAGTACACTGCCTATACATGGTAAGTTACAAGTAATGTGATGTGTGTGTCATCCATTTTACTGTGTGGGTGAGTGAGAGAGAGGTATCAGTCCCTGGGTTCGCTACAGTGTCAGTGCGTGTGTTATGCAGTGCCTCTTTGCCAAGGCATGAGCATACTGGGCTCACTTCCATCTGCCTATGGGAGCAGGTTCAGGAGCCTCCTCCTATGAGTCCCTCTATGCCTGTGAAGACCTTGGCAATGGTGGTGGGCTGTGTGGCCCTTCCCCATGCTGATCCTGCTACAGCTGTTTCCGCAGGATCATATTGAATAGCATGGCACATATTATGAACATGTGTGCACATGTGGCTGGAGAGTACTGCAGGGCTCCACTGGATATGTCAAGGCAGTGGAACTGTGACTTGAGCATCCCAAACACATGCTCTATAATGATCCTGGTTTGTGCATGTACCTCATTATGGTGTTCTTGTGTGGGTGTGTGTGCATTTCTGATAGGTGTCATCATCCACGGCTTCAGTGCATAGCTGGCATCCCCCACCAGATGGCCATACGGGATGCCCGTACTGGCAAATGCCTGGTACAGCTGTAATGAATGCCACATGTGGGAATCGTGATAGCTTCCAGGGCTGCCAGCACACACATTCATGATAATGCCCTGGGCATTGCACATGACCTGTCAGGTGATGGAGGGGAACTGCGAGGGGGAACCCCTTGAAGTTTATGCAGACCCTACGCTGTTCACCAGGTGGTGCTTTGATGTGGATGTGCGTGCAGTCTATGACACCCAATACCTCTGGGTATTGTGCTACATAGTGGAGGAGACACATATTTCTGGTCCTCTCCTCATGGGTATTGGGGAACTACATGTGCTCACCAGCATGTGTTAGCATGGTATCAAGGAAGTGGTGGAGTACCCTGGATGCAGATGCCAGTGAGACCCCCATGATGTACCCAGTAGGTGTTTGGAAAGTACCTGTGCTAGAATTGTTAGGGCTACACATACCTTGGTATCCACTGGTATAGGTTCCCCTCTGTTGGTTCTAGCTCTGAGCTGAGGCCAGCACATCTCAGTGATTTGCTGAAGTATGTCTCTGTCCACCCTGTAGCACTCTACTATCTCCAGATCATGTAGCCCCTGGTAGGCTTCCCTGGATCTGACAAATTCCACTTCCAGGAGTTCAAGTCAACTCGCAACAGAAAATTAAATCCAATGAATCCAATAGAACTTATGTTAAAAACTTTTAATTGTGAGCGCTTTCATTCACATAAAATAAATGAACTACTTCAGACAATTAAGAAAGTATAAACAGCTATTTAAATACATTTACTAATTAATGACATCACAAAACCCACCCATTTCATTGCAAAGTAAATGATTTTAAAAAGACATTTAATATTTCCTATATATGCTTAAAATATATATACTGCTTATAAATAGTGTATGTAAAAAGAATCAAAGAAATATTTCTGTATATGGTACATAATTTCATGTATTTCCTAAGGTAGATACTTTTATATTTTCACCTCAATAGTGATTTTAATTTCAAAATACATTTCAAAGAGCAGTAGTCATTTAGTTCTGGATATGAGTGTGCATTGAGCTTCAGTTGCCATAGAAGCTCTTGCTCTTCCAATTTAATAGTCCAGGAATCTCATTTAATAGTGGGTTCTACTTGCTCAATGATTAATTTATGATTATGCTTGAAGTTGAAAGAAAGAGGATGACAGGACATTTTAAATTTAATGAATATCCAAATTCTAGCATATTATCAATAAGCCCTGTAATAGAAGATGTATTTAGTGTCAGTTTTATAACAGCATTTTCCAAAGATACAAGTACACTAAGGGAAATATTGAATAAAAACGGGGCCCTTATTAATGAAGGCACAACACTCAGGAGCAAATTAGGGTTTAAACCTAAAATAACATATCGAAGAGGATGTAATATTAAATCCATCTTGGAGAGGAATATAAAACCTTACATGCCCAATAAAGGCATGAAAAAATGTGGTAGATGTTCTATTGCAAATTTATTCAAACAACATTTACCATTTCGGACGAATGGTATATTATAGCAGTTAGATACGATTGTAATACAAAAGGTGTAATTTACCTAGCCCAGTGCTAATTATGTACCTGTTTTTATGTCGGTAAAACAGAGAGGCACTTTAAACAAAGGATATATGAACACCAGTACAGTATTAGCAAACAGAATAGAACAAATGCCTTGACGAGGCATATTATAGATGAACCAAGCCATCACTTTAAATATTTAATCATTGAGCAAGTAGAACCCAATATTAGAGGGGGTCCCTGGACTATTAAATTGGAAGAGCAAGAGCTTCTATGGCAACTGAAGCTCAATGCACACTCATATCCAGGACTAAATTACTACTGCTCTTTGAAATGTATTTTGAAATTAAAATCACTATTGAGGTGAAAATATAAAAGTATCCACCTTAGGAAATACATTAAATTATGTACCATATACAGAAATATTGATTGATTCTTTTTACATATACTATTTATAAGCAGTATATATATATTTTTAGCATATATAGGAAATATTAAATGTCTTTTTAAAATCATTTACTTTGCAATGAAATGGGTGGGTTTTGTGATGTCATTAATTTGTAAATGTATTTAAATAGCTGTCTGTACTTTCTTAAATGTCTGAAGAAGTTCATGTATTTTATATGAATGAAAGCGCTCACAATTAAATGTTTTTAACATAAGTTCTATTGGATTCATTGGATTTAATTTGCTGTTGCAAGTTGACTTGAACTCCCGGAAGTGGAATTTGTCAGTTTTCAGCTTTTCAGAGTCTGTCTTGTAGGTTACCCTGGGTCTGTACACTCTTCTCCTCCTCCTTGGTCTGTGGCAGTTGTCAGCATTATCCTCCTCTCTACCATCAGCCTCTAGCAAATACTGATGGATCAAAGCAATGGCAGCCCCTAACATTTTCCAAGTTAAAATTCCCCTGCATGTATACAACACTGGTGCAGAGTTTGTGGGAAAACCAGACTGTAAGGTGTTTCCATACTTTATACTGTATGATTGGCTGACTATGATACATTCCAGCTGCCAGCTATATTACTCATGGCTTTGGTTTGGCTATTGTAAGCATTAGAGGCATTAGTGGTGATTTGAGCATGATTGCCTTTATTCTGCTGTTGCCCTTTTTGTAATTAATTGTTACTTACATCTCCTCCATTTACAGCTATGTGGCCACCTGCTAGCTGTATTATATTTGCATGGCCCATTCTGAGTTGCAAGACTCCCATAGTAATGATTTTTACATCATTTCACCTTTACTTTGTGCTGTTGCCCTTTAATTTTATTTTACATGTTCTCCCATGTTCAGCTCTGTAGCCACCTGCCAGCTGTATTATATATGCATGGCCCATTCTGAGTTGCAAGACTCCCATAGTAGTGACTTTTTACATCATTTCACCTTTACTTTGTGCTGTTGCCCTTTAAGTTTATTTTACATGTTCTCCCATTGTCAGCTCTGCAGCCCCCTGCCTGCTGTATTATTGAGTGCTTTCACTGGCCCATTGTGAGTAGCAGACTCCCATATTGTTGATTTGTACAGCATTTCTCTTATTCTGCTACTTTCTTTGCCTTTTGCTATTTCCTGCCTCTTTGTGCCTGTGTGCTGTGTAAACATCAAGAAATGGCCCTCTCCTGGGCATGAACATGCTCCTCATTTCATGGAATAAAAGTAAACAGCCACAGACACGCCCCCTCACTTAGCTGTGCTTAGATACGCTGAAACCAGCCAACAGACATCCAATGTGCTTACACCAAGCATGACACACACCCTTTTCACTTAGAAATTTTCCTAAGTTGTGATTCAGTATAAGTCCCCTCATTAACATACCCTACTGCCTCCACCCCTAGTTACTGCAGTAAGCACGAGCCTTCCCCCTTAGCAACCACTGTTCCCTGCCAATGTTTACTTTCTGCATGCCATTGGCTATAATGGCAAAATGCAGAAAGTTGTTAAAATCACCCCCCCCCCCATTTGTACATATTCTCCCCCTCCCACTAGCGTAGCACTTCCCCTGCCCTCAATGGCTAAGTTCAGCCAACAGATATAAAAGTTTTATTTTTATTATTTTGAAATAGTTTTGCATGCCAATGGCCAAATATTTAGCCATTGGCATGTGTAACCTCAATAATACATGCTTTCTGCAGTGCTGACATGCCTCCATTGTGTAGACTGCAGAAATGTATTTGGTTAGTTCCAGCACCGAGACATGCTGTTTTGCTGGATCGCTAATCCAGCTCATTTGCATGGTTTTCACCAGAAAATGAGCTAATTAGCATCCAGCATAGCTTTCCATGCTGGAACAGTGTAGGGCAGCTCATACAAGCTAAAACGGCATGTACCTGGATTGTGAGGCGGCCATTTTCCATGCAGGAACGGTTACACTGTTCCTGCATGGAAAATCAAGCTTCATGAATCCCGGGGTTAGATTTAACAATAAAACTTTGGAATATACTACAAAACTATAAAATAGCAAAATAAAAAAGGAGAGCAAAGTGAAGAAAGAAGGAATAAGGAAAAAGTCACTTTATGTATCATTCTTAAGATGGATTTTTTTATATTTTACTCTATTTATTTCCAAAATTAATAATCTTACTTCTCCAAAATTCTCGCTCAACCTCTGTGGAGGGTTATGTGTTTGGGGGGAGGAAAAGTTTCCCCTCAGGGTGGTCTTATGGTCAGGTCCTTTGAAAACCAGACTTGAGATGCCTGAGGATAGAGTGACTCTGATGTGAAAGGTTCTCATCAGTCGGTACCTGTGGGGTTAAGGCTTGTTAAATTTTAAGCTTTATTTTCAGAAGGTTATTATTCTTCTTCTTCTTATTATTATTATTATTTAGAAAATATTTTTCTTAAAAGTTAAAAGTTTAGGACCAGTTGTGAGGTCTGCTTGTTGGTAGTAGTGGTCCCTGTTGGGATGTAGAGCCTGTTGCTGAAGCTTCATTTCTTGTATAATGAGTCATATCACTAAAAGCAGTTCCTGATCAATGATAGAAAATGTCTCAAAACAATGCTTCAACACCCCTCGTTTATTTCCCCGGTGGAGACTAGGCAGTTTCAAAAAAGCAAAAGGACGTTTAATTTTTGATGGTTCTTTATTAGTTCTCAAGGAGAAGACATTCGAGTGCTGCTCAGTGCTCATAGTTAATAATCTTGATATGATATAAAGCCTCTCTTGTTTTCTCTTGTCCTTCTTGCAGCATTAGCTTTTGAAGTTGTAGGCTTCTAGCTTTTTACTGGTCTATTCTTATGATTCAATCCTTCATTCTCTGTTTTCAAGTTCTTCAACTGTTAATTAGGCAAGAATGTTGTTTTAAAAAAAATCATTCTGACTTTCTTCTTCCTTGAATCTCCTTTCTATAACATGCAAAGAATTTTCTGGTTACTGTGCCGTAGAATCAACAATTTCAGATTTTCAGTGTGTTTAGCACAGTTGCCCTGCAAAAGTCCATTTTGGCAAAACCTGACTGATTTTCACAATACGGTCACAAATAGATGATATAACACTTGTATGTCTTCTCACAAAGAACATTCTACTGAAGTAGACTATGTCAAACTTATATTTGTATTCTAGTTTCAGTTGTTTTATTAAGGAAAGCAGCAGTGGTATATGAAAGAAAAAACCTAGAATGTAATAGCAGTCACTAATCTTTATGTCCAGAGGTAAAATAATATTATTTTCAGATGAGTAGAGTGGAACTCTCCTGTCAGAAATGAATATCTTTCATACGACATCACATGAGAACTGCTGCTCACCTGCTGTCTTGATTTTCTCCACATACACAACAGTGTTAATAAGTTCAGAGATGTGTCTATTGTAAATCTATATCATGTTTGTAGTTAGGAGGCTTATACCCTTCAAAACAAGCAATATATATTTCAGTCTAAGATGTCAGTGTTCACCTTGCAGTCAATATTAAAATCTCACTGAAAAATAACTAAAGCTGCTACACAATATTTTTATTTATTTGTGCTCAAATGATTGAACCACTCCATTTAAAACCATTATCCATTTTAATCCACTATAAGTCATTGTTTATGCCATAATGAGATATTTAAGTATAGTAAATACTTACAGAAGTTAAAATGATAACTTCGACTATCCATTTTTGTGAAGTGAGAGAAAACCATAGCACTTAAAGAAAACATATGGATATTTATTTTTAACCTTTTGATATCACAGATGCAGTCATGGAAAATTAGGTCCCAAGTCCTGATCCTGGAACTACAAGGTAAAAATTTAGGCAATTAGCTACCGTGCTTCTCAAATAGATGTCAACAGTCTAGAAAAATTTGTTTGATTACAAAACCATCTTATTCTTTTCTTCTCATATAATTTCTCAGTAACTATTCTCCACTGTATCTATTACCAGATTCAGCACAACTGGCTTCCCTTCTACATTGTAACTTTTGTGTGGTATATATCAACTCCAGTTTACCAGTTTAAGCATAGATTTGATTTGTCATTTACATTACCAGTCATATATTCAACTGTTGTATATTTACTGCATTATTATTGTGATTAGTAGCACAAATAATAGAATATTTTCATTTAAAATGTTGTAGTGCATGGAACATAGCAATTACACTGCAACACTAAGAAAAAGACAGGCTTGTTAAGCACTTGTTTGACATCAGAAAGATGGTTTAGCAAGTTGTTGTTAAGCATCTTTAAGCACTGCTAAGCTCAGTCTTGCAACAGAGTTTAACAGAAGCCAATGCCTGCCACCATAGACAGTAGCAGAAGCAAATACAGGCATAAAAGATATTTTTCTCTGCCGCACTTTTAAACAAAACATGTGGCAAATCAAAGTAACTAACAGCTTTTCAAGCTCATAGTTCCTTCGGGGGACTTTTCACTTCTGCCTGTGTGGTAGATCTAAGTGATGCACAGCTTTCAAAGCAGTAAAACACTTTGCACTCCTTCACTTTTTTCTGTGACTCATAGGACATAGAACACAAAGCTAAACGCACTACAAAGAATTGATTGGTTCTGTCTGATCATAACTCTCATTATGTGTCCTTGACAAGAAAGTCAAGATTAATCTTTCAAGTTTCACTCCACTCTGATTTTCATGTGTATTTCTTGACATTTATATTGAAAACATACTGATAGTTATGATTAGAGACCCAATCATAATCGTTTCTAGGTTTTAGCAAGATATATTCTCCCTTTTAATATGTATGTTTTATGTCTCCTCCAACTTTAGGCTTCAAAGCACCCTCCAGTCTGTCACTATATCATTTCTTGTGTAAGTATATTTTTAAAATAGTTTTTACTTGCTTTTTTCAACCATTTTATCCCGATATGTTATCATGTTATATAAAAGTGCTGTTTCATTCAGTGGAATTTCTAGTTCTGTTCTACTTTTCCAGTTTTTGAGACTACATTTTTTTACCAAATCCACTCTGCTTCTGATGTTTCTTTATTTTAAATAATTTCCCCGTGAGTGGCATTCTCAGCAAACCTTGCAAGTGAAAATCATTTCTGAATTGGATTTAATATTCCTCTTTGTAATGTTTTTTTCTTACTGATATAACAGCAGTATAGCAAACTCAAAAAGGTAGCATTGTTTTTTAAATGAGCAACAAAATATTTTAAAGATATGCATTTTTAAAAGGGTAGAAACATGCAGGAACATATCATAATAGCATAAGTCATAAATTAAAAGAAATAAGAACACAGGGTTACTAAGCAAAGGAAAACAGCTAGAACAGTTGATAAAATTAGCGATACTCACTGATACAAGTCAATTCATTCATTAAAATGGTGCTGCTAGCCTAACAAAAGTTATTAACTGAAACCATGAGAAATCAGTTTCACAGAGATTATTATTATTATATGTAATCACTTTCATGCTGATGTCCAGTCTGAAAATCCTTTTTTATATTTATTTGAAAGCTTGTAAGCATTAATATATATTAGTACATAACCAGCAAATTTAGCACTGAATATCTCATGTGGTGAAATCCCAATATAGTAATGTAACATTTCATACCAGCAGACAAGGCAGTATTTATTGCTCACATCCCATTATCAAAATTGCTTAAGTAAATATGTAACATTGCTCGCTGCCATGTTATGGCCTAGATAATTATGTTCTGTAGTTTCATTTTCTGATTCATTTATCTCCAAATGATTTAAGAGAAATAATAAAGCCAAAAATATGGAGACTGTTAGCTGTGTAATGCCCATATATGTAGCAAGTTATGGAATAAATGCTACAGTAAGATGCTTTCTTATATGGCACATTTTGCATAGAATAGTAAACTGAGTGCAAAACAACATTTTAATATGGCTATACATTAGGCACGGTGACCACTGATGAACATAGGAATAGCAGAGGAAATATGAGCTGCATGCTGTTGTAATATATAAAGTCAAAATGTAGATGAATCTCACAAAAGGAAGACATGATGTTATTGATGTAAAGATCAATCTCCATTTTAAAGATTCTAAATGCCACAGTTGTGGAAAAGTGTGACACACAAAATGTGGGTGCTATACTTACCTACAGTTAAAAGATACATGTAAAAGTAATACTTGTCACTGTAAAACATGATAAAGACATATAGAAAAATGAAAAAGTATGCAAAAATAACACTGAATTGCTATTGTTTTCAAAAAGCATTCAAACAGGAAAATATTTGTGTCTAATGCCATAGATTTGGCAAGAAATACAATGACAGCAGTATCTGTTATGCTACAAAAAGCAGACATGATGTTTGCCTTCAGTTGTAATAAAATGTGATGGGCCAGCTTTGTTCAGTTTTGCTAAAATAATAATTTTATTAATTCAGGGTGTGGCAGCTAAGTTTTTCAAAAGCTGACCAATACTATTTGCATTGAAATAAACAGTGGATAAAGAGATAAATAACTTGAAAACAATGCATAATTAGTCCTTTAAAGTACAGGAAATGGGCAAATATGTCTATTACTGTTGGATAATGCCCAACCTACTTGCGATGATTGTAAACTGGTGATAAATCAGACTGCAAGCACTGAAACATATTCTCTGCCAAGAGTGGAAGAACTGATCACCAGTTTGAACAGCAGAACAGTGTTTTCTTAACTTGATCTAGATGCTGTTTGCAACCAAGTAAAAACTGGTGATAACTCTAAAAATAAGTGGTGATTAATGCATCAGTTTGTTTGTAATAGATTTTCACATGGTCTGTGTTCAACAACATCTATTCAAAGAAAAATAAAGGAAAATATATTGAAGGATTTGAATGTTCATTGTGTGCTTGGTGAGTTGCTAATTGCTGGAAAAGCAGGAAGTGAGCATCTCAGTAACTTGCATTAAGAGGTAGCAAAGCTAAGAAGTCTGTGGACTAAAAGTTAAAACAGTACAGTGAGTTTGAAAATCACAAACTGATTATCTGGGGCATGTGGTAGGCAGCAAATGGATACAGCACTTTACAGGAAAAAAAAAAACAACAACAAAAAGACCATGCCTGAGATATCCACAACTTGTGTAAAACAGTTGCTAAGGTTTCTCACCTTGATTAATCATTATAAATGCTGTATTCTTTACCAAAAATGTCTTTTGGCAGTGGTAATGGCTTGAGAAAAAATATTTTTAGAAAATTTAAAGAAATTCTGGTGTTTGATAAAGTATTTGTACACAATGATAAAAAGTTGTCATTGTCACTTGCTTCTCATACCTTAACTTATGGCATAAATGCATTGATTCATTATGTCATGCCTATAGTGGACAAACGGACAGTTTTATATATACACCAAAAAACATTTTTGCTGCCTGGAAAAGTCTTTGCAGTTTAGGAATGAGGCATTTTCTTTATTTTTGTTGTAAAGAAAATCTAATTGGTAACTGACCATGAATCATGATTAACATTGCTTGATGAAATTAAGAGTCTAGAGATGGGCCATAATAGTGCCAGCATATGCCTATCAGGCTATTGTCTAGAATTCCAGTACCAGAAACTCGCTATAAAGCTACAGAAGGAATCACAGATTAAGTGGATAGTTTGATTAATGATCTTTTTAAAGATATTGCTGTTAAAGATGACTTGACATAAAGTACCACTAGAACTGAACAGAAAATATCTCTAGTAATGTATTTTGTGATGGAAAATTAGTCCACAAAAGTAAATAAGATTATGAAAATAGTCTATAAAAGGATATTAAAATGTTCAGTTTAAAAAAAAAAGTTCTATCCTATGGGGAACATGAATAGTCATTCAGTGGAAATGAGAATTGGAGAATTGTATTACAGGAAATACATATAGGTCACCCTGACATTGCTGAAACAAGACGCTAGATAGAAATATGAGATTTGTTAATTCCTACACAAAGTGTACACTTAGTGTATACTGTTCTGAGTGAACAGACAGCACAAACATAACTCACACCTTCTTCCTCCTAATTTTAATTATCCTACTGATTTTCTTACAGCCTTAAATATTGATGGGGATTCATAAAGGTTACCACAAAGTGCGGACTACAGGCACACTTAGTGTAATCTTTCTGAATGACTAGAGATCACATAAAATGTAGTAGGAATGTTCTTGAATACAAACTGTGTACACTTACTGCAGGCATTAGTGAATCTGGCCCATTGTCAAAACTGACAAAATTAAACAAGAAATATGGAGTAGAAAACACCTAGACTAGTACCATTATACTCATGGACATTTCTAGGAAGATGTGGAAATGACTGTGCAAAATTAATGATACTCACTGATACCTGTCAATTCATTCAATAAAACTGCTAGCTCAACAAAAGTTATTAAACTGAAACCATGAGAAATCAGTTTCACGGAGAATCAGATATTATTATATGTAATCACTTTCATGTTGATGTCCAATCTGAAAATCCTTTTTTATATTTATTTGAAAGCTTGTAAGCATTAATATATGTTAACACATAACCTGCAAATTTAGCACTGTATATCTCATGTGGTGAGATCCCAAAATAGTAATGTAACATTTCACACCAGTAGACAAGGCAGTATTTATCTCTCACTTCCCATTATCAAAATTAAGTAAGCATTTAAGATTGCTCACTGCCATGTTATGGCTTACATAATTATATTCTGTAGTTTCATTTTCTGATTCATTTATCTCCAAATGATTTAAGAGAAATAAAAGCCGAAAGACACAACATCAACAACAACAACAAAGCTAAAAAATATGGAGACTGTTAGCTGTGTAATACCAATAAATGTACCAAGTTAGGGAATAAATGCTACAGTAAGAAGCTTTCTTAGATGGCACTAGTTATCTTTTGCATAGAATAGTAAACTGACTGCAAAACAACATTTTAATATGGATATGCATTACTCATTGGCTGCAGAAATTAGGCCATTCTGAATATTCTGTTAGGGAAGGGTCTAACTATAATATAAAGACATATGAGATTGTTTTAAGCATGGTGACCACTGACAAATATAGGAACAGAAGAGGAAATATGAGCTGCATACTGCTGCAATATATAAAGTCAAAATGTAGATAAATCTCACAAAAGGAAGAAGACATGATGTTATTGATATAAAGATCAACCTCCATTTTAAAGATTCTAAATGTCACAGTTGTGGAAAAGTATGACGCACAAAATGTAGGTGCTATACTTGCCTACTGTTAAAAGATATGTGTAAAAGTAATACTTGTCACTGCAAAACATGATAAAGACATATAGAAAAATGAAAAAGTATGCAGAAATAACACTGAATTTCTATTATTTTCAAAAAGGGTTCACATAGGAAAAATGTTGTATCTAACGCAGTAGACTTGGCAAGAAATACAATGACAGCAGTATCTGTTATGCTACAAAAAGCAGAAATTATGTTTGTCTTTAGTTGTAGTAAAATGTGATAGACCAACTTTGTTCAGTATTGCTAAAATAATACTTTTATTAATTCAGGGTGTGGCAGCTAAGTTTTTCAAAAGCCGACCAATAATATTTGCATTGAAATAAACAGTGGATAAAGAGATTAAATAACTTGAAAACAATGCATCATTAGTCATTTAAAGCACAGGAAATGGGCAAATATGTCTATTACTGTTGTGAAAAGGGATAATGCCCCACCTACTTGTGATAATTATAAACTGGTGATAAATCAGACTGCAATCATTGAGACATATTCTCTGCCTAGAGTGGAAGAACTGATCACCACTTTGAACAGCAGAACAGTGTTTTCTTAACTTGATCTAGACGCTGTTTATAACCAAGTAAAAACTGGTGATGACTCTAAAAATAAGTGGTGATTAATGTATCAGCTTGTTTGTAATAGATTTTCACATGGTCTGTGTTCAACAATATCTACTCAAAGAAAAATAAAGGAAAATGTATACAAGGATTTGAATGTTCATTGTGTGCTTGGATGACATGCTAATTGCTGGAAAGGTAGGAAGTGAGCATCTCAGTAACTAGCATTAAGGGGTAGCAAAGCTAAGAAGTCTGTGGACTAAAAGTTAAAGACTACAGTAAGTTTGAAAATCACAAACTGATTATCTGGGACGTGGTAGGCAACAAATGGATACAGCACTTTACAGAAAAAAAACATTAGACACAACTTGTGTAAACTAGTTGCTAAGGTTTCTCGTCTTGATTAATTATTATAAATGCTGTATTCTTTGCCAAAAATGTTTCTTGACAGTGGTAAAGGTTTGAGAAAAATATTTTTAGAAAATTTAAAGAAATTCTGGTGTTTGATAAGGTATTTGTACAGTGATAAAAGTTGTCATTGTCACTTGCTTCTCATACCTTAACTTACGGCATAAATGCAGTGATTCAATATGTTATGCCTATAGTGGACAAACGGACAGTTATATATGCACCAAGAACCCTTTTTGCTGCCTAGAAAAGTCTTTGCAATTCAGGAATGAGGCATTTGCTTTAATTTTGGTGTAAAGAAATTCTAGTTGGTTACTGACCATGAACCATTATTAGCATTGTTTTATGAACTTAAGAGTCTTGAGATGGGCCACAATAGTGCCAACTTATGCCTATCAGGCTATTGTCTAGAATTTCAGTACCAGAAACTCACTATAAAGCTACGGAAGGAATCACAGAATAAGCAGATAGTTTGATTAATGATCTTTTTAAAGATATTCCTGTTAAAGATGACTTGACATAAAGTACCACTAGAAGTGAACAGAAAGTATCTCAAGTAATGTGTTTTGTGATGGAAAATTAGTCCACAAAAGTAAATAAGATTATGAAAATAGTCTATAAAAGGATATTCAAATGTTCAGTTTCAGAGTCTGCACAATAGAACTATTGACTGAAATGTAAACATCACGGAGGCTTTGGAAGGCTATCTCAACTTCTGACCTATTTAATAAGAGTCCTAACTTTTGGACTGATCCTTTGTGTGGACTGGCTGTGTATTATTTCCGAAAAAAGTTATTTATTCAATGGACTTTGACACATGGGCAGTAAAAACAAATGTTATGTAATCACCATAATGATGCATCTGTGCTGTCTTTTTTCATTCTTCCTCAACCAAGGGGTCTCAGATCCAATCTTGGATCTGACTTTGGCCACTTTTCAGTTTTAGGATCTAAAGCTCAAGCTCCTCCCTTTAGGCATAATCTCCTCCAAATGCTGTATTACCTCAGATTAAGTTTGTCCCCTTATTCTTAGAGGTTCAAATGAATGAATACAATGGAATTCATAAAGAGAAAAAAGATAGGTATCAAGGTACCAGAGTCAAGATGGTAGACGTTCTGGAGCTAAAATGAAGGAAAGACCAATAGAGAATATATCTTAGGTCACAATAGAGAGCCACATGTTAATTTTCATAAATGGAAGGGGGGAATGGAGGGAGGGAGGTTGAGGAAGGACAAAAAAATAGATAACACAGATGCATCATTATGGTGATACATAACATTGGCATCTGATGTAGTTTTTTTCATCCATCCTTGACTGATGGGACAGAGTCCCCAGCTGCTGAACTCCAGGGTCATACTTACCGACCTCAAAAAGTCAGAAGTAAGTAAATTAGAATCATGTTATAATAAGATTGCCATATTTGCAAAAGGTTCCACACATTCAACCCATCACTGTCAATGCCTAAAAAATCTTTTTTGGTTATGAACTATAACCAGTTAATAATGGCTCAGAAAATAATGCACAATTCTGACAACGTACCCTCCCTAAAAATCTTCTACAACCCTACTCTAACATTCATACTCTTTGATCATCTAACAACAACTTACTCTAAATAACCAAAGTATCCAATACAGCAGGCAACTCTCTTTATTCTAACTTTGTTGCCAAAAATTGGAATACCCTTACACATAGTATTAGATCCATGAGTAATCTTAATCATTTCAAAATATCTCTTGAAGGACACTTATTTGAATCTTGGCTTTGCACATGTAACACTCCAGGTTAATTATTAACTTAGCACTACTTATACAATTTGGCTGTATGTACTAAGTCTGTTAACATATCCTTTCTAACAGCACTACTTCTCTTTAACTAGTTGCATTCCTAGCTGTAACTTTCACCACGGAAGTATTACTAACTATGCACTACTTTGCCTAAGTGATTCTCCCTGCTTAATTTCCTAACTAATGTTATGTTCCTCCACATATATAAAATCAACAATATATTTGTCTATATTCAAGTGTTTAAAGTCTTGTTCTATTTGATACTATGTATATATTTTTGTTTTTACATTTCTATCCTGTAAATGTGTTAGCACTCATTTTTTTTGTCAATCTTATTTATAATTTCTATTAGTTATTGTGATGATTTGTATGTAAGCGCAGACTCGAGCTTTTCTTCCTAGGCCTCCACTGAAAATGGGCACTGTCCCAGTCAGACCATCCCAGTAAACAAATGTAAAATAAAATAAAATAAATAAATCTTCATGGAAGGATATTCTGGAGGATAGCAGAACCAAAAAAAGGGGTGGTTCAAAGAGAAACTCTATCCTTATGAAAAATTAAGTAAGGTGGCTGACAAGATAGTGCCTGGAGTTCAGATACTCAACGGGCTGATGTAATAGCAACTAGGAAAACAGTTTCCCTTGATAAATACTTTAAATACACCTTAGCCAGTGGTTCAAAGGGAAATTGTGTCAAGGCCTGTAAAAACAATGTAAGGTCCCAAGTAGCAGTAGTGTTCTTAATAGCTGGTCTGAGTAGAAAGGTACGTTTAAGGAATATTTTCACAGCTTGAGAGATGCCAGTGAGGAATAATGTTTGCCAATATGAAAACAAGAAATAACAGCTAATTGAACCTTGACTGTAGAATAACTTGCTCCCCCTGAAACATTGAAGTAAGAAAATCTAGGACAGGTGGAATGGAGGCTGAGAAATGATCCAAATATCTTTCATGTGCTCAAACAGAAAGCCTTTTCCATTTGATTTTGTATATCTTCTGGGAGGATGTGAGCATGTGTATAACCAAGAAAAAAAGCCTGGACTATCTAGACATCACTGGAAGTGGAGAAACCATGTGGTGAGCTTGAGGCCTTGGATGTCCAGATGATGCGGTCTGGACAGGTGAGACATAAGATCTGGAGAGGGATCTAGTACACAAGGAGGGCATATTAAATGAGGTCAAAGGAAGGGAAACCACACTTGTCAAGGCCAAAACTGGAAGATGAAGATAATAGTGCTCTTCTGTTGGCATACTTTCTGTAGAAACTATGGGATAAGAGGGGGGGTGGATAAACATAGAGAAGACCAGGTTGCCAGTGGTTGCCAGTCTCTCAGTGACTCCCCCAGTAGGGGAATCAGGGCAAAAAAAAAATGCTGTATTTGGAGTTGTGGGGAGAGGTGAAAAGATCGCAGCATGGCTGACCCCACTGACAACATATCAGCTTTACCACTGCCGGATTGAGAGACCACTCATGAGGCAATAGAATACATCTGCTCATTCTGTCTGGTAATAGGTTGGATTTCCCTGGAATGTGCTGCCCCCATTATAAAGTAGTTGGAAAAGATCACCCACTGACACACACTCATTGCTTCTCTACAAAAGGGATAGGAGCAGGTCCCCCCTTGTTTGTTGATGTACCACACTACTGACATGTTGTCTGTCTGTTTAGCAATCATCCCCAGAGTAAGAACATCCTGGGAGGCCTGCAACACTAGCTCTCATCTCTAGAACATTAATGTACAGATTGACCTACAAGGGGCACTAAGCGCCTTAAACCATCTGTTCCAAATATTGCTTCCCCACACCAACAGGGCAGTATCTGTAGTCACCATGGCCTTAGGCAAGGGTGGAACAAATGGAATTTCTGAGGCATGGATCTACCAGGACACATGTTTTTGGAAATCTTGGTGATCTGAAGGGAAATTTCATGTGTTTTTCTTCTTATCAAGCAGTGTCCATTGTAGCACTCTCATATAAAATCTTACCAGTGGTACAACTGTTACAGAGGTGGCCATTAGAACTGAGGTGGCTGTAAACCAAACTGGTTGGGGGTAATTGAAGAGACAAGAGTTGTACAGCCTGATGTTGTAAGGTGAGCAGTCTAGGCTGAGGTAGTCTTGCTATCTGAGAAACTGTATCCAGGCGAGGATCTATAAACTCCAGGACTTCAGTGGAAGAAAGGTTTTATTTGCTGTAATTGACTTTGATGCCCAGATTGAGGCATAGGCAGAGCAAGTAGTCCCTGGCATGAGTCAAAAATTGCTTGGTGAGAGTGCTGAGGAGCCAGTCATCAAGGTAGGGAAATACCCAGAATCCTAGCAATCTCAAGTGACCTGCAGCCACTGACATACATTTGGTGAACACCCATGGGCTGTGGTGTGACCAAGGGGCAAGGCCCTGAACAGGAAGTGACTGCCACCCAGCCAGAAATGAAGATACCTCCTGGATCACCTGTCTATTTTGTTGTAATAATGAACTGGAATGCATGGTACTCTCAGGGTTAACAAAGTATAAAAAACTGTGAGCAAAACACCATAAAGTGAAATGGAGATATAGTATTCACTCAATTTCTTCAATACAAAATATAGTATACAATAAAAATGCAGTTAAGTTCTTTCATCTTCAACATGTCAGGCTTCATCAGAACTCCCACACAGCATATCCTTGCCACTCTTAAGTGCTTCACACACACCCTCATGTGACAAGTATGCCCCAATCACAAATATCAACCAATTACAAAATTAATTAATTAATTGATTAAATAACTAGTACAATACATAAAAAATACAAAAACAACAAGAAATGGTCTGCTTAGTACAAATTTCATTTCATAAAAATCTAAATGGAGTCTTAAGTAATTTTGCCTGTCCATCTAACTAGTATATGGTAGATGCTTGTTAAAAACATATTAAAAATAAAGAGGAAAATTTTCATAACTTAGCTGCCTGCATTATCATGACACTAGAAATAAATATATTGTCATTTAGTCCTGGTGGCATTCCTACATCAAATTTCAGCTGCCACATCAGTTCTTTGTATTCTATCCTGGTCTCCCAGGACCATTCCCTTTCACAAATAGGAATCTGCTCAAGAACAAAAAATCTGAATTTACTTTCTGTACATAACTGTGTATATCTAAAAAGAGCCTTGGTTTCATTACCATGTTCTACAGCATAAATATGCTCATACATATGCTTTCTCAAAACTCTTCCTGTTTTACCAGCATAAAAACAGATGTAGCCCAACCCAAGCACTGAACCAGATAAATTACCCACTTGCTGTTACAACTGTAATCTCCACTGGACTTAATGGCTAAGTCCCTGGCCTCTAAATAGATTTGACCCAGGTTGCATAAATGACAACATTGGTTACAAAATCCACATCTAAAAGTACCAAATTTCTCGTCACTTTTAGGCATATTTTCAACTGCACTTTCCAAAATTTATTTAATGATTTTGTTTCTCTTCTGTATAAAACTAGGCTTCACCAGTATATTGTCTTTTATACCCAGGAAACAAGTTGATACTTCCCAATGTCTGTGAATAATATTTCTATACTTTTGGATTTGGAGTTAATTGTATAAACAAAAGCTTTTTGAAATGTAATATTGGAGTTATCTTTCTCTGTTAATTCCATTCCTCTTCCCAAAATAGGTCCAAACTTTTTGTCCCTTCCATCAGTAACCTCACGTTCTACTTTGGTAATCAGATCCATAAGATAGCACCTTTACAAAAATAATTGTCTAATAAATACAATTTTATTTATATACTTTTGATCAGAAGTTATTCGGGCTGCTCTAATTAACTGGCCTTTTATAATATTTCTCTTCTGGTAAGAACGGTGTTCACTCAAATAGTGGAGATATGAAATGGAAAATACATCCTTCTGATATACAGTAGAATGGAATCTACCACTTTCTCTGTCCTTCTATAAAAAAGTAATAATAATTCATACTTTCCATAGGTTATGAATAAGTAAATTTTAAAAATGTTGCAGCAGTATTAATATATTTAAAAAGTCTATTTAAATTATCCAAGGAACCCTTCCATAAAATACAAATATCCAAAAAGCTGGTGTAAAAATGCCAGTCAGAAGCATAACTGGAGCCCATAATAAATTTATTTTCCCAGTAATATAATATTAGCTTTAGCATGAATGTGTGCACAACAGGATCCCATAGTAACTCCTCTGACATTAAACATAAAATTATTGTCCAAAATCAGTTTTCATAAATTCACGAATTAACAACACATCAATATTAGACAGAAATTCACATTCTAAAATCACTTCTTTAAACCACTCAAGCCCCATGAAATGGAGATTACTTGAGAAAAGATTCATTATATCTATAGTCACAAATGTGAAATCCTCCTGGTAAAAACCTGGTTTGATATTCTTAAGGGACTCCCTTAAGTCCTTTGAAATGTGACTAATATTAGTTACAAATGTTTTCAACTTCTGAAGAATGAAAATGGCCATTGACTATGTCTTAGAACCCCTGGCCACCAAGATTGGTCTTAATGGGAGGGTCCTCAGCTGATTTGTGGATCTTAGGTATCCCAAAAATCATTCGTATACATGGGTTCTCCACCAACAAAAATTCAAACAATTGTTTATCAGTAGCACCTTGCATAAGATGATCTTTCAATATTAAATCAGTTTTAGCATATGCTTGTATTGATTTCATTTCTACAGACAATTGTATATCTATCATTCCCCAAAATTTTGTGCATGCATGTGTCAGTCAGTGGTTCCCATTATAGTAATACCCCTTCCCTTGTCAAGTTTCATGAGTCTGTACACCTGACTGTAAGAAAGAAACTGTAGTAACCTTTTGCCATCTGTATTCAAATTGTAAAACTTGCCCTCATTGTCCCTATGTAATTTTTCTCATATCTCGTTGAAGTAATTCTTCAAATACTTGGAAACCTGGATGAAGGGGGTTTATCACACTTTTTTTTTCTTTAGGGATGTATCAGGTACCTGGACCTCTCTGTCCTTAAACATCCCAAATTCAATTTCCTAAGGAACAACTTTAAATCCAATAAAATTCCTGCTAAATCAAAATGTCTGGCGGGTATAATTGTAGTCCTTTCATAAACAACTTAAAATCATTAATATCAGTCTGTAAATCACTGTAGTTAAAACTATTATAAGAAACAAGAAAAACATTGTATGAAACATCCAAACTGTTATTTAACTCTGTATTGTGCTTAATGATATTCACACTCTTACTCTCATTTAAGCCCTCCCCCTGCCTGTCCCTCTCAGGTGTCTCTCTCGTGAACTCCAACTGTTCCATTGCATAGATGGTGGGTTCTGTGCATAATTCCATGCAGTTCATTCTGACCATCTTAACAGTGGGAAATATAAAGGGGACAATTCAGATGGAGCATCTGATGGGGGGGGGGGGGGTCAACAATGTTAGCCTGAACCTTGGTAGAAGAAAATATGTCAGACCTCCTTCATAACCTGAACTCTTACATTTACGTAAGGGGCAGGCCTTATTCTCACAATATTCATTAAGGTCCCTCTTCAGCTTCAAAACCTTCCTCTTCAGATCATCACATTTATAATCAACCTCTTCGAACACTTTAAAATATTTGGTATTTTCAACAGAGTGCATGAGATCCTGAATAATAACACTATTATAAATAATGGTTTCACTTTTACTACTTTAATAACTTCCTCATTGGCACTCAGAATTCTCCAGTTGTTTTGTCTGGCCCTTTATGGCCTGGAGAATTTTGAGTGGCAGTGAGAGAGTTATTAAAGTAGTAGAACTGAAACCATTACTCATCAACAAAAAGGGTTGCAACATCAAAAATATATTAGAGAAAGAAGCCTTTGTGAATGTTGACAATAGAAAGGGTGCTTTTAAATACTAAAATTGTTCTATGTATAGGTATATGTTAGAGAGTCCATATTTTGTATATACTGAAACAGACTGAGTACATAGTGTTCCGGGATTTTTCACTTGCACATCAGATTTTGTAGTTTACTTTGCTAGATGTTCCACTTTTGAGTCATTTTACATAGGGAAAACTAACAGAGAATTAAAAAAATGGTTATATAAACATCATTTTGCTGTTATAACCAAAAATGCAGACAATGCCATAGGAAAACATTTTATGGAATCTAACAGTTTTAAGAAATTTTGGTTTTATGTCACTGATTACATTCCCAGCAATTTTAATGGTGACAAGGAAGGATGCCTGGAATATAAGTGGCAGATTATATTTAATGCACATACCTCACCAGGACTGAACAGCAATGTGAATTATAAGGTAGTTCTCAGTAGGAATCAAATGTTGAATAAGTAGTGATAGGTAGATGTAGTAATTGTCAATGACAAAAAAGTTAGTATATGAATTTTCTTGTATATATTGTATTTTAACACTTTTTTTTTTGTAAAGGTATTTTTATTGGACATGTGACCAAAGGGTGTGCATTTATGTAATTAGTGTAACCAATTGTGATTGTTCTGAAGAAGAAGACCTTTTTAGTTTGAAAGTGCTCAACTATTAAAGTTTTTTTTTTCATTACTTCTCCAGTATTTGTGTTTAGTTAATTTTTGGTTATTTTGATGTGATAGAATACATCTTGGAGATCTATCGAGTGCATCCAATTGTCCTTCCTTAGTATACCCATGGCCATTCTGAACTTCAAGTGTTTTGCAGACAGATTTAGATGGCTTACATCTAAAATTGGGCTGCGGTCCCCATTTTTCTTTGGCACCACTAGTAATCTTTAATGAGTTCCAAACCCTTGCTGGTCTGATGGGACCTTTTGGATGATTCTTTTTGCCAACGGCTTCTCAACTTCTAAGGCTGTGTCTCTTTCTTTTGATGCAGTGGAACATTGGGAACTTTCCTTGATCTTATTGGGAAGGTAGGGAAAATGGAATGTAATAGCCTCTTGTAATTATAGTCTGCACCCAGACAGCTTTGGTGATGGATATCCAGTTTTCTGGGTGCAGAGATACGCACCCCAACTACCTTCAGAGTGCAGCAGTTAGGCAATCCTTCAGGAGTGCTGATAAGGCTTCTTGGTAAAATGAAACTTTGAAGCCTTGGTATTGTGGACCTCGTCTGCCACATGGGCAACATCTATCACTGGAATTCCTCCCTCTGCTGAAGGGAGATCTGTCTCCACAGGAGTCTTGGGAAAACCCTTGCAACTTTCAGACCCACATCTTTCTACACACTTTCAGGTTTCTAGAAAAGGTTCCCTGAGGGGTAGAAAACTGTATTTCTTTGGCAGACAGAGTTTTCCAATCCTGTTCACTCCTGAAGAGATTTTCTTTACCTTTTGACCCAAACAGATCAATCAAAATGAGCATTGATGAAGGGCATCTTGAAAGGCCCTGTGAAATCGTATAATTGCAAGCAGGCATGCCACCGACCCATAATGGCTGAACCTGTAGCTCTACAAACACCCTCTGTAGCACTGGAAATCAAATGCAGGGAAACATTCAAGAGGGACTGATGGATGGACAGTTGGGAAGACATAGTTTTCTTGTCCACCACAGCCATGGATCTGGAGAGGGACTTGAAAACCTCCTTGGTCATATCTTTCTGAGACCTTGTTATGAGTATCAAATAATTAATCGATCAGAGAATAAAGGTCACTGACACATAAATTCACTTTCTGAATCTGTTCAAGGCCCCAGGTAAGATTTTCATAAGAGTAACAAGAAGGGTACACATAAGTGTGGTATTTGCTCCCAATGTAAATATATTTGTGAAGGTGATGGTGTTTGGATCAGGAGCCAAGAATGAACAAATAAGAAAACATATTATAACCATTCTTTGAAATGTGTTGTTTATGTCAGATTATGTCAAGATTGCCCAGTTTTTTATGCTGGCAAAACTGAAAGAATGTTGAGGGAACATATATATGAACATGTTTATGATATTAAAAGTAATAAAAACAGTAAGAGAAGTGCTTTAGGCAAACATATTCTGGAGTTCCCAGGACATTCTTTCAAGGTTTGGATTTTGGACAGTGTTTATGTAGATCTTAGGGGTGGCCCATGGAAATTAAATTGGAAATATTGGAATTAAAGTGGCAAATCACATTGAAAGATGATAGATATCCTGGCATTAATTAAATGATTTGTATAGATAGTGTTTTAAAGCTTAAACAATTACAGTTGTAATATAATATTTTTTGTTTATATTTATTTATCATACATTCTGTAGTGTTTTTGAGGTATTTTTCAAGTTCTAAATTTTTGGTTTGTGGTTGCTTTAAGATGTGCAGTGTATGTTTTAATGTACAATGTCATTAATCAGTTAATATATTTAAATGCATTATTTGATGTTCACTGTGTTCTGAACATGTCCTTACCTTTTGGGACAAAAGCACTAAACTGTGGGGATTAGTAAATGGTTTGCAGTCCAGTTTGAACTGCTTTGTTCTGTTTATTAGTTGGTTTTACATTTCAATTGCCTGTTTTTTGGTTAATACTTTTTTTGAGCTAACAGGGGAGGAAAAGGACAAGTAGAAAGTAAAACAACTCCAAATAGACTAGAAAGAAAGTTATAGTATCAAAAGCAAGAATTCACTTATCTGCAAAGGCTTGAGCTACTTCAACTACATCTGAATGCTGAGAGCAGCAAATGAGATCTGAAGTAATACAGGGCTTGGAGGAGATTATGGGTAAGAGGGTGAACTTGAGCACTGGATCCTAAGTCTAAAAAGTGGCCGAAGTGAGATCCAGGGTTGAATCCGAGACCCATCAGTTGAGGAACGGATGAGAAAGACAACATCAGATATGATGCTATTCTAATAAATTATTGTTCATGTGTAACTTAAAGTGAGGGTAGTAAAGTGTACTGAGCTGTGCACACATATAAACAAACCCTTATATTGATGCAGTGCCTGTTTTATCCACATTTGTGGCTGCAGTAATAAAGTGATTTTAAGTTTTCCACTTGGTTTCCATGCAGGTTCATTCAAAGTATATAACCAAGCTGAAGTGAGATGGTATAAGTACAGCTGAGCCAGGAGTACTTAAAGATGAAGTACCAGAAAATGAGAAAACAGGAATGAAGGGAAAAGTGAAGATCTAAGAAATTATCGGTTTACTATTGTTTGTGCGAATGACATTCTATCGGCTGCAATGTGCCAAAAAACAGAATGTCGAACACACAATTAGTTTTGCAACAGATAGTCGACTCCATTTATGTGAATGCACAACTGCATTCGCATAAGTAGAAATCGACTATCTGCACAGAGATTGCAGTACAGTGGGGAGTGGAAATTCATCCACATCCCCACTGTAGTGTGATCTCGGAGTTAGAATATATAAGTAGGGGGGTGTGGGGGGCACAGGGGGGCTTGCCCCCCTGCAAAAACATGATAGCTATATAGGAGTTTGATTTACATCAGCTCCTATATGGCTATCACGTGGTGATTTCGACAACAATGTCGAGTCAAATGCGTCGAGCATTTGGTTCGACATTGTGAATGGTAGTTATTTGTACTTTCAGTATTACCATTCATTTATTTGAACGGAAAATGTTTTTCCATTCAAATAAACAATAGTAAACCAAAATAATCAGAGCAGAGTAAGGAAAAATAAAAAGCAATGTTAAAGGTGAAGTTTATTTTTCAAAGAAGTTAAATGGGAATGGGGTTTGGGTAACAAAACAGACAAGAAAACTGGTTTTATTATGTATAATAAAATGCAAAAGAGTTTGCTACAACACAAGGATGTAAGATTCAGCAAGAAGTATATAGCATGAACAGGAGTTTGGAAAAATGGGAGTTACTAGGAGGAATAAATGTAATAATGCATAGATTTTTAAGGCAGGGTTCAATATTTCTTAGATGTATTTAAAATAATTTCATGGAGATTATGGTTTTAGAAGCTTTGGCAACGTAAATGATGGATATTGCCACACCATTAGAAAATTAATAATGTTAAGTTGTCAATCTCGCCTTCATTCTTGCTTGATGGGTTCGGAGCCGATCCTCGGCTCCGACTCGGCACTTGCTAAGCTCGAGAGTCACTTTTACCAGCTCGAGGCAGCCCCATATCCCATGATGCAAGGCGGTAAGTACCCAGATCTCGTTTGCCGCTTCGCTGATGAGGTCCTCCTTTTACCAGCTCCTGGTAAGTGAATAGTTACATTACTAATTTAGCCCCTTTCTTCAAAAAAACTTAAAATTATTGGTTTTAATATAGTTTTAGTCCCTTTCTGACAAAAATTTTCCCTGTCTCCTTATAACTTTCAGTCAGACTTTCTCCCATCCCATCCCCCCCTTGTTAGGGTGTGTGTGTGTGTCTGTTATTGATACTTTCTTATATATTTAATTTAATTTCTTGGACTGGTGTTGTGTGTGTGTTTTTTATTTACCATGTCTAAGGAAAGGGTCTCAGGCTTTAAGAAGTGTGACTCGTGCTGTCAGAAGATGTCTCTGACAGACGGTCACACTTCTTGCCTTTACTGCCTGGGGCCTCTTCACCTGCAGGACTCCTGTGCTATATGTCATTCTTTTAGACAGAGAGTCCTGCAGGAAAGAAGAAATAAATTGATTTTGAGGGGCCTTCTTAAGCCGGAGGGCTCTCCGGCTAAGTCGGCCCCATCTAAGACTTCTAAGTCTTCCAAGGCCCAGGCTTCTGTGTCCAAGCCTGTGGCCTCGGCTCCGACTCATTCAGAGTCGAGATCCGCTCCGGCTGGAGCCGATTCTGGTTACCAAAGCCGGCACCGATGGCTATCGGTGCCGATTCTGGTTTGACCACTTCGGTGTCGGCTCCGATCGGTTCCGACCACCATGTGGCCCAGGCATCGGTGTCGGCTCCGATCGGCTCCGACACCCTTACTTTTATGGCCGTATCGGCTCCGGCTGGAGCCGATGCATCGAAGCTACCTGTCGGTGCCGATAAGTTGTCGGCTCCGACAGTTCCTGTGGTTTCATCGGCTCCGATGGTTCCTTCGAGGAAGAGGTCTAGGTCCCCTTCCTTGGAGCCGATACTTTTGGCTCCGGCTTCGCCTCTTCCTCTCGGAATGGAGCCATCGGAGCCGATCTTCAAGGTCATCCAGGCTTTCTGACCATGACTTAGAGAGAGTGGTCAGTAGACTACTAAAGTCACAGGCACTGGCCCAAATGCTACATAGTCCGTCTCAGCAGACGACTATTAGTCCACACCCCATTGCAGTTCCTCCTTCGACTCTACCCCAGAGTTTGGAGTTGGAGTCTTCGGGAATGGTTACTGCTACGGCTGAGGGACAGATACCCCCTTCTGCTCCTTCAGCTTCTACTCTTATCTCCTCTTCGAGACCTTCCTTAGAGGGATTCGGTGGCCGGGCTTCCCTGGTCTCCTCCGAGGGGGTGAGTGGCATCGGACCCTTGTCCGAACCCGCTCTTCCCCTTGGAGCCTCGGCCTTGGTGAGCTCGGCTCCGACATCTGCCTCGGAGCCTTCCCTTTCGGTGGGTCCTGGAGTTCCTAGTTCTTCGGAGCGGGTTCTCTCGGACCTCCCTGGGAGGGGAGCCTTCGAGGTGATGAAGAGTGTGCTGGCCACTGGTCTCAGCCAGCAGTCTGTTTCCTTAGCCCCTCCCTCTATAGTGCCTGTTGACATCTCTGCCACTTCTCTTTTTCCAGGACCCAGAGATCCTCCGCCTCAGGTTTCCCCACTGGGAATATCCCCCTCTTCCGAGGATTCTCCTGATTTGTCGGGAGATCCTCCGCGGAAGAGGACCTGTAAGAGGAAACACGTAGACTCCCCCGAGTCTATCACTTCAGATACTGACTTAGATGAGTCAGAGGGATCCCCAAGATCCCCCTCTGAGGATGTCTCCTTCTCAGACATCCTAGAACTCCTTAGACAGAGGGGAAACTGGCCCACCAATAATCCCTCTGAGGATGAGTCAGTATACCTGGAGGCGTTTGGATCTCGGCCCTCCACCTCCTGGGTGTCTCCACCTTTCGACCCCCTTATGCAGGTTATTGCTCGAAAGGCGTGGGCTGCTCCTGACTCTGTAGAGCCAGTCCCTAGGAGGCCTTCTAAATTTATTACTGCCCCGTCGGACAAGCAATTCCTCACAAAAGGTGTCCCCGCTGATGCCATGGTGGTGGCGGCTGCCACCAAGAAGGAACTTGCAGATCCTTCCGTACCTGTCCATCCTCCTAATAAGGACTCTAGGACCATGGATAGGTATGGTAAGCGGATGTTTTCTTCAGCGACCTTTGCTATGCATTCGCTGAACTACCTATGTCACTTCACCAGACTCCAAAGGGATATCCTTAAGGAACTAGGTGAAGTTGTGCAGGATCCTACAGCTGCAGGGGCTCAGGAAAAAATTGCTTCGCAGCTAGGAACCCTTAACTCCATTGCAAACTCCTCCATGCGGCTGATATCATATGCTGCTGATGGAGCGAGTAGGGCCGCAGGTACAGGTGTGGCTCTTAGACGCCAAGCCTGGATGCGGCTATGTAATTTTGCAGATCCCTTTAAGGCGTCCTTCACAAACTCTCCCTTTGATGGGTCAGCTTTGTTTGGCCCTCAAGTGAAGGAAACTTTGACCAGGTGTGAGCAGGACGGCAAAACTCTTTCTGCCGTAGGAGTCCGTTTTTCCACCCCTTCTAGACCTTACCCCAAAGGACAGAAGGGTGGCAAAATGTAGTTCCGCAAATCCCAAGGAGTCACGCCGGATTCACGTGGTCAGTTTACCCCTAGAGGCAGAGGGGGTAACAACAACAGACGCCGCTCTAGAGGCAGAGGGGGTCCACAAAACCAGGGAAACAGAGAGTCTCTCTCTGACAAGCCCTTTCAGCATCCTTGAGATGTTGCCTGGCTGTCCCTCCTTGGAGGCAGTCGGGGGAAGACTATCACTGTACCCAGAAGCCTGGCGTTCCCTCACTCAAGACAAATGGGTACAGTCGATCATATCCGAGGGTTAAAAAATTCCTTTCGAGGAAAGTCCTTTCTATCCCTCAAATTCCCTTCCAGATGTACCACCCGGTCTAAGGGAAATTGCAGAGTTAGAAGTCTTAAAACTACTGCAAAAAAGAGCCATTCAGCCAGTTACAACAGACCATTCAGAGCCCGGAATCTACTCAAGGTTCTTTTTGGTCCCCAAAAAGATGGGAGACTGGAGACCAATATTGGATCTCAGCAGACTCAACAAGTCTGTGAGGAAGACAAGATTCTGAATGGTCACTCTTCAGTCATTTCTGCCCTTCTTACAGAAGGACAACTGGATGTGCTCAATAGATCTTCAGGATGCGTACTATCACATAAAAATTCACAGACGCTCCAGGAGATTTCTGCGCTTTCGGCTGGAGTCCAGTCATTTCCAGTTCAGAGCCCTGCCCTTTGGTCTCACTACAGCCCCCAGAGTGTTCACCAAATGCATGGCAGTGGTCACGGCTCACCTGAGACGTCAAGGATTCCAGGTGTTTCCGTATCTTGACGACTGGCTCCTTTCAGCCACCACCAGGCATCAGCTTGTTCAAGCCAGGGATTACACAATAAATCTTTGTTCTCATTTGGGCATCTCGATCAACTTCAAAAAGTCATCCTTATCGCCCTGCCAGTCTATTACTTTCATAGGTGCAAACTTAAACACTGTTCGGATGTCAGCTACCCTTACAGATCAAAGAGTTTCAGACATTCAAAGTCATGTCAGGATCATTCTAGCCAACAGGAAAGTACAGGCCAGAATGGTTCTAAAGGTATTAGGCCTCATGGCTGCGGCCATTACTCTTCTTCCCCTGGCTCGCTTCTACATGCGCCTTCTTCAGTGGATGTTGTTCACTCAGTGGTCTTACCAACAACTTCCAATGAGTCACCAAATTCTGGTGACACAGATTTGCAAAAATCATCTTGCTTGGTGGATCACTTCTTCCCAGATTCACCAAGGCAGACACTTTGTACCCCCATCCCCGGTAGCCACTGTCACCACGGATGCCTCCCTGATCGGGTGGGGGGGTCATTATCAGGGCAGGATGGTTCATGGGACATGGCAACCATTCGAGTACCACCTGCACATAAATGTCCTGGAGATGAGAGAAGTGCTTTTAATGTTGCAAGCCCTCAACGACTTTCTTCCCGTAGGGACAATTGCAGTCCACACAGACAACATGTCTGTAGTTTGGTATATCAACAAACAGGGCGGAACCAAGTCCTACCCCTTGTGTCGAGAAGCGCTCAGACTTTGGCAATGGGCGATCTCCTCTCATCGGTTTCTGGTAGCAATGCACATCCCTGGGAAAACCAACATTTTAGCGGACAGATTGAGCAGAGCTATTCTCATGCCTCACGAGTGGTCTCTCAAGCAATCTATAGTGGAAGAGATTTTTCTGGAATGGGGTCGCCCATGTTGCAATCTTTTTGCTACTCCCCAAAACAGCAAATGCCCAGACTTCTTCTCTCTCTTCCCTCTGCCAGGTCATCCCCCCAGAGACGCTCTGACCCAGAATTGGCCCCAGGGACTTCTTTATGCTTTTCCTCCATTTCCTCTGATCCCTCAAGTTATCCAGAAAGCAACCGTTTTGAGAGCCAAAATGATTCTCATTGCTCCTTATTGGCTTCGACAAATTTGGTTTCCGTTCTTCCATCGTCACCTTTTGGTGCAGCCGTGGCATCTGGACCCAGTGCCAGATCTTCTGATTCACCAATCCGGTCAGCTGCACCGGTCTATACCTTCTCTCAACCTCACAGCATGGTTGCTCCACTTCCTTCCTTAGCCAGGCTTCCTTTGATCTCTAACCCCATTAGAGACATTCTAGTAGCTTCCTTAAAATCCTCTACCAGGATTATTTATACAAGCAAATGGAAACGTTTCTCTTATTGGGCTAAAGCTAAGAATATTGATCCCTTCACTGCTCCAGTTCAGGCAGTTTTGGATTTCTTAGCGCAGATTTTTCATGCAGGATCCTCTTCTTCCACAGTTAGAGTTCAATTGGCTGCTATCTCGAACTTTCATGTCGGGTTCGCAGATCACAATATTATGTCCCACAGGCTTTGTAGAGCCTTCTTAAAAGGAATTTTCCTCCTGAAACCTCCAGTCAGGAGTCCTCCCCCTCAATGGGATCTAAATTTAGTGCTGACATCCTTGATTCTTCCTGCCTTCGAGCCAGCTGTTTCTTGCTCCCTGAAATTTCTTTCATGGAAAACCTTATTCCTAGTAGCTATTACATCTGCCAGGAGGGTGTCTGAACTTCATGCTCTATCGGTTCGACCCTATTTGGTCTTTCACAAAGACAGAGTATCATTGAGAACTAATCCGACCTTTTGCCTAAGGTCGCCTCAAAGACTAATTTGAATCAATCCATTGATCTCCTGTATTTTTCCAAACTATTAAAACAGATCGAACAAAACTACATTATCTTGATGTCCATCGCCAACTCAGATATTATTTGGACAGAACTAAACAATTTAGGAAATCCGATCAACTCTTTGTTTCCTATGCTGATAACAAGAAAGGCCTTCCTGTCTCTAAAGTGACCTTATCTAGATGGCTTTCTTCTGTCATCTCTGAAATTTATCGGCTCAGGGGAAAACAGCTGTGCTCAAAACCTAAAGCACATTCAACTAGAAGCTTAGCTACTTCTACAGCCTTTCAAGCTCGACTTCCTTTAGACACTATTTGTGCAGCGGCCACTTGGGCCACTCCTCATACTTTTGTTTCCCATTACAAATTGGACTTGGCCTCCAGGGACAGAGCCAGTTTTGGCTCTACAGTCCTCAAGAGTCTGTTCCATTGAGCCACCCAGGATAGAGGTGCTAGGGACGCGGTCCTATCAAGCAAGAATGAAGGCGAGATTGACAACTTAACATTGAGAAGTTATGTACCTACCATAACGTTCCATGTTAGTTGTCTTCTCTCGCCTTCTTTCTTGCGACCCTCCCTCCTTCCCCCAGGCCTGGACAGACCTTTTTTCTACAAGGAATTATTATGCTGAAGACCATTCAGAGCTGGTCCTTCTTCCATCCTGCAGGCTATTCTTTCTTCCTTTGGGAAGTGTTTATGCTTGGTGCTATTGCCCTTTGTCATCAAACGAGATCTGGGTACTTACCACCTTGCATCATGGGATATGGGGCTGCCTCGAGCTGGTAAAAGTGACTCTCGAGCTTAGCAGTGCAGTCGGAGCCGAGGATCGGCTCCGAACCCATCAAGCAAGAAAGAAGGCGAGAGAAGACAACTAACATGGAACGTTATGGTAGGTACATAACTTCTCATTGCATGACTTTGATATAAAGGATATAATGAAGTTTAAGAAGGTGTGGATAATCTGTTGAAGAACAAAGAGTTCATTAATTCTTTTAGTTTCAGGATAAAAATCATTTTTAGATAGGTTAGTGAACATTCATAGGAGTACAATGACAGATCGTAGGAGGAGAGAACTGCACCATGTCAGAGGATTATGCATTGATTACATTTTAAGAGCAAACTAATTAGGAACTGAATAATTTATATAAAATCCTGAGGAAAATATGCTAGGATGCAAGGAGGTCCAGATCATTTAGTAGCTAGTTCAAATTAAACAATTATTTAGAATAAGTTTAAGTACATATTTATTTCCAGTAATATAAGGTTTAGTCTAGATTTTTTTTGTTTCATGAAATAATTCATGTGGTAGGTTTGTATAAAAAGGTGGTGTAAAAACATGTCCGAAGCATGCTTCAGAGTCAAAGATTTCAAAATCAACTCTGATGCAGTTGAGGATCCTGATCTATTTTCTTTTTATGACTGTGTGCCAAAAAAGAGCACGGGACCAAGGTTGGATGCTTCTTCACCTCCAAAGATCTAGAGGAGTTAGAAGAAGTACAAGTATGTCCAGATTTGGTTTTGGTGTCCTGTAGAGATATTTCCTCCCCAACGGAGGAGTGAAGCAGACCTTTCAAAATATGTTTGTGTTTCCTCTCTACTAATGCTCAGTTGCTAAAAGCATGGCAGATGGAGCAGTCTTCTAGTAAATTTAAGGGCCCAAACAATAAATACATAAGGAATGCTGGTCCAAGCAGGGAATTTTATGTCTATATTTTGAACATTTCTAAAAACCAGCTGGAGCTTTCTCTATCAGCCATAGTAAGAAGTCACACTCACACTCGCACACCTCAGGGGAAGGGAAATTACCACACGAAAAAAACTCAACTGGAAGGTGAAAGGAAAGGTAGAGAAGGAAAGATACAGAGATTTTGTTTTTGAAAGAAACTATCAACAATTGTTGTAAAAAAATACCTAGTGGTAAAGGGGGGATAAGGGTTACAAAAGAAGTACTACGTAACAGTAGACAGGAAAGGAAAATAAGTGAAAGTTTTGCCTAAAAAATGTCTGAAGTGTTTAAAAGATGTGATAGAAAGGAAATAGGCTAGAAGGATATTAGAAATGAGGAAAAAAGGAGATTTAATAGAAATTTTCTACTTAACTGAATAAGGCTCGAGAGAGTAATGAAAAACCATGTCCAAAGCTGAAAGTGGCAAACCAGAGCTGAGGTAATTTACCCTAAGCATTGTGGGTAAGGGATTTGCCCCAGAGTTTTTTTTTTAATCCACAAGCTATAGAAGCGGCCAGGTTGGTTCCAAGGCTTTGGAACCAAACCCACACATTGATGAGAAAATGAAGATTGGCAACTTCAGATCAAGAATTTCTATAGCATAATTCATGCTTCAAGGATTTATTATTGTGAAAAGAAAACTTTGGTTCTGAATGCAGTACTTCTTTCTATTTCTGATCAGCCATTTACCTTGTGAAGTATCAAGCATGTAACTCTTATGTGGATAAGATGAATAGAATGCTGAGAGAAAGGATTTTAGAACATGTGGGTGACTTTAGAAATAATAGGACAACTAATGCTTTAGCGAAACATAATCTAGAATGTGGTTCTCGTCAATGCTTTAAATTTGTGTTCTTGAAACTGTATTTGAATGTTTAAGAGGAGGGGACATTAGAAACAGAATAGAGTGCAGTGAAGTGAAGTGGATTATTAGCCTACAAGCTGACAAAAGTCCTGGTTTGAATGAACGTATTTCTTTAAGTCTGGTGCTTAAGACGCAAGGCTTAGTTCATTGAGTTGATAGCATTCTATGAGGGGGGTTTTATGAATAAAAGGCTTATGTCACTCAATGTGTTTTTCTTTATTTCTATTTGCTCAGTATTTTGTGTTTTTATTGGTTTAGCTTTCTTTTCTTTTTTGTTTTGATTGGTCTAGTTTCCTTTGAAACTGGCTGTGATCTATTGGATTTTTTGTATGGTCTGATGAAGAGGCTATTTGCCATGAATGCGCTCACCGTTCTTTTTGTTCTTATTAAAAGTATTTTATGCTTTCTGAATATTGTTTTTTGGTGCATTTTAGAAGTTCTTTACATCTACCATGGTGGTCAAGATCTTTTTATTTAACAGTTTCTCACATTTATCTTATCATTATTACTGTCTTTTTTCTTATTGTTCTTGAAATAAGTAGATGTTATGTGATCCTATCTCGCCTACATTCTGACTGATGGGTTCGGAGCCGATCCTCGGCTCCGACTCGGCACGCTTATGCCAAAGAGCGAAGTCTCTTATTGGCTGAGCTTACTATATCCCAGGATGCACCACTACCAGTCCCCCAGATCTCGTTTGCCGCTAACAAGCAAAGACGTGGTCTCGAGCTTGGCTGAGCTAAGTAGTGTTTTTTCACTTACTTTCCTGTCAGGGATTTCTTAAAAATTCAACAAAAAGCTGTTTTAACAGCTATCTCGTGTTTTTGTGTATGATTGAAGTTTTTTTTGTGGTAAAACTTTTGTGTAGTGATTGTGTATTGTCTGACTAGAGGTCCCTTTTGAGTTCAAGGGCCTTCCCTTGTCAGCCCATTGTCTGTTAAGTTCCGTTTTAATTTTTAAAGGTTCTTGGATCCTTTTGGTCATATTTTTCTATTTGTGACAGTCCTTGATTTAAAAAGAAAAAGAATTTGTCTGTGATAGTTAGTGTGTTTGTATTTGCTGGTTATACACTAAATTGGTTGCCATAATGTCACAGGCTCCTAGGCCTTCAGGTTTTAAGAAGTGCACTAAGTGCAGCTTCAAAATGTCTATTACAGATGACCACTCTCTCTGTGTATACTGTTTGGGCGCCAAACATTTGCAGGAGTCATGCAGCGTGTGTCACGCGTTTTCCTCGAGGGTCCTCCAAGAGAGGAAAAATAAACTTATTTTAAAAGGCCTTATCAAACCCTCATTTGAAGAGGCATTAGCTTCCTCTCCTTCTCCTGCTAAAAAGAAAAGGGCGTCGGCTCCGACCAGTCCGTCGGAACCGACCGCCAAAAGACATAGGCAGGCTTCTCCTTCGGCTCCACGGACTTTGGAGCCGAGGGCGGAACGGTCTGCCTCAATGCCTCCAGCCTCGACTCCTCTGGGTTCGGAGCCGACGGCTGGGGCATCGAGAGGCGGGTCACCTTCATCGGCTCCACTGATCTCGAAGCCGATGAAGGTTGTCCGCTCAGACACTTCCTCCTCGGCGCCGAAGCCCTCTTCGGCACCGATGGAAATTGGTTTGGACACTCCTTCGGTGCCGATAATTATCGAGTCGATTCGGAGCCGGTCCCCTAGTCCCTTGGAGCCATTGGAGAGACCTACTCGGACCCGTTCGGTCTCTTCCAGGTCATCAAGGATGTCAGATTCGGACATAGACAGGGTGCTCCAAAGACTTTTCCAGTCCCCAGTCTTTCAGAAATTAGTTTCGGCTCCGACCCACTTGGCTTCGGAGCCGACAGCCCATTCCATTGCCATTCCTTCTCCGACCGCTTCGGCTCCGTCGGAGCAGGTGCTGACGGAGCCAGTAGAGATCCTAGGGTCGGCTCCGATCCTTACTCTAACCCCGGCCTTCGGGTCGGAGTTTAGCACACGGACTTCTTCGGCCGGGCCCGGGGGTGACGTTTCGGGACCAATGCAGTCGGTTCCAAGCCTCCCTCTCGGTGCTTCGGCCGCGGGACTTCCGTCTGCTATCATGGCTCCGGCGACTGGACCCTCCCAGGATTCTGGGGGTCCGGCCTTCAGAGCTATGAGGAGTGCCTTGGCCAAATCTTCTTTGGCCATCTCTACAGCTTTACCGGCACCTTCCCTGGGCATGGAGACTGGGTCTTTGGCAGTTCCCCTGTCTCTAGACAGCGGAGCCCCGGGGCCTGAGGTTACCCCCACTGGGGGTTCCCCTCCTCCTGAGGGTCTTTCGGAGTTGTCTTCGGAGGAGCCCCCAAGAAAGAGATCATGCAAGAGGAAGCACGTAGACTCCCCCGATGAGTTTCTTACATTGAACACTGATCTTGATGATGCGGAGGGGTCCCCAAAGTCGTCCTCGGATGATGTCTCATTTGCAGACATTCTAGAGATCCTCAAGCAACGAGGCGGCTGGAATTCCAAACCCCCCTCCGCTGATGAGTCGGTGTTCCTCAAGGCCTTCGGGGCTCAGCCCTCCGCCTCCTGGGTGTCTCTGCCCTTCGACGAGCTCCTAGATTTGGTTTGTCGGAGGGCGTGGGAACATCCAGATACTGTGGAACCAGTGCCTTCTCGCCCTAACAAATTTTTGTCTGCCCCACCCGAGAAGGAGTTCTTGACGAAAGGCGTGGCTGTAGATGCCATGGTGGTGGCATCTGCTACACAGCAGGATGTGGCAGAGGCTTCAACATCCGTCCATCCTCCTAATAAGGAGTCTAGGAGCATGGACCGGTACGGGAAGCGCACCCTGACTTCAGCGGCCTTTACTCTGAGGTCCCTGAATTATTTGGCACATTTCACCAGACTACAGAGGGATCTGATCAAGGAGCTCTCAGACTCCCTCTCAGGTAACCTACCTGAGCAGCTAGCCCAGTCGGTTAGCTCTCAGTTGGCTACCCTTAACTCGATTTCTAACTCGTCCATGCGGCTCATTTCATATGCGGCCGAAGGGGCGGGCAGAGCGGCAGGCACAGGCGTGGCTCTACGAAGACAAGCCTGGCTCCGTTTGTGTCATTTCGCGGAGGCCTTCAAGTCTTCCTTTGCCGACGCTCCCTTTGATGGGTCCTCTTTGTTTGGACCCAAGGTAAAGGACACTCTTACCTGCTGTGAGCAGGAGGGAAAGACTTTATCTGCCGTAGGAGCACGATTTTCCACTCCCTTTCGGCCTTATCCCAAGGCTAAAAGAGGAGGGAAGATGTGGTTCCGCAAATCACAGAAATTCTTTCCTCAACAGCAGGAAGATTCCCCTTCCAGAGGCAGAGGAAGGGGAAATTTTTCTGGGAGACGCCGTCCCAGAGGCGGAAGAGGCCCCCGCAACACTGGAGACCGCGAGTCCTTTCGTGGCTCTTCAGCCTCCCACAATCCATGAGGGATTGCCCAGCTGTGCTGCTCCGGAGCCAGTCGGGTGCCGTTTTGCCAAGCACCTAAAAGCCTGGGAGTCTATTACTCAGGACAGATGGGTGCTTCGGATTATTGCCGGAGGTTACACCATTCCCTTCACACGCTCACCCCCACCGTCCAAAAAAATCCCGGACCCACTACCCAGTCAAAGGGAAATTGCAGCCATAGAAGCTTCAAAGCTGCTAGAAAAAGGAGTCATCCAACCGGTCCCCACAGACCAGATCGGATCCGGAAATTACTCAAGGTTCTTTTTAGTGCCAAAAAAGACAGGGGACCTGAGACCCATTTTGGATCTCAGCAAACGAAACCAGTCCGTCATGAAGTCCAAATTCCGAATGGTCACTTTACAATCCATTCTCCCATTGCTGGAGAAAGATGTTTGGATGTGCTCCATAGATCTCAAGGACGCCTATTATCACATACCGATACATCAGGCGTCCAGGAGGTATCTGCGCTTCAGCCTGGGAGACAGTCATTTCCAATTTTGTGCTCTGCCCTTTGGTCTCAGCACAGCCCCCAGGGTGTTCACCAAGTGTTTGGCAGTAGTGACTGCTCACCTGAGGAGTCTCGGATTCCAAGTGTTTCCCTATCTGGACGACTGGCTCCTGACTGCCACCACCAGGCATCTACTACTAGAGAACCTTCAAGCCACCATCTCCCTGGGTGCTTCCCTGGGAATTACATTCAACTGGTCAAAGTCTGTCTTGCTGCCTTCTCAGCGCATAAGATTCATAGGAGCAGAGATAGACTCAAAATTAATGCGAATCTTCCTTCCTACCGAAAGGATACAAACATTACAAGATCAAGTCCGAGCCCTGCTTCTAAGATCCAAAGCCCCAGCCAGGATGGTCCTGCAACTCTTAGGTTCAATGTCTGCCACGGTTCTCCTAGTTCCTCTGGCAAGATTGCACATGAGGATTCTCCAGTGGCTATTATCGACACAATGGTCTTTTCAGGATCTCCCCCTCAATCATCACATACTGATAACAGAAACATGCAAACGGGACCTCCGCTGGTGGCTTCTGCCATCCAATCTGAATCAGGGAAGACCCTTTGTTATACCCCCTCCGGTGGCCACCTTGACAACGGATGCCTCCCAGACGGGGTGGGGGGGGCATTGTCTGGGCAGGTCAGTTCAGGGTTCTTGGCTTCCAAACGAAACATTTCTCCATATCAATGTGTTGGAAATGAGGGCCGTGTTTCTATCCCTACAAGCCCTCCACAACTTTCTCCCTCATGGCATTATCGCCATCCACACAGACAACATGTCAGTGGTCTGGTATCTAAACAAACAAGGAGGGACCAGATCTTACCCCCTTTGCAGAGAGGCCATGAGGGTGTGGGAATGGGCAGTGGCTACCAAGCGCTTCCTGGTAGCGACCCACATTCCAGGCAAATCCAATGTATTAGCAGACAGACTGAGCAGGACTATTCTTTCTCCTCACGAGTGGTCTCTGAATGAAACAGTAGCAGCTCAGATTTTCAAAAGGTGGGGGATTCAGTGCTGCGACCTGTTTGCAACACCACGAAACACGAAGTGCAAAAGGTTCTTTTCCTTGACCCCGCGTCAAGGGGAGACAGCTACGGATGCTCTAGTCCAACCTTGGCCAACAGGACTGCTTTATGCTTTCCCTCCGATTCCACTCCTCCCCAAAGTCATCCAGAAAGCTTCCCAATTGGGGTCCACAATGATTCTAATTGCTCCGTACTGGCCTCGTCAAGTATGGTTCCCTTCCCTTACCTACAGAAATATACCCTGGACGGTCCTTGGTTCTTGGATCTAATCCCGGACCTTCTGGTTCATCAGTCGGGACAACAGCACCAGTCCCTTCACACTTTGAAATTAACAGCTTGGCTCCTCCACTTCCGACGATAGTCAGAAATCACACCTTGGACCCTGAAGTTATTCACATTTTATCTTCAGCCCACAAACCCACCACTAAGAAATTGTATCACAGTAAGTGGAAGAGGTTTGCTATCTGGGCTCAACTCAGAGGCTTAGACCCTATTACTGCCCCGATACCAGAGGTCTTGAAATTTTTAACATCCTTGTTTAATCAAGGATCTTCAGTCTCTACTATTAAAGTCCAACTAGCAGCGATCTCCAAATTTCACGATTCCATAGACCCACCTTTGATGAGCAGCAGATTATGTAAAACTTTCATGAAAGGTGCTGTGCTTTTAAGACCCCCAGTTTTTCATCCTGCGCCTCCGTGGGATCTTGATTTGGTACTTCGTGCCTTAACATCTTCCCCTTTTGAACCGGCTGCTACATGTGAGTTGAAATATCTGTCTTGGAAAACTGCCTTCTTAATTGCAATTACCTCTGCAAGAAGAGTTTCAGAACTTCAAGCCCTATCTATCAAACCACCGTACTTGATTTTTCACAAGGATAGAGTATCACTTAGGCCTAATCCATCTTTTGTTCCAAAAGTTTGTTCTAATCTCTGTCTCCAACAATCTCTAGAGCTACCAGTTTTCTTTCCAAAATTTTCAAACAAAGCGGAATACACCTTGCATACATTGGATGTTCACAGGCAATTGCTTCTATCTAGACAGGACTCAACAAATTCGAAAAACAGATCAATTGTTTGTGTCCTTTTCAGATAATAAACTGGGTAAAACCATCACTAAAGCTACTATTGCCAAATGGATTAGAGATTGCATAACTCAGGCTTATTCCTCTTCAAATAAACAACTTACAACATCTGTCAAAGCTCACTCTACTAGAGCTATGGCTACCTCTATTGCATTCCATTCCAAGCTCGCTATTTCTGAGATTTGTGCTGCGGCTACTTGGTCCAACCCGCACACTTTCATTTCCCACTATAAATTGGATGTGGCATCTAAAGGGCGAGCATCATTTGGTTCCACGGTACTCAGGAGTGTTTTCCAGTGAGCCACCCAGGATTTAGGTGCTAGGGACGCTGTCCCATCAGTCAGAATGTAGGCGAGATAGGATCACATAACATCTTTTAGTTATGTACTCACCATAACTTCAGATGTTTGGGATCCATCTCGCCTACATTCCTAATACCCACCCTCCTTCCCCCTGCCTTGGAGATCAGAAGAGATTGAACGGTTTGAGTTCTACTGTTTTTATCTTGTATCATCTGTCAATGTTATATGCAGTGCATGCGTGTGTGCATGTATGCGGACAAACTAGATCTGGGGGACTGGTAGTGGTGCATCCTGGGATATAGTAAGCTCAGCCAATAAGAGACTTCGCTCTTTGGCATAAGCGTGCCGAGTCAACCCATCAGTCAGAATGTAGGCGAGATGGATCCCAAACATCTGAAGTTATGGTGAGTACATAACTAAAAGTTACTTTTGTTACATTTGTGTCATTGTTTTATCACCCCAGGGCTGAGCTTGAAATTAAACTATTTGGATGAGTGTTTGACCTGAGTTAAAAAAATCTAAATAAATAAAGGTGTAAATAAATAAATACACAAATAAACATGGCATCTGTCCAAGTTTTTCCATTTTTATTTTCAGCTTTGCAATGATGGCATATTTTATTCTGATGCCTTCTCACTTCATTGTGATTACTAGACTGTCTCACATTACTATGTCTAAATACTGTTCACAGAGTAGCACAAAAGTAGAGAGAGAGAGTGTGTGTGTGTGTGTGTGTGTGTGTGTGTGTGTGTGTGTGTGTGTGTGTGTGTGTGTGCGCGTGTGTGTGTGTGTGTGTGTGTGTGTGTTTGTGGACATCTGTGTGCATGTGTGGAGACACAGAAACCTCCCCAACTTTGAGCATCACTGGGGAGCTTAAGGAAACCACTGCAGGAAAGCACCTTTTAGGGTAGGCCTACTTTCTGCTACCTAACTATTACTGCTGTGGAATAAATGAGCTGACTGGGCTTCCATGGCAGGAACAAATGGGTTGTTGGATAGCTAATTAGCTGACTGACAGAACCCAGGAAATTAAGACTGAAACTGCACTCTCTTCCAAGAGGCCCATTACAAGGGGTTCCCCAGCTCCCAGTAATAGGCCTGCTCCTATTTTATATATTTTTCCAACATCCAAGCTGATGCCAAGGAATTTTGGCTAATCAAATTTGCTGATAATTGAAAACTAAGTGACATCAAAACCTCACCAGAGGACTTCCAGATCCTGCAGGAAGGACTAACATATGTGCAAACATATGGTGTCAAAACTATGGCTTTAAGCTAAATGTAGTATTCTTTGGAAAGCAGAAATATTCATACTTTTACCACACAAGTGATCATCCCCTCAAAGGTGACATAATTGTCAGAGACTTGGACATACTTGTGGGCAAAAATGCTCTCCACTGACCACCATGAATCCACTATCCACTGTTATTAGAAAGTCCTTAAGCTAACTCAGTTGATTGCTGCATATAATCCGGATCTAAGGATTTGTCTTTACCTCTGCCAGTCCTTAATTAGGCATATTATTGAATAAAATGATGTGTTCAGCATGTATCTGTCCAGACATGATCTGACCAGGAATCCTTCATAAAGAAAATCAATGGCTTGAATTCCATTGCCTATGCTTAACGCTTTAAGGCCGTATCCCTCTCTCCTGTTATTCACAGACTCCTTAGGGGTAATCCCTTTCTAAAGTACGAGGCCACCAGTGACCCTGTCCTGAGTCACCCACTTCATGTTCACAAAACTGAAGACACCATGAGCACGAATACAAAAGACTTCAGTCTGCACCAAAACATTGAGAAAACATACTAGCATAATAGATATATCTCATTCAAAGAATTCTGCTCCTGTAACATAGATTCCCATTGCATGTTAAGCAGTGTAGTTCCCTCACCTTTTGCAAAGTTAGCATAGACAAATGGATGGGAAACCACAAGTACACCCTTGTTCTTACCTCACAATCCCTTTTTCAAAAGGGGTAGTATGTAATGGTATTTGCAGTGGCTGGGCTACAAATAGCTTACCAGATCAACTGCCTAGTAAAAAACAGTAAAGCTACAAAGAAATCAGGAGATAGAATTACTAATGACCAGAACCCTAGCTGGTGTAAGAATGCTCCAGGATGTGAGAACTAATGGGCCCATCCCTCTAAAGTATCAGTGTTAATGGTCATACCCTAGATTTCTGCCACCTGGGAAATGTCAATATTCAAGGCCCAGTAGCTTTGGTAGTTTATATTGTATGTTCTTGGTTATAATATGCTCAGCTTGAAAATGTGCAGTGTGGCATTACAGTATTCAGTGTTGTAAAATTACACTGTTCAGAGCAGCTGTCTTGCTAGGCTTCTCCTTAATGAGATTTTTTTTGTGAGGGAGGATGTGGGGATAGTTGTCCAATTCCTTCTGCTGATTTACAAGATATTTTTGTTTCAACAGTTAATGTCATTCTATGGAATGATATCCATCCAAACTTTCACAGCCCCTTTTTCCCATTTTTCCATATGGAGTCAGGCTGTCACATCAACAATGAGAATCACCTACAGCCAATGTTCACACCGCAGGGTGATTATGTTGCATGATATTTATTTCATGAATCTGGTGCATTTTATTTATTTATTTAACATTTGTTGACCAGGAAAGTCTGACTAGAACAGAGGCTATTTTTAGTGGAGGCCTGGGGAGAAACACTCTAGACACATGTCTTTAGAATGTGGGAGGAAACCAGAGTACCCAAAGGAAACCCATGCAAACACAGGGAGGATTTGCAAACTCCACACAGAAGGTACCCCAGTCGAGAATCGAAGCAGAGAACCTCTTGCTGTGAGGTGACAATGTTAACTGCTGCACTAATGTGCCACCATTTACTTATGATTTTCTATGGAAACTGACTTAATTACTTGCAAATTATTATAGGGTGGCACTGTTAAAAAAGTGGAAGTCAGAGGCAGTGGCATTCATTGAGCTTGGCATTAGTTTTCTGCAAATGTAAGTATTTAGATTAGATGTACATTTGAGGAGATATCTTGTGTGCTTTTGTTCAAGGCTTTAATTGTAGGTACTGCTGTGTGATCACAGCAGGTAAATAGGTTATGAAATAAAGTTGTAGTAAGAGACACATTAATGGTTTTGTAATGTAAGGGTCAGAAAGAGCTACTCAGACACTTGTGTTACAGTATCATTATTTTAGCCCTTTGTAGAACTGGTAAATTACAGTCTTGAGAATTAGAGGATTTGTGAGATTTATTTGTAGATGACTAATATTTAGAGAATTCCTACAGAGTTGCTGAACTGGATGAAAAGTAAACTGTGGGAAATATTTACCTTGGTTATTTTTGCTGTATATTTTACTTCACAGAAATGATATACATTTATTAAAGCATAGTTTATAAGATTCAATACAAATATGAGCACAAACAGACCAGTTAAAGAGATGACTAGAGTCAATGAGATAGAGGACTACTGGTGTATAATAATACATAGATTAGATTAGCATCTCAGATGCCTGCTGGTGCTGATGTGGAGTGGAGGAGTGAGACATGACTTTTTCATCTTACCTATCATAAAAGAGTGGGTATGGGAGTGCGTACCTGGGGTACACACTCCCATAGTTGAATCCACAATGGAGAACAGAGGAGGAGGGGACACTATTGAAGTACTGACTTCAAAGGGAGTAGCTCTGCCCTGAAGTACTCTATCACTTTCAGAAGAAAGTTATGTGCAGTCACTGATTCTCATTACATGCTGAGCCCTGAGTATGGTACTGATCATGCACAGTGGATTCAGATATGCAAACTGCAAAAATCTAAAAAATCCATAAAGAGTGCCTAAATGAAACCTCCTTTTGGTTGGCTCTCACCCCAGTGTAAATTTTATGAATGGGCAAGTTGACCAACTATGGGTCTGATGGTAAGCAGGAATTGAGGGCAAACAACATTAAAAAAATCCAGTGAAATAAAATGAAAGGTGCCAGCACATCTTTAAATACTGAGGTGAAAGCAGTATATCCAAAATGTGAAGCTTTTAGCCAAAAGAATGAAGTCAACACCATTTACTAAAATAAACTTTCTGTATTGTTAGAGAACATATTAGGCTTCATATCCATGTCTGACTAACTGCAAACTGAATATAATTTTCCCAGGACTGTGAAGAATTTCAAAATGTTCACTTAAATGGTAGGAATATTTCTATAGTTTCATAGGTAGGTATTAGGCAATGAGTCTGCAGATCATTACAAGCATAGCCAAAAATCCCTATTCAGAAGTTCCCCCCAGCTCAAGAAGGGCAAGACAAGCTAGACCAAGGGTGAATTTGACACTGCACATTCAGTTACCTAGGTTTACCTTGAAAGCAACAAGGGTGCTAGACTGCCTGTGTCAACGTTATAGCAACACTGAAACTGCCAGTAAACAAAACAGTTAGTTGGTTTAATTGACAGGAATATATTCTTTAAAAGACAATACATCAGCTGCCTTCATAAATTTAGTTTCACAGACAGTGCTATTTTGAAATGTATCTAGAATTAAAGTACAGCAAACAAGGGTGTTGTTATATGACCATGACATTCAATTTGATTGACATACATTATTCTTGTCAGACAGCTGAGCTTAACTTTCTGCACAATATGGTTAAGGTCTGATAGACTTTCATAGTACACCTAACTTTGGGTGTATTTTTTAAAGGATAAGAACCAACCCTTGATTCTGTGAGAAAACTAGCATTTGCATAAGTTGCCTACTGCAGAAAGGTCAATTACTAGGATACATGAAAATTGTGATTCAGAGGCAACTTTTGTTATAATGAAGAAGAACTCATTATCAGCTCATTTATATGTCCCTGAATCACATTTTTTACCACTCCTACTATCTGCCCTTTGTGGCACTAGTGTACTCTGGTGACCTATTCATTGTACTGGCACAAGTACCCCTCCAGCACTCACATATACATATTCAGACATTTATGTATACACACACACACACACACACGCACACACACACACACACACACACACACACACACACACACACACACACATATATATGCATGCACATACATATGCACACACACGTGAGTGCTCAAGCATGCACACACACATACAAAGGCACACACACACACACACACACACTCACGCTCCTAGACATTCCCGCACATGCACAGGCATCCACTCAACATCACCCCTTCACACTTGATCGGGCTCATGGACATACTCATCCATTCAACCACATGCATACTCTAACGCACACGCGCACACACACACACACACACACACACACACACACACACACACAATCACACACATCCACTCTGTCAATCCCTTATCTAACTCCACACACATGCACACAAGCACACACCCACACGCGCGCGCGCGCGCACACACACACACACACACACACACACACAGTGAGAGTCCTCTAATTCCATTTACACACCACAGACATGCACATGCACTTCCACACTTATGTTTGCTGTAAGGGCATCCCAAAAACTTAAATGTACAGTACAATACAGATTACAAGCAGATATATCCATTAGCTTATACTATAATGACATAGAATGCAGTCTGGTGTGACAGAATTAAGTATGTTGTAGCTTCATAATTCTGATGACACACAGGTAGTGGACAATATGAGAATCTACTCCTCCTATTGTATTTTTATTATTAACACATCGACTAGGACATTTCAGATCTCAAATGAGGTGTGTAATAAAAGCGCAATTTATGCTTGTGTAAAATCATTTATCATATTGAATCCATACCTCTTAACTGTTAAGATTTTTGCAAAATGTCCAGATTTTTGCCTCATATTTTGGGCTGGTCTTCAATTTGCAATTTTCAGGCAAACCTCTGAGGATTGAAGTTACTAAATAGTGATACAAATTTGAGTTTCAGACTTTATATCCTTCAGAAAATACTCACTAACATAAAACTTGTTATTCTAGCAACTTTCTAAGAGCAGTATTTAAAATCTGTCCCTATATTTTTCCTTTGTCTCCCCATTATTTTTGGCATTGTCCAGATTTCTTACACTAAGAAGTTGAAACATATGATCAGAACTGGCAGATATAATGATTTTACTATTTATTGCGAAACTTGGATTACTTAAAAGGGAACCAAGAATACATAAATACATTTCATAAACTCACATATTTCATAAGTGAGTAGACAAACCTACCACTTTTGTTGAAGTATTTCACAGTGACATGGAATGGCACATTTTAGAGATCATATCAATTAATAAAAGTCAATTATTGCTGAGACTTTTTGAATTTTTATATAAAATGTACTTGGCTTGTGAGCCAAGAATATCTGCTATTGTTAATATTTCAAAAGTCTAACAAAATGAGTGCTTAAGTACTAGAGCTAAATGTCTGTAAATTTCTATACATCATACTGAATCAGAAATGAGTTTGCTAAAATGTAAATATAGATTATTTCTTATCTCCAAATAAATATTTTCAGTTTATCCATTTAGGATTGCACAGTGATGCATTGCCTTATAATGCTTGTTTTATAACTATATGAAGTATGCCCTACAACACACACACACACACACACACACACACACACACACACACACACACACACACACACACACAATCTCCATCTGGACTTTCAAAGACTTCTGCTTTTCTTATGTCCTAAAGATGTGCTACAGGTGAATTGATGATTCAGTAAATTGCCTGTAGGTGTATGCTCCATGTGAAAGTGAGTATCTACAAGAGTGTGTGTATGTGTGTGTGTATGTATGCATGTGTGTCAATCACTAATATTTCATTTTTTTCATACTCACAAAATGAAATAAAATCCACCATCCCAGGTGACTACCTTTTTCACCATTCTTTGCGGGGCATGCAGAGAGCCTTGATGAGGAATAGGTTCATAGGTTTCATAGGTTCATAGGTTAGTACTAAGCTAACTGCCCTTGCGAGCCATTGTAAGCCTAGCCAATTATCCCTTGTGAGACTCAAACCTTGCACCTTGTATTTGTAAGGCCAACACCTTAACCATTAGGCCACCCTCCCAACCCCAGAATATATACCTTCAATCAGTAAAGCTTTTCCCATTGGTGAGCATCAAACCTTGCACCTTGTGCTTAAAAGGCATACACCTTAACCACTGCACCATCTGGCTTTTAGCAATGTTTAGTATCTTCACAAATATGACTGCGCCATCTGGCTTTTAGCAATGTTTAGTATCTTCACAAATATGACTGTGTGTGTGATGAGACTCATTATGCTTGTGTCAGACGTGGAAAAGTCACCGGTCTTGAGTAACATCTTGATTTCACCTGTGATGATGCCTATATATCAAGACAAGATAACTGGCTTTAACAACTGCCTAAGTAGTTGGTGCTGTTCTTAGGTGATCCACTCTGCATTGCTTTGGAATGAGATGGTAGATAAGACTTCCTGTTTGACCAGGGTTGGCATAAGCTTCTCATACTAGCACTTCCATATTCTGGCTAAAGACATTGTTACTCCCATTATGTCTTTTTATGCAGTACCGCCATGATGTTGTCTAAATTTGAGTGCCGGTTTTAATTTGTTATAATGTGCAGAAGTGGGGCTACTTCTGCACATTATAACAAATTAAAACTGACACTCAAATTTAGACAACATCATGGCGGTAGTACTGGACATTAGGAATCTAAATAGAAAGATGCCAGAATTTGAGGTCATTCTGTAACATAGACACAGTCATATTTGTGAAGATACTAAACATTGCTACAATACAATGAGACCAGTCTTGCTATACCAGGGTTAACACATTTCATAGCTTCAAACCCTCAGGTAGCTTTGGAGGATTATCTGTCCACTGCCTGTCCTATAGTCTCACTTGAGTTTATCCATGACTCTAACTTGAAACTCATAGAGATCCAAATTATCCTTAACAAATCCAAGAATTTTCATTGCTAGCTACAGATCCATGTCAAGGTCCTCTAAAGTTCATTGAAATACCTGAACGCCCTTGAAAGTTTAAATATCAAACCCAATACCTTCTTTTTTGGTAACTTCAAATTACTCAGACATTGACTGGCACACTTACGCCTTTAAAAATGGATTTGCTCAAATTATCCTCCATTTGTTAGTACCAACACAATGAATCAAATTCCCACTACATGCTCTAATATCCTTGATTTGGTTCTTACCAACCTGGCTCTCTCCTGTACCTGACCACATATCCCCTAATTCATGGTTAAATTAGATCACAGGTCAGTCATCTTCTCCTTCAGGAGAAACCAACCTCAGCTTGTAGAAGTTATAAGTAATATTCCTAACAATTCCCTCCACAAATGGACCCAACTGAGAGGGCAGCCACAATTACTTCTGACTTTTACTAGCGCCTAAACAGTTGCATAGTAAATACGGTATCTGTCCACCATAAATGTAATGTTAAATTCAGGAAACAGCCTCTCTGGTTGAACTCCCATATTAATAAACTATAAAACAAACAAACAAACAAATGCAAAGAACAAAAAGTTGTAAGAAATCCTCATTCCCCAATCTCAAGGCCATGATTAAGCTAGCTAGTAAGGAACTTCTGAGCACTTTTAGAAAATGCAAAGTGGAGTATAAGTTTAAAGTCACTAGAGATACCAAGAGAAACTACATTTTTTCTTCAGCTATGCCACTAAATTTAGGAATAATGCCAAATAATACACTAAGCTTGTCTATAATATTATACATTCTGATACCAATGATACAGCTTATAAATCAGCAGACAAATTTAGTGCTAACCTTACCCCCACTTACCCTCACAGTTGCTCCTAGAACCCAGAGAATTTAGATGTTATGTGATCCGATCTCGCCTACATTCTGAAAGATGGGTTCGGAGCCGATACCTCGGCTCCGACTCGGCACGCTTATGCTATAGAGCGAGGCCTCTTATTGGCTGAGCTTTCTTTATCCCAGGATGCACCACCACTAATCCCCCAGATCTCGTTTGCCGCTTACAGAGCTTGGACGTGGTCTCAACATTGGCTGGGCTAAGTACTATATTAATAGTATCTTTTCCTGTCAGAAATTTTCTTTTTTTCAACCCAAAAGCTGTTTTAACAGCTATTATTTGTGTATGAGTGTGTTTCTTGGTGATTTATTGATTTTTACTTGAAATTTCCTGTCAGAGAAGATTCCTTTCAGTCAGAGGGGCCTTCACTGTTCTAACTGCTTTATTGGTTGTGTGTGGGTCAAGTACCCATTTGAGTTAGAGGGTCTTGACCCTCCTTGCTTTCTTTCTTTCTTTTTTTCTTACTGTAAAAAAAAAAAAAAAAAAAAGGGAAAAGGGAAAAGTTTCTCTTTCAGTATTTATATATTGGTTGGCATATTTGTTGTACCTGTATCCTAAGCTGTTTAAAATTTACTGTTGTTCCTGTTTTTTTACAACTATGTCTAAGGAACATAAACCATCTGGTTTTAAGAAGTGCACGAGGTGTGGGTTTAAAATGTCCATTACGGACGACCACTCCTCGTGCGTCTATTGTCTTGGCGCCATACATCTCCAAGAATCCTGCAGTGTGTGCCATGCATTTTCCTCTCGAGTCCTCCAGGAGAGGAAAAACAAATTAATCCTTAGAGGATTAATCAAGCCTTCTTTCGAGGAGGCTTTATCTTCCTCTCCTTCTTCTAAGAAGAGGAAAGCTTCAGCTCCGACCAGTCAGTCGGAGCCGATGGCTAAGAAAGGCAAGCAGACTTCTCCATCGGCTCCATGGACTTCGGAGCCGAGGTCGGAACGGTCTGCCTCGATGCCTCCTACCTCGACCCCTCTGGTTTCGGAGCCGAGGTCTGGAGCATCGAGAGGTGGGTCATCCTCATCGGCTCCACTGATATTGGAGCCGATAAGGGTCATCGGCTCAGACACTTCCCCCTTGGAGCCGAAGTCTTTATCGGAGCCGAGAGAAATTTTGGTGAAGGCTTCCTCGGAGCCGATAATAGTGGAATCCTTTCGGAGCCGATCCCCAGGCCCTTCGGAGCCGATGGAGAAATCGGTTCGGGCCCAGTCAGTGTCCTCGAGATCTTCCAGGATGTCTGATTCGGACATCGACAGGGTACTCCTTCGACTCTTCCAGTCTCCGGTGTTCCAAAAGATGTTTTCGGCTCCAGCCCATTTGGCTTCGGAGCCGATGGTCCACTCCCTTACAGTTCTTCCTCCTCCAACAGCTTCGGCACCATTGGAGCGGGTGTTGGTGGAACCAGTGGAGGTGTTAGGGTCAGACCCGACCCTTGCTCCGACTCCGGCTCCTGGGTCGGAGTTCAGTGCACGGACTTCTTCCTTCAGCCCTAGGGGAGAGGCTTCAGGATTGATGCCTTCGGTCCCAAGTCTTCCTCTTGGTGCGTCGGCGGCGGGAGTACCGTCTACTGTCGTGGCCACGGAGGGGGGACCTTCCCAGGATTCTGGTGGTCCCGCCTTCAGGGCTATAAGGAGTGCTCTAGCCAAATCTTCTTTGGCCACCTCCACAGTTTCCCCGGCTCCTTCCCTACTCTTGGAGACTGGGTCGTTGGCAGTTCCCCTGTCAGCAGACAGTGGAGCCCCTGGGCCTCAGGTTACCCCCGCTGGGGTTTCTCCCCCTCTTGGAGGTCCTTCTGAAGCCTCTTCAGATGAACCTCCCAGGAAGAAAACGTGCAAGAGGAAGCACGTTGACTCCCCTGATGAGTCTTTGACATCTGACACCGATCTCGATGATGCAGAGGGGTCCCCAAGTCGTCCTCGGATGATGTCTCCTTTGCAGACATCCTTGAAGCCCTAAAACAACGAGGCGGCTGGCAGTCCAAACCTCCCTCTGCTGATGAGTCGGTGTTCCTGAAGGCCTTCGGGGCTCAGCCCTCCGCCTCCTGGGTGTCTCCGCCCTTCGAGCTCTTGGATTTGATCTGTCGAAGGGCGTGGGAACACCCGGACTCTGTGGAACCGGTGCCCGCTCGTCCAAACAAATTTCTTTCAGCACCCCCAGATAGAGAGTTCCTCACGAAAGGTGTGGCTGTGGATGCTATGGTGGTGGCATCTGCTACTCAGCAGGATGTAGCAGAGGCTTCTACATCCATCCATCCTCCTAATAAGGAGTCTAGGAGCATGGATCGGTATGGCAAGCGCACCCTTAGTTCAGCGGCCTTTACTTTGAGGTCTCTGAACTACCTAACGCACTTTACGAGATTCCAGAGGGATCTGATTAAGGAGCTATCCGATACCCTCTTAGGTAACCTGCCTGAGGAGCTGGCCCAGACGGTTGGATCTCAGCTGGCTACGATGTCATCCATCTCGAACTCGTCCATGAGGCTCATCTCATATGCGGCCGAGGGGGCGAGTAGAGCGGCAGGTACAGGCATTGCGCTACGGAGGCAAGCCTGGCTTCGCCTGTGTCATTTTGCGGAGGCCTTCAAGTCTTCATTCGCCGACGCCCCATTTGATGGGTCCTCCCTGTTTGGGCCCAAGGTGAAAGACACACTTACCCGCTGTGAACAGGAGGGTAAGACTCTGACTGCCGTAGGGGCACGATTTTCCACTCCCTTTCGGCCTTACTCCAAGGCTAAAAGAGGAGGGAAGATGTGGTTCCAGAGATCGCAGAAGTCTTACTCCTCTCAGCAGGAAAGTTCCCCCTCCAGAGGCAGAGGAGGGGGAAATTCATCAGGAAGACGCCGTCCCAGAGGCGGCAGAGGCCCCCGCAACACTGGAGACCGCGAGTCCTTTCGTGGCTCCTCAACTTTTCATAGTCCCTGAGGGATTGCCCGGCTGCGCTGCTCCGGAGCCAGTCGGGGGTCGTTTTTCGAAGCACCTAAAGGCCTGGGAAAGGATCACTCAGGACCGATGGGTGCTTCAAATTATCGCCGGAGGTTACACCATCCCATTCTGTTGTCCCCCCCCTCAGTCCAAAAGAATCCCGGACCCGCCACCCAGTCAACGGGATACCGCAGCCATAGAAATTTCAAAACTGCTGCAAAAAGGAGCCATCCAACCGGTCCCCGCAGACCAGATCGGATTAGGGACTTACTCAAGATTCTTTTTAGTGCCAAAAAAGACCGGGGACTTGAGGCCCATTTTGGACCTAAGCAACTTAAACCATTCAGTCAAGAAGTCCAAGTTCCGAATGGTCACTTTACAAACCATTCTCCCGTTGTTGGAGAAAGGTGTTTGGATGTGCTCCATAGACCTCAAGGACGCGTATTACCATATCAAAATACATCAAACGTCCAGGAGACACTTGCGCTTCAGCCTAGGAAGCAGTCATTTTCAGTTTAGATGCGCTGCCCTTTGGTCTCACCACAGCCCCAGGGTGTTCACCAAATGCTTGGCAGTAGTGACTGCTCACTTGAGGAGTCTAGGATTCCAGGTGTTTCCGTACCTAGACGACTGGCTTCTAACTGCCACCTCAAAGCATCTACTTCTACAGAGCCTGCAGGCCACAACATCACTGGGCAATTCCCTAGGAATCACCTTCAATTGGCCAAAGTCTGTGTTACGGCCATCTCAAAGGATAAAATTCATAGGGGCAGAGATAGATTCAAACCAGATGCGGGTCTATCTACCTGCAGACAGAATTCAGATCATACAAAGTCAGGTTCGAGCCCTACTCCCCAAGTCCAAAGCCCCAGCCAGAATGGTCTTGCAACTATTGGGATCGATGTCTGCCACAGTTCTGCTAGTTCCCTTGGCAAGGTTACACATGAGAGAAGATTCTCTCAACTCAATGGTCCTTTCAGGAACTCCCTCTCAATCATCTAATATGGATCACAGAATCTTGCAGAAGAGACCTTCGCTGGTGGCTAGTGTCTTCCAATTTGGATCAGGGACGACCCTTTGCTCTTCCTCCTCCGGCAGCCACGTTGACCACGGACGCCTCCCAGACGGGGTGGGGGGGGCATTCCCTGGGCAGGTCAGTCCAGGGCAAATGGCATCCGGAAGAGACCTCTCTCCACATCAACATCCTAGAGATGAGAGCAGTACTCCTGTCCCTTCAAGCCCTTCACTGTTACCTCCCTCAGGGCGTAATTGCTGTTCACACGGACAACATGTCAGTTGTCTGGTACCTGAACAAGCAGGGAGGGACCAGATCCTATCCTCTTTGCAGAGAAGCGATGAGGGTCTGGGAATGGGCAATCTCAACCAATCGCTTCCTAGTGGCAACTCACATACCGGGCAAATCCAATGTCGTAGCCAACAGGTTGAGCAGGACCATTCTCTCTCCTCACGAGTGGTCTCTGAACATAACTATTACAAGACAGATTTTCAGCGAATGGGGAGTTCCTTGTTGCGACCTCTTCGACTCCTCTGAATGTGAAGTGCAAGGATTTTTTCTCCCTATCCCCGGCTCCGGGGAAGAGCCCTATGGACGCGTTAGTCCATCCTTGGCCCACCGGCCTGCTTTATGCCTTCCCTCCAGTTCCGCTACTACCCAAGGTAATTCAGAAGGCTTCTCTCTTAGGGAGCAAGATGATCTTAATTGCTCCTTACTGGCCTCGTCAAGTCTGGTTTCCCTATCTTCGAAAACATGCTCTGGAAGGTCCATGGTTCCTGGACCAGATTCCAGACCTACTGACTCATCAGTCGGGGCTACTACACCAGTCCCTACACACATTAAGATTGACGGCCTGGCTCCTCCTCTTCCAACCATAGTCAGGAGACATGCACTGGACCCAGAGGTAGTGCGCATATTGTCTTCAGCCCACAAGTCGACTACGAAGAAACTTTATTCTAGCAAATGGAAAAGATTTGCTATATGGGCTCAACTCCGGGGCCTGGACCCCATTTCAACTCCCGTAGCAGAAGTACTCAAGTTCCTAACCTCTCTTTTCAACCAAGGCGCTTCTGTTTCTACCATCAAAGTACAATTGGCAGCAATTTCTAACTTTCATGAATCCATAGACCCACCTTTAATGAGCAACAGGTTGTGTAAGACCTTCTTGAAAGGTGCTGCTCTATTAAGACCTCCAGTTTCTCATCCTGCACCTCCATGGGATCTGGATATAGTATTACGTGCCTTGACTTCTTCCCCCTTTGAACCGGCTGCTACCTGTGATTTAAAGTTTCTATCATGGAAGACAGCTTTCCTAGTGGCAATTACTTCAGCCAGAAGGGTTTCAGAACTTCAAGCTTTGTCAGTAAATCCTCCGTACTTGGTTTTTCATCCAGACAGAGTTTCTCTCAGACCGAATCCTTCTTTTGTTCCTAAAGTCTGCTCTACTTTATGCTTACAACAGTCATTAGAGCTCCCAGTGTTTTTCCCAAAATACTCCAATGAAGCGGAATTTATTTTCCACACACTAGATGTCCATAGGCAGTTACGTTTTTATTTGGATAGGACCAAACAGTCAAGGAATACAGATCAGTTGTTTGTGTCCTTTGCAGAAAACAAATTGGGCAACACAGTCACAAAGGTAACTATTGCCAAATGGATCAGGGACTGTATTACTCAAGCTTATATTTTTTCTAACGAGGAGCTTTCCACCTCTGTCAAGGCTCATTCTACAAGGGCTATGGCTACTTCTGTAGCATTTCATTCTAAGCTTGCTATTGGTGACATTTGTGCTGCGGCTACATGGTCTTCCACGCATACTTTCATTTCTCACTACAAATTAGATGTGGCATCTAGAGGACGAGCTTCATTTGGTTCCACAGTGCTCAGGAGTGTTTTCCAATGAGCCACCCGGGATTTAGGTGCTAGGGACGCTGTCCCATCTTTCAGAATGTAGGCGAGATCGGATCACATAACATCTTTTAGTTATGTACTCACCATAACTTCAGATGTTTGGGATCCATCTACATTCCTAATAACCCACCCTCCTTCCCCCTTCCTTGGAGATCAGAGGATATCAGTAGGTCCGAATCCTGTTGTTTCATCTTGAAACATCTAACAATGTTATATAAACAAGCTGTGCATGTGTGCATGAATGCGGACAAACAAGATCTGGGGGATTAGTGGTGGTGCATCCTGGGATAAAGAAAGCTCAGCCAATAAGAGGCCTCGCTCTATAGCATAAGCGTGCCGAGTCGGAGCCGAGGTATAGGCTCCGAACCCATCTTTCAGAATGTAGGCGAGATGGATCCCAAACATCTGAAGTTATGGTGAGTACATAACTAAAAGTTTTTCCACATTGGAACGATCTTAGAGTGCCTATTAAAGGCTACAAATAATGGCACATACCAGGTTGTAATTTAAACTCCTCAAACTAAGCCTATTCACACTGTTTATGCCCAATGTCTGGAGAAGAGCCACTGCAACTATCCTACACGAAGACAGCATCCCCATCAGTTTGGGCAATTATAGGCCCTTCAGCCTCATCAGCCTTATGTGCAAAGGCATGGAATGTATCATAGTACAAGTCATATATATGGACATAGTTAACTTAACTGATCTAAACAACACACAATTTGACTTTCTGCTGAGCAGGTTCTGTTGCATGAATTTAGTATGCTCCTTTGAAAAGGGTACATAAGATGTCAACAGTAGTCAGTCAGTCAATGATGTTTATCTTGACTTGGATGGTATTATAGAAAAACTAGATAAAGCTAAAGTAAACTCCTACATTTTCTGTTGGATTTCAAATTGACTATCAAGCATACCCCAGGATGTGAAAGTTGTTAAGACTATTTCTGAGTGCAAAATTGTAACTTGTGGGGTACTACAGGGATGAGTGTTGGGCCCTATCTTCATTAGTGTTTATTCTGTAGACATTCAAGCCAATATTCCAGAGGTATGGTTGACTATGTTTGTTGATGACTACAAGCTGGTCACTAATATCTGCTCATCTAGTGATATTAAACAGCTACAGCAAGGACTGCAACATGCAAATACCTCCTTTACTGAAATGATCTCAAGCTATATGCAAAAATGTGCAGCATAGTAGCATTCATCTTTCAAGTTTCTTCTACCTCATACATTATAAATGGTACTCCTGTTCAGACTGATGCTGTCATAAGAGACATAGTTGAGTAGGTGGACAGCTCTTTTTTATTTGATCACCATGTTTCTACCATAGTTAGGAAATCTTTCTATCTAACCCAGTTAATTTACAAAAGGAATATTCTCAAGATCGAAAGAAGTCATTAGATACTCCTTTACTCTTCCATTATTAGGCCCATCATCAAATGCGATGCCGCTTTGGTATGTACAAATTTAAGCATATTGCTCAACTGGAAAGGTTCAAAAATTTCTAACCAAACAAATTAAACCTGTTTAATTCCTTCAACCATCTTGATAGATTAGTATGACTCTCCTTACACTCAGAAGCCTTTGCGGTAACCTAGGTCTCACTTTTTGTGCCATGAAAGACTCACTCCTAATTTATTCCCTATTTCTTCACAAAGCTAGTGGCTGTCCAAAGACCTGCACCAGGGACTTAACTTAGCAGTGTCAGTGGAGCAATAACTATCACATTTGCCTTTGGTGTTGGACGACTGAAAACTGTGGATTCTATTCCCACCTTAGGTGCATAGATTAATTCAGAACAAAAAGAAAAATCCTGGTGGATGTGCAGAAACTGAAATAACCACCACATAAATGTGCCCTAACGGAACATACCACAGTAAGTCAAAAATTGAGTTCTCTGGTGATGAATATGAATTTATTGAATAACATTTCACAAAAATTTCTCCACAGTAGTAAGCGCTTTCATCCTATGCATACGTAAAGGACTTCTTCAGAACTAACATGTATGCATTCATCACTTCCTTAAATAACTTTGGTGTCTTTGCTCAGACTGTTAATCTGTAAATAGGAATGAGACATAAGCAGGATATTGCAACATGTAAGAATTAATATGACTATACTATACTATACTGGAATTAACTGGAATGACAGTGGAATGAATATCTTTATTTGTTAATTACCCAAACTTGTGCTGGACAGGTGCCAGTCTCTCCTTTATAGGCTAAGTATTTTTGTACCTTACACAATAACATTTGCAAACTGTAGTTTGGTTAAGAATGCTTTATTATGTACAGTGAAGATCAACCATATCCGAATAGCATAATATTCTGGAATGCTGGATAACGGTAACAGTGCTGATAAATATTACAGTGCTGATAATTATATCCAAAGGTTCTGCACTTATATTCTAATTCTCCTGAATATCATCAACTGAAACAATCTTTTCCTCCTGAATAATAATGAATATCTGACCTGACTTCAATACTCAGGCTCGAGTATTTGTACTGCAAAGACCTTTTGCATATCAGCCCAAAAACTAACTTAGCTGACTCATCTGACTATGTAGGAAGTATTTCCTAATAATCAAAACCCTGTAATGTTTTACATGCCTCTTTAGCCTTAGTTTCCAAGCTTTGTCTTGCATGTGCCTCAAAGTGCCTAACTGTCTAATCCTTATCTAGCACTCCACTGCAAGTATACATATCTTCTCCTTGAGAAAGGAACAGGCTGTAGCTTTGCCTTGAGAACTGTTATTTCTGCACATATTTACCTCAGTGTCACTGCTCGACAGAGGCACAGCAAAATAATGGGTATAGTTCCCCATACTAAAGGGGTGGCGTAAAGCCACAAAACTATGGGCTAGGCTTGTAAATGCCCTCGGGCAGATAGCCTAGTATGAACCTATGAACCTATGAACCTATATCATGCTTAACCAGAAAAAAATTATCTTTTCCCTTCTACTGAACTGTTTTTCCCTGAAACTACATGCATAAATGAAAACACAAGTCTGACTATATTTTCAAGCCTATTATTCTACCTTATGCCTAACAACTTTTTATTTTTATTTATTTATTTATTTTACATTTGTTGACCGGGCTAGTCCAGCTGGATACATGTCCATTTTCAGCAGAGGCCCGGGGAGAAAAGCTCCTCGAAAGTAAAGTACAATATTATATATAAAAACAAAACAAAATTTCACAGGTGCAAGTACAATATAAAATTAAGCTATTTGATACATGAAAGATCATATAGATGTGAGGAGAGCAGAATATAAGGAAATATGTTCACTTCAAAACACATTTGATTGCAGAATCTTATGATAAGTATATTTTGTTAACATAGTAGGTAGTCTGAAAGACATTTTTGGATATAGATAGAGAATCTAATCAATTTTAAGGCCTGTTATATTTATGGTTTTCATTAGGCAGTTAGTATATACAGTAATAAGACAGGTATCTTTGTGAAAAACAAAAAACTGACATGAGAGATTAGTCTGGGTTCATACAGGTGCATAACCAATGGGATTTGAGGTAGGTTTTAAGCTTGATTTTAAATTGAGTTAGTGAACAAAGGGAGGTCAGGTCACTGGGTAGAGACTTCCAGGTTTTACCCATGGTATTAGAGAACAGAGAGTCCCCAGCCTTATTGTATGTTTTGCCTATTTGTACTAGTATTTTATTAGATGAGCGTAGGGTCTTAAGGTTGATGTAGGGGGTGATAAGGCTGGTAAGAATAGGTGTGTTATTAGGCTGATACAGAATTTTGTAGGCAAATGTTAATTGTTTAAATAGAAGTAGATTTGGTAACTCTAGCCAACCTAGTTGTTCATAATTAATACAGTGATGGGTTCTGAATATAGAGCCTGTTGCAAATCTAGCAATATTGTTATAGGAGACAGTCAGTTTGTTAATGTTGTTTTTTGAGAGGTTAGTATATATAGGGGAGGCATAGAGGAGGGTAGAGATTAAGTGGGTCTGGGCAATAGTAGATCTTGCTAGTGGGGTAAGAAAGGATTTGATTCTATAGAGGGAGCCTAGTTTTTTGTTGACTGTTTTTATGGTATTGTTAATGTGACTATCAAAGTTAAGGTTATTGTCAATTAGTACCCCTAGGAGTTTTGTGGTAGAGTCGGGGGATATGATGGTTCCATTGTTCAATATGACAGTAAAGTGTAGTGGTGTGGCCCTATTGGTGGGAGTAAAAAGTAGGAGTTTGTTTTTTTTGGGGTTCAGGATGAGGCACTGGTGTAGTAACCATTCCTCAACTATGTTAAACACTTTTTGGGTGAGAGACTGAAGGTCTGATGGAGTTGGGGCTGAGCATATTAATGTAGAGTCATCGGAAGCTTGAGGAATTACAGTATGCAGGTCATTGATGAAAATAGAAGAAGTCCAAGTATAGAACCTTGGGGGACACTGAGTGCAATGGGGAGATGGGGAGATAAGTTGTTCTCCCACAGAACTGCTTGTTGCCTGTTGTTTAAGTAGGATTGAAACCATTGTATAGCCAGTGCATCAAGAGATAGGTTTTTGAGTATGTTTATGAGGAGTTGGTGGTTGACCATATCGAAGGCTTTAGAGAGATCAATAAAGAGGGCTGAGGATAGAGTGTTGTTATTGCGATTTTTGTTTATACAGTCAGAGAAGGATAAAAGGCAGTAGTAGTACTGTGAAATGGCCTGAAGCCATGTTGGCAGTTAGCTAATAAGTTGTTATCTATTAGGTGTTTTAACAGTTGCTTATGAATGCATTTCTTCATGATTTTTGCCAGTGGAGGTAGTATAGCAATAGGTCTGTAGTTGGATAATTCCCTAGAGTTTCCACCTTTATGAAGTGGGATAATATAACTTCTTTAGAGTGAAAACATTCAGTCTAACAAAACACATCAGTGTCTGGTCTTCATTCAGATTTGGACATCTGGACTGACTCTCCTTTGAGAATCTTCACCCCAAGCTACACTAGGTGGTCATTGTTTCAAATGTGGCTTTGGAAAGTTCTATGGATATCTTGCAGTTATACTAACATCAGTTTTGGAGTTTACAGACATTTTCAGGAGACTGAGGTCTTTTGTTTGAGTATTCTTACTGGCTTAGTCTAAGTCTACAATTGTTCTCAGAGGTTTTGTATCCTACTGGAGCCTGAGGAATAGATCCTCAGAGCAGAGTCCGGTCATCCATAATCTGAAGGATGGCCAGAATGCATACACATTAGTTCTGAAGAAGTTCTTTTAATCTGCATAGGACAAAAGTGCTTAACTACTTGGAAAATGTTTATGGAGTTTTATTCAATAAATTCATATTCATTACAAGTGGACTCACTTTTTGACTTCCTGTGGTAAGTCCTGGTAGTGCATAGTTTAATTTCCAGTGTTGATTGTGAAGTGCAGCATAAAGGGTCTGCTGTACTCCTAAGTGTGCCATCCTTTGGATGAGATATTAAACTGAAGCTTCATCTGCCTCAGTTGGTGAAACTCAGGTTAATATAAAAGATCTCATGGCACCTATAAAAAAGAGTAGGTTTTTTTTATTTAAAAAAAGCATTATGTACAATACTATTTACAATTTTTTACAATGAACAAATTTCCACTCTTTTCCATTGTTGTCATACAATCATAGATATCTTACTTTTCATTATTATGTTAAACTTCCATCTTCATTATTTTATCTGACTCCCACTGCTTTTTCCACAACCACCATCTATTTTTTTCTTAAAATTACTGCTAGTTTAAACATGATTTTATTAAGCCTTATATTCCAAAAGGTCCACACAACATAAAATAATATTTTATATATTTTATTAACATATTCCTTATTTTTATAGCTATGATACCGATACATAATCATATTCATATTTATTTCATTTACCTCCTTTATATTTTTGGGTCTTTATTACAATGTCGAACTAAAACAAGTTCGAACATTGTAATATCGAACCCTAAAGTCCGAAAGTAGAAAATAGCGAAACCACAGCACATTGACTTTTTTCCCAGGGAAAAAATTGGTGGGCCATTTTTGGAGCTTTGCTATTTCCTCCACTGTAGTGCAACCTCAGAGTTGGTATATTTAAGTAGGGGGATGTGGGGAGGGAAGCCCACCACTTCAGTTTAGGTTTAAGGTTAAGTTTTTTTTTTGTCATGGAACAGCAATTTATTTCCCCTGGGAATAAAGTCACTGTTCTGTGGTTTTGGTTTTGTTGGTTATCAAGGATAATGGTTCAATATTACAACGATCGAACTTTTGTAAGTTTGACGTTGTGATATAGACCCATATTTTCAAAGAAGTTTTCTTTATACACAATTTTCCCCACAATTTTGCAACCCTTATAGATTGTAAACATGCTCTGTAGTTTCTTATTTACCTCAATATAAACATACTCTTTCACTGATTTTTATATGGCATACTTCCTTTTACTTCTAATTTATTAATCACCAATCTCCATAAAAAAATGTTGACATTCTACTTGCTTATTACACCATGCTTTTTGTACTTTTGTAGATTTAACTTTTTCATTCACTATTTCAGGCCAAGGATTGACATAATATGGTATCATGCTATTTTTATACCACACTTTCTTTTTATTTTCTATTTCATCAGTTTTTCATCAATTTTTATTTTCCAGAAAATATTTTTTCTTGATAACATCTCATTACTTCATTTAAACATAGTTTTCCTCCTGTGAATTTTTAATATATCACAGGGCTGATTATGTTTCTACTTCAGTAAATTTACTACATACTTTTCATTTTATAGTTTATCCAAAAAAAAACTTTATACAAATTCAAAGAAGCAGCATAAACAACTGGGTTTTATTAATCCTAAACACCCATCTTCCTTGTCCCTGTATAAGAATCCTCCTTCACTGGAGTCAATCTTGTACCACATACAGAAGAAAAAGTACTTGTAGCATTTCTTTTTTTATAGATTATTGGCAACATGTTGACACTAGTCAAACATGCAGTCTTTCCCAGTATAACTGAATTAATCAATAAAACCTTTTTATTAAATGATAGTTTATATGTAATAAAGCTCCATATTTTATCTAGTATCACATTCTTCTGATCCCCACTTATATTTTTACCCCTAAATCGTATTCCTAACACAGAGATTTCTTTCATCAAGAAGGATACACTTCTCTCTCTCTTCTATATCACCCAGTCTGTTACCTTTTTCTTTATTTAAACTCATTCATATTATATTTAAACATTGATGTATACAACATATAACTTGTTTCATCCAGACCTTGTTTGTTATAATCAATATAATATCATCTGCATAAGTGAACATTACTGGAATTTGTATCCCTTCGTTAGTAATATAAGTAGTACCTCTCATGTACAAGTTTAGATCTGTGATTAATACATTCATAACTAATGCAAATAAGATACTGCTCATAGGACATCCACATCATATGCCATTCTTTATATCTATTTCCTTGCTTAACCATCCATTCACTAAAAGTTATACTTTACTTTTATTTACATATAGAACAACATACATTTAATTTTCTCAACAATGTTATACTCTTCCACAACCATCCACAAAAGTTTATGTTGTACTATATCAAAGGCTTTATTTAAATCACCTATCATGATCTTGGACTCATTAGTCTTCTTTATAAAATCGTCTACATTTTCCATTACTATAAATAGTAATTCCTAACATCCTTTTCCCGATAAACTATATACGTTATCTTCTATAGTACTATTCATTTTACTACCTATTATCGTCTAAATTATTTTCATAAAAATTTTATAATCTGTATTGTTCAATATCACAAGTCTCCAATTTTCAATTTTATTTTTATCTTCCTTTTCCACACAAATTTAAGTATACCACTGCATAAATCTTTATACATAAAACCTTCATTTAACCACTCATTCATAACTTTTAAGTATTTTTTCTGCCATTCCATAAAATTATTTTTTCTCTCATATGACAATTAAAATATCCTGTTAATTTTATAGTCATGCTAATTACTACATAATCCAAAATTTTATGAAATAAATTTTCCTTCTGTTTACTTGTAATATAAGCATACAATGCTATAAGTCTCTATACCTGATTATGCCATCTGAGATCTACAATAGCTAACCTTCTCATCATTGCCAGTGTTATGTTCAATATTATCACTGACTTTTTACAAAGTACGAATAAGCCTGAATATAGTTCCTTTCCTGGGTTACATATTGGATCTCCTCTCCAAAGTTTCTTTGTAATCTCTCTTCTTGTGTCAAAAATCTTACATCTTCTAATATCATTACTTCAATATCACAATTACTACACCAGTTTAGGATGCCTATTCTTCTACTTAGATTTTTTATATCATTTACATTTACTGAAAACAGTTGTTGTTATGTTTTGTTGTAGCTTACCAGAAATTGTGTAAATTTGAAGTATTTATCTCATTCACATTATCCATTTCCCTTTTGCTTCTCTTTTACATGAGACAAAATCTATTAATGGTCTTGAAAAAGGTGATGAAAATGTTGAAGTGTGGTCTGCTTAAAGCTGTGTATTGCTAAGAATCTTATCCCTGTAATTATTTGCCTAGCATTGTTGGTAAGTTGTTTCATGTATTTATTAATATTGTTTGGCTATTTCAAATGTATTCATGTGGCGTTTGTAAAACATAGCATATGTGCAAATAATGTAAACTGTTGCATTTTGATATAATTAAAAAATCTATAAGAGTTTCAAACAAACATACTGCTGTTTGCCAGTATTTTAATAAGTGTTATTCCCTGGCATAATTAGTTAACACATAGCTCACTCTCACTGGATTCAGTATACCGTTTTCTGATGTGACTTGAATGGTTTGTCAAAAAATATATGACTGGTGACTGATTGGATTTATAGATCAGTGTCTTCAAAACTGTAGTGTTGCCTTCAAGGTACAATTTTGTAATACAGGAGCAGAGCAGATAAATTGTTACAATAATGACTGACCCAGTACTTGCTATGCCTTGGAGACTGTCAGAAATGTGGTGAAGAAATATTTAAAACCTCATAGTGTTATATCTTATAGCACAGCACCCTAGAAAGAGAAAAATTAAGACTGATATTTGACATTTCAGTTGTTGAATGAACTCTGGTTGAATAAAGTATCTATTTCTTACAAGAAAGCTAAAGAGATGTGATAAAGACACACACATATCAAAATGAGGATTTAAGATCCAAATGGGATGGAGAATAGATGCTCAAGACATACAGCTCTGCTAAAACCAAGAGGAAAGATGTTCTAAAATTAAATGTTTTAGATATAGGGAGATCCTTAACTGTCTCCAATCAATGGAAAAATATTTCTGCACTAGAAGGCTAATTAAGTGCAATCCATCTTTCTCAATTGTATTTTTTAGTAAAGCCCTCGTCACTTTAATTATGCTTGCCTATGCTGGCTTGCTTGTGGTTTCACAGCCAAACTTCTTAGTGCCTCCACATTGTCTGATTCTCATGCTTGCAGTCATTTGGATGGCATTTTTGTTTGACAGCAGACTTAATCTTTTATTTTGAAAATGCAGTACTTCGGATCTATTAAAAGAATGGATGTTTACTTACCTGAATACCTAAACACCAACACGTCTTCATTGAACCGCCGAAACATCGATCGTCAAGAAGCACAAAATCAGAAACGTCGAATCTTCATGCTCCGTAAGGTAAGTGTGCAATAGTTACGGACCTTAGGGTTAGGGTGCTGGTTAAGGTAAGTGCATAGATGGTAAAGTATGTTAGATTTAGTGTAGGGTTAGAAGTAGGATTTTGTTACGTGTATGTGTATGGATTATTTAGTTTGTTTGGGTATAGCTTTTTAAAGTAAGTGTGCGATAGTTACGGACCTTAGGGTTAGGGTGTGGGTTAAGTGCATACATGGTGGTATATGCAAGATTTAGTGTAGGGTTAGAAGTAGGGTTTAGTTTAGGGTTAGAAGTAGGGTTTTGGTTAGTGTATGTATGTATGTATGTGGTTTATTTAGTTTGTTTGTATAGGTGGTATGTAGTGGGCAGTGGGGTGGGACAACCATGACGGTTCGACTTTTTGAATTTCGCGGTTTAGGGCATTCGGTGTATTTGCAGTTCGTGGAATATGCGTCGGCGTTTAGGTATTCGGGTAAGAAAACGTCTGTGCTTATAATATAGACCCCAGTACTTCACTCTATGTCTGTGTTAAGAGTTTTATTTCATAATACTAAAACAAACTTATAAACAGAGTTTTAAACAAACCTGGAATACAAGCAGCATCTAAACCCAGTATACTCAAGCAGAACAACAAATGGAAAAGAAGTTTAGTCACTGTGAAAATATGACAAGTCAGAGGATAAAATATTTGTAACAACATGATGAAAAGTTTAGCTGCGTATGTTAAGAGTCCATTAAGATAATTTTTGGTTTACTTTCAGATGTTCTTTAACAAGATCGATATCCAACAAATCTACATTTAATGTTGATAGGTCAATTCATGCTAGAACAAGAGTTTGTTTCCATCTGTGTATTATGCATTTTTTTACTAAAACTGTAAGATGCAGTAAGACTTTCTAAGCAGAATTAAAATATTTGCTTCTCTAAGTCTTAGCATCAGCAAATCTTGAATTAGAAAAACAAATCCTGGCTATAGATCATTCAGAATGTATTGCAGGTCTTTCTTGCAAGACCATAACATAGGACACTACCAAAAATATGAAGCCAGTCCGCTATCACACCTTCATTACATCTCCAACACTTTGAATGGTTTGTCAGGAATGTCCAGGTCTGGATCAATCAAGATGGCACCTAAAACAAAAAAAAAAAAAAAAAGAATGTCCTAGACCATGTAGCAAATATGAAAGAATACAGTTCTAGTTAACATTTTTCAAGGTACATGTAGGCCTAGTTCATTTTCTTCCATAGCAGTCTAAATTTCTCTTTTTCCTTATTCCTCCTATAAAGCAGAATTTTATAGACAGTGCTAATTGTTTTTTTTTTTTGAGAAGTTTTCTTCTAAATGTCCAAAGGCCCAAGTAACACAGATATACTGTTCTTTTTTCAGGCTTGTACAGTTGCTTGTTGTTCAGCTGTTCAACTAATGCTTCTTAACGTCCTTTAAAATCCTGTTGCATCTTCTATTTCACTGCAAAGGTCTGCTAACTATGGCTTTACTGTTTTCCAGTAGTTATTCCAAGTGTTGCAGACCCCTCTTGTTAGAATTTAAAAAAGTCATAAAAATGTCTCCTCACAGAACCTACATGCAAATTCAGTCATGATAATGGTTAATGCCCTCAACATTTGCTATCTATTTAATTGGCAAAGACCAATATCTGTCTATTATACACTGAGCAATTAAGCTCAAGCTCATTGTCATGTCAAATATATGCATTTTATGTTATTATTGAAATCCTCTGTAAATATTGTTGCATTATCTTTCTTTCACTGTCATGTTATAAGATTTTACTGTGTTGTTGCTGTTGTAAAGGTTATTTATTTATTTATTATTTTATTTTACATTTGTTTACCAGGATAGTCCGAATGGACACAGGTCCATTTTCAGCGGAGGTCTGGGGAGAAAAGCTCCATATTACATAGTTTATAATAAATCTAAACAATTAAAAACAAATTAAAACAAATTAAACTCAGTGCAAGATAGGTGGGATTACAGCATCGAAAACTAAAACTATGAGGCAGTACAGAGTGACAGTAGACAGCTTGAGGTAATACATAGCACCCATGTAGCGACACAAATCTCATAATTACATGTGCCTTCTAGTTATATAATGATCATACATAAAGAGAACAGTCTATTAGATTTTGTCAGATTTTGTCAATGTTTTTGCCAGGGGGCACGCTCCCCTGTACTCCCACATATAATGCTCGCCTGTACTCCCACATATAAATATGGCACCCTTAACAATAGATTAACTGGGATTATCCTAGCTTTCAGACATAGTATTGTGTCAGACAGTGAAGGAAAGTTAGTTACTAAGTAAAGGGAGAGGAAAGATTACCTTGTCATGACTGTATGAGTAGGAAATTAGGAAAGTAAGATGTTAGTGAGACATGAACAGTAGGGTGGACAGATTAAAGTGGAGATTATTGGACTGGTTTGAGATATGTGAGGGATAGATAAGTGGATTATACAGACTTTGCTAATTATTATTATCATTATAAAGTTTCTCAATAAGTAAACCAATTGGCTGTCACTCTATGAGCCTGAGTCATGACTAAAAAAGGTCACTTGACCATTTCAGCAACTCAGTCAACAAATATTAATAACTAAATAGCAGACCCATACAATGAGGCAGTTTTCTTTTTGTAGCAGTTGCAATACAGCTCCAGTACTTTGGTAGCCCTATAGAAAGGAGATTTGACAAACAGCTTTGCCCTTTTTCTGAGAATGCTTAAGTGACTCTGTAAAGCTCAAAAATAGTTAACAAATCTGATCTCAGCTGGATATCCAATTTAACATGTAATTCCTGTTAAAATTTCTGCAGGCCTCTCACCATCACAAATAATTAGCACTGTACCTGTTGACCAGACCCCATGTAGCATTTTCTGCCTGGATGCTTTTGCATAGCATTTTAAGATCAAGGAATATAACCCACAATGACAGAATATTAACATTAATATATACCAGCAAACACTATGGGCAGGATTCACGAAGCCTCCGTGTAAGAGATACATGGCTTACATGGAGGCTGCAGTTAAACGGTGTGACATCAGCATGTCATGCATATGCATGAGGGCATGCTGAATCACACCTAAGGCTAACACGGTCCGTGAAAGACAGTAGGGGGCGTGTCCGTAGGCCGAGCCCTGCAAGTGGACACGCCCCCAGAAGAGTAAAATTGCCCAAAGTAAACACCCACGACAGAGGCCATGGAAATGTGAATAAACACAACACAACACATGCCCCACAGACTATGAACATAAAATATATAAATGAACATGTTATATATATTTTTTTAAATTGTAAAGATGTTTGCCCGTGAGTGCGCTCGTTTGCGCGGGCGTGCCCGTAGCTTAGCCACAGTTAGCAGTCAGTGGAAAAGGATATGAGAACTAAATATGCAAAGTAAGCCAAGAAGCAATAGCGTAGCGGCAGAGACATCAGCTGAAGAGCAGGCATTCATGGTTCGAGCCCCCACAACATCAATTTTTATTTTTAGTAAAATAAGCACGAAACAAGTCCCTGACAAACATGTACACATATAAAATCATAGTTTATGTAAAATGTAATGAAATAGTCCATTTATTTTGAAGAAATGTGAGATAAAACAATAAAAAATGCGAGATGTGCCTATAGCTGAGCTACAGTTTAACAAGGTGAGTGCATCTGCCCGTAGGTGAGCAGTGGTTTAACAGGTGTAAAATGAGTGCCCGTAGGTGAGCAGTGGTTTAACAGGTATAAAATGAGTGCCCCTAGCTGAGCTGAGCATAATATGTGTGCTAACAGCCAAATGAAGCGTAAACCAGCGTAACCCGTTTGCGCGGAGCTGCGCACCGCGCCAACAAGCTAACCAACGGGCAACGTTGAGCAAGCTGTATCAAAACTGCCTTTACACAGACACTCCCCCTAGCCTGTCTAGACAGTCATAAAAAATAAAAAAAGCAGTGGTCAGGTTCGAACCCAGGATACTATGTACCATAGTCAAGGTCCTGAACCACTAAGCCATGACAGCAGTACCTAGAAATGCAGTAATAGCAAATATATAGGAATGAATACAAAGTGGAGCATGACAAAGCAGGTTTTGTGAAGTTGATACAATTCCAAAATGGCCAATCACAGATATGTGCGGGAAAAATGGCATATATAAGCCCCATAAGTGGGAATACATAGCATAAACCAATAATTGTACCAATGAAAGACCTCACCAAATCCAAAACTTCAAGGAAGTAAGCGTGAACAGCAAATACAACAGTCACTTCTTCTTAGAGGTAGATTCCTTTGGCTCTCAAGAAAAGTAGTTTCCAAATCCAAGCAGAAAGATAGCCAAACCAACGTGCTAAATCGAATACCACTTTTTATTTGTGTACAACTGAGAAGTAAAAGCAAACGTAAAAAACACAATAATAGACAAGCGCTTTCACCCGGTAGTACCGGGCTTTATCAAGTACAATCATCATGAGTTTGCAGTGGACTTAAATAGTCCATCTGGTACATATTGATTGGTTAAAAACTTAATTAACTAATTAATTAAATCAGTCTGCGATATGTAAGTAATACCACGGGAAACTGTCGTATGGATCCTGTAATGTTTCCCTGTGCAACCCTTAAAGTGCAAACAATTTGAATGCTGATAATAAATTATACAAATAAATTCATGAATAAAATACAGCTTGTTTGTAAGTTTGTTCCACTTTACAAAAAAATCATACTGTGAGATCTTAACAACTTTTAAAACAATGTAGTTATGATTCATAAAACTTTGGTTGACTGCCACAATAAAAGTGTGTGAAATGTGCGTGTACTTACGCAAAAACATTGCCCTAATTCTGTTGATTGCCTGTATGCAGTTTAGTTCACTTTATGTTGTTGTGAACTTCGTTAAATTTAAAAACTAATAAATTGTATTGCTTATGAAATTCTTAATCATGAAATAAATTAAATAAATATTAAATATTAAATAAATCAATCCATACGTATGCGATAAAAAACTAGGCTACTAAAATCTTTGATGTGTGATGATCATAAGTAAATATATTGATAAAAAACCCACTGCTAATCAGTTGTGGTTGTACCACAAAATTATTTCAAATGTGCATATATTCTATAAAAATTAATGAGAGCTGCTTAATTGCTTGAATTTTAAGTGCGCTTGTTAAAAAATCTTTTGAACATATTGTGAAAAATACATATCTAATTCACCAGTAAATATGGAAATGTTAAGTTGTCAATCTCGCCTTCATTCTTGCTGGATGGGTTCGGAGCCGATCCTCGGCTCCGACTCGGCACTTGCTTAGCTTGAGAACTCCTTTTACCAGCTCGAGGCAACCCTATATCCCATGATGCAAGGCGGGACTACCTCAGATCTCGTTTGCCACTTTGCGAAGAGGTCTCTTTTTTGCCAGCTCAGGTAAGTTTGAATTTTCAAACAGTTTAGTCAGGGTTTTGTCTCTCCCTCGTTCTATATCATAGTGTGTAGTGTTTCTACAGCCCACCCTATTTCCCCATATATTTAAAAACTTTCTAGTTATAGTAAAGTTTAATTTTTTCAGTTAGGCCTAGGCCTCTTTTCTTAATCCCTATCTGTGTGTGTGTTTTTGTTGGGATTAATAGTGTGACTGTTTGGGGTGTGTGAGTGTTGTTTTTTACTTGGACTATGTCTAAGGAAGGAAAGGTCTCAGGCTTCAAGAAGTGTGACTCGTGCTGTCAGAAAATGTCTCTGACAGACGGTCACACTTCTTGTGTTTACTGCCTGGGGCCTTTACACCTGCAGGACTCCTGTGCCATATGTCATTCTTTTAGCCAGAGAGTCCTGCAGGAGAGGAGGAACAAATTGATCCTCCGTGGCTTACTAAAGCCAGAAGGTTCACCCACTAAAACTGGGTCGAGTAAACCTTCAAAGCCACCTAAGGTTCAGGCTACAGTTGTTAAGCCTTCCCCGGTGGCTCCGACTCCTTCGGAGTCGAGATCGGCTCCGGCCGGAGCCGATCTTTCTTCTTCTGATGTGGTAGTGTCGGTTCCCACCGGCTCCGACACTCAATCTACTGTTGCCTTGTCGGCTCCGGCTGGAGCCGACATTTTATCCAGTATCGGAGCCGATAAGCCTTCGGCTCCATCTGGAACCCAGAGGGCGTCGGCTCCGATGGCTTCGTCCAAGAAGAGATCTCGGTCCCCTTCTTTGGAATCTATCCACTCGGCTCTGGGGTCTCCTCTTTTGTCAGAACGGAGTCATCGGAGCCGATCTTCGAGATCTTCCAGGCTGTCTGACCACGATTTAGAGAGGGTGGTAAGCAGGCTGTTGAAGTCACAGGCACTAGCCCAAATGCTCCATAGCCCGTCTCAGCAGACTTCGGCTATTGCTCTCCCCTTGAACTTCCTCCTCCGACTCCTCCAGAGTTCGGAGCCGGAGCTTCTCGGGACAGCGACCGTGTCGGCGCCGGAACCGATACATCCCCTTTCGGCTCCGTCGTCTTCGGCTCCGATCTCCTCCATGAGACCTTCCTTGGAGGGATCCAGTCGTCGGGTTTCCCTTGTCGGCTCCGAGGGGGCTAGTGGCATCGGACCCTTGTCCGACCCCGCTCTCCCTCTCGGGGCTTCGGCTTTGGTAAGCTCGGCACCGACATCGGCCTCGGAGCCTTCTCTCTCAGTGGAGCCGGGAATTCCTATTTCTTCAGAACGGGAATATTCCGGCCTCCCAGGGAGAGGAGCCTTTGAGGTGATGAGGAGTGTCCTGGCACCTGAGCCAGGTCAACGGTCCATCCCTTTAGCTCCTCCCTCTTCGGTGCCTGTGGATGTCTCTTGCCAGCCTCTTGCTCTCAGGCCCAGGGATCCATTGCCCCAGGTTTCCCCATTGGGAATAACTTCCTCTTCCGAGGTTTCTCCTGATCCTGCAGGGGAACCCCCTCGGAAGAGGACGTGTAAGAGGAAACACACAGACTCCCCTGAGTCTACAACCTCTGATACCGACTTAGATGAGTCGGAGGGTTCCCCACGGTCCCCCTCTGAGGATGTCTCCTTTTCAGACATCCTTGAGCTCCTCAAACAGAGGGGGAATTGGCCCTCCATTGACCCCTCCGAGGATGAGTCAGTATACCTGGAGGCTTTTGGATCCCGACCCTCCACCTCCTGGGTGTCTCCGCCTTTCGACCCACTTATGCAGGTAGTGGCTCGGAAGGCGTGGGCAGCTCCAGATTCTGTGGAACTGGTCCCCAGGAGACCATCAAAATTTATTACGGCCCCTTCAGACAAGCAGTTTCTTTCTAAGGGCGTCTCTGTGGATGCTATGGTGGTGGCGGCGGCTACCAAGAAGGAACTTGTGGATCCTTCAGTGCCTGTCCATCCTCCTAACAAAGATTCTAGGACCATGGACAGGTATGGCAAGCGGATGTTTTCTTCAGCGACCTTTGCTATGCGTTCGCTGAACTACCTTTGTCATTTCACCAGACTTCAAAGAGATATTCTCAAGGAACTAGGTGAAGTGGTTCAGGATCCTTCAGCTGCTGGGGCTCAAGACAAGATTGCCTCACAGCTAGCAATCCTAAATTCTTTAACCAACTCCTCCATGCGGCTCATATCCTATGCAGCCGATGGAGCGAGCAGAGCCGCAGGCACAGGAGTGGCTCTTAGACGTCAAGCCTGGATGCGGCTTTGTAATTTTGCGGACCCCTTTAAGGCGTCCTTCACCAATACCCCCTTTGATGGTTCGGCTTTGTTCGGACCTCAGGTGAAGGAAACCTTGACCAGGTGTGAGCAAGATGGCAAAACTCTTTCTGCCGTTGGAGTCCATTTTTCCACCCCTTCTAGACCCTATCCCAAGGGTCAGAAAGGAGGAAAGATGTGGTTCCGTAAAGCCCAAGGAGTAGCGCCGGACACGCGTGGTCAGTTTACCCCCAGAGCCAGAGGGGGTAACAATAATAGACGCCGCCCTAGAGGCAGAGGGGGTCCTCAGAACCAGGGCAACAGGGAGTCTCTTCCTGAGAAGCCCTTTCAGCATCCCTGAGGTGTTGCCCGACTGTCCACCCTTGGAGGCAGTCGGGGGAAGGATTTTGCTGTACCCAATAGCCTGGCGTTCCCTTTCACAAGATATGTGGGTACAGTCGATCATATCCGAGGGTTACAAAATCCCCTTCGAAAGGTATCCCGTACCTCACCAATCCCTTCCAGACATCTCACCTGGTCAAAGGGATTTGGCAGAACAGGAGGTTTCAAAGCTCCTAGAAAAAAGAGCCGTCCAGACTGTTCCAGCAGACCAAGTAGGATCCGGCGTCTACTCGAGATTCTTTTTGGTCCCCAAAAGGACGGGAGATTGGAGACCAATTTTAGACCTGAGCAATCTAAACAGATTTGCCAAGAAGGCAAGATTCCGGATGGTCACGCTTCAGTCCATTCTGCCCTTTCTGGGCAAGGACAACTGGATGTGCTCGATAGACCTTCAGGACGCGTACTATCACATAAAGATACACAGGCGCTCCAGGAGGTTTCTCCACTTTCGGCTAGGGACCAGTCATTATCAATTCAGAGCCCTGCCCTTTGGCCTCACTTCAGCCCCCAGAGTGTTTACCAAATGCATGGCAGTGGTCACAGCTCATCTGAGACGTCAAGGATTCCAGGTGTTTCCTTATTTAGACGACTGGCTCCTCTCCGCCACCACCAAGCATCAGCTTCTTCAGAGCAGAGACTACACTCTGCAGCTTTGCAAAAGGTTGGGAATATCAGTGAATTTCGAAAAATCTTCTCTGCTGCCTTGCCAATCTATCACCTTTATAGGTGCAGAATTAAACACCGTCAGTTTGTTAGCCAGACTAACAGATCAGAGAATTCTGGACATCCAAAAATACGTTCGGATTTTATTGCAGAGCAGCAAAGTCAAAGCCAGATTGATTCTGAAAGTTCTAGGTCTTATGGCTGCGGCCATTGTTCTTCTACCATTGGCTCGCTTCCACATGCGTCTTCTGCAGTGGATGTTATTCACTCAGTGGTCGTTCCAGAGCCTTCCTATGAGACACGAAATCTTAGTTACACAATCGTGCAGGACTCATCTAACCTGGTGGATATCTTCTCCTCTTCTTCATCAGGACCGACCATTTGTTCCCCCTCCTCCGGTTGCCACAGTCACTACGGATGCCTCTCTGATCGGGTGGGGGGGGGGCATTATCAGGGCAGGATGGTCCACGGGACATGGCAACCCATAGTATACCATCTGCACATAAATGTCCTGGAGATGAGAGCGGTGCTTTTAACGTTGCAAGCCCTCAACGACTTTCTTCCCGCGGGGACTATTCCAGTTCAAATGGACAACATGTCTGTGGTCTGGTACATCAACAAGCAGGGCGGGACCAGGTCCTATCCTTTGTGTCGAGAAGCTCTCAGACTTTGGCAATGGGCAATCTCCTCTCATCGGTTTCTGATAGCAACGCACATCCCCGGCAGGTCCAACCTCTTAGCGGACAGGCTGAGCAGAGCCATTCTCATGCCTCACGAGTGGTCTCTCAATCAATCAATAGTGGACCAGATATTTCTGAAGTGGGGCACCCCTTGTTGCGATCTTTTTGCTACACCCCAAAACAACAAATGCCCCGACTTCTTCACCTCTTTCCCTACCAGGCCAACCCTGAGAGACTCTCTAACCCAGGATTGGCCCCGGGGACTTCTGTACGCCTTTCCTCCTTTCCCCTTAATTCCACAAGTCATTCAGAAAGCTACCGTTTTGAGGGCCAAGTTGATTCTCATTGCCCCTTACTGGCCTCGACAAATTTGGTTTCTGACTCTGCATCGTCATCTCCTGGTGCAGCCTTGGCATCTGGACCCAGTTCCGGATCTTTTGATCCACCAATCGGGTCAACAGCACCGGGCCATTCGTTCTCTCAACCTCACTGCTTGGTTGCTCCACTTCCTTCCCTAGCCAGGCTTCCTATGATCTCTGATCCTGTCAGAGATATCTTGATAGCTTCTTTGAAGTCGTCCACCAGAATGGTTTATGCTAGCAAGTGGCGACGTTTTTCCCTTTGGGAAAACTCCAGGCACATTGATCCCTTTACTGCACCTGTGCATTCTGTTTTAGATTTTCTGGCTGAAGTTTTTCAGTCAGGATCTTCGTCATCAACAGTCAAAGTTCAATTGGCGGCTATTTCCAAATATCATGTTGGCTTGCAAGATCGTAACGTTATGTCCCATAGACTATGCAAAGCCTTTCTGAGAGGAGTCTTTCTCCTTAAGCCTCCAATAAAACATCCTCCTCCACAATGGGATCTGAATGTATTGTTAGCATCCTTGATTTTACCACCCTTCGAACCGTCTGCTTCATGCTCCTTGAAGTTATTGACCTGGAAAACTATATTCTTACTGGCTGTCACTTCAGCAAGAAGGGTATCCGAGATTAAAGTTCTCTGCATCCGTCCCCCTTACTTGGTTTTTCACAAGGACAGGGTATCCTTGAGAACAAATCCATCTTTCCTCCCCAAAGTTGTTTCTCAAACTAATATTAATCAATCCATCGATTTACCATTTTTTTTCCCGAATTATTCTGACAAAGCTGAACAAAAGCTTCATTTTTTGGATGTCCATCGTCAGCTCAGGTATTATTTGCATAGAACTAAACAATTTAGGAAATCAGACCAATTATTTGTCTCCTATGCAGAAAACAGGAAAGGTCTCCCTGTATCTAAAGTGACCTTATCCAGATGGTTATCTTCCACCATTTCTTACGTGTATTCGCTCAGAGGCAAGCAACTACCCTCTAAACCGAAGGCACACTCAACCAGGAGTCTATCCACTTCTACAGCCTTTCAGGATAGGCTACCAATTGATACCATTTGTGCAGCAGCTACTTGGGCCACTCCTCATACCTTTGTCTCTCATTACAAATTAGATTTGGCCTCCAGGGACAGAGCCAGTTTTGGTTCCACAGTTCTCAAGAGTCTGTTCCATTGAGCCACCCGGGATACAGGTGCTAGGGATGCGGTCCCATCCAGCAAGAATGAAGGCGAGATTGACAACTTAACATTTAGAAGTTATGTACCTACCATAACGTTCCATGTTAGTTGTCTTCTCGCTTCTTTCTTCGCCCTCCCTCCTTCCCCCTGGCCTGTACAGATCTTGAAGGGTTTCTCTTTCTCAGGTCTTTCTCTCCTGAGTCTTCAATAGAAGAGTCTATTTGTTGAGAACTTGTTTTCCTAGTTCTACTAGGTTAGTCTTCTTTTAGCAGGGTATTATAGCTACCAAACGAGATCTGAGGTAGTCCCGCCTTGCATCATGGGATATAGGGTTGCCTCGAGCTGGTAAAAGGAGTTCTCAAGCTAAGCAAGTGCGGAGCCGAGGATCGGCTCCGAACCCATCCAGCAAGAAAGAAGGCGAGAGAAGACAACTAACATGGAACGTTATGGTAGGTACATAACTTCTAATTCTTGTAAATTCAATTTTAAGGACAGAATGAGTGAATCATAGAACATTTCTATTTGCCTTTAAGATGCAAGCCAAACTGGTGTTTTCATTTAACCCTGGGGATTTAGTGGCATCTAATTTTAACTGTCAAATAAGCTCTCTAGTGCCTAACCTAGTCTCCCAGTCTCCCCCTCTTTGATCTTGGGTCACTTTTTCTAATACAAAAAATTTGAGAGACATATTCGGGCAAGTAAGAGAGTGTTTAAAATGCATTTGTTTCTTTCTTTTTACTAACTTCATATAGATGTTCATAAATCATACGTTTGAGTACTCTTTCCGTCTTGCCCACATAAAAAGCTGGGCAGCTTTGGCATAAGCCAAGATAAACTACACCAGCAGATGTGCAAGAACAATGATCATAAGCTTTTAATGTAATTTTTCGAGAGGGTATGTTTACATAGTCATCTTGCAATATGTAGGTGCATTGGTGACATCTGCCACAGCAAAATGTTCCCAACCTTTTGGTGGGACAATTGGTAAGATACATCTGTGTAAAATGTGAGCTCTTTTCAAAAATTCCCTTAAGATTGATGTCTCTTTTTCTTGTGAATTTAATCATTGCGGGAAGCAAATCACCAATGTCTTGTTGCATGGTGACAATTGGCCAAAAATTCTTGATGGTGTTTTCTATGAAATGTGAATCATTAGTGTAAGTATATGTAAAATTCTTTTGTTTATTGATTTCCACTTGCTTAGTTGGTAAGGATAGAGGCAACCCTGTTCCTAGTAGAGGGAGATAAGAACTGTCTCTTTTATCCAGAACCTCCACTAGTAATGCTTGAAAAAGTGTTGAAGGGTAACCTCTTTCTGCAAAAAGTTTTCTCAAGAAATCTACTTCTTTGAGAAAAAGTTCCATGGAACTACACATTCTTGAGGCCCGAATAAGCTGGCCTTTTATGATTCCTTTTTTCATATAAAGTGGATGGCCACTGTCAAAATGCAAAAAAGTGTTCGAATATGTACTTTTTCGATATATTTGTGATTGAAAACCTTTTTTACTTGTGTTTTTGGTGAGTAAGACATCTAAATAGTGTAGTTTGTGTTCATTAATTTCGTAAGTGAAAGAAAGAAACTCTGTTGTCCCATTTAAATAATTAACAAATTCGAAAAATTTGTCTTTTGAGCCTCACCAAAGAATACAAATGTCATCCAAATATCTGTTGTAGTAACCTATAAATTGCTTCCAAGAAGTAGAGTGAATAAATAGCTTTTCCCATTTGTGTAGGACTATGTTGGCATATGCTGTGGCACATGGAGCACCCATCGCTACACCGCTTTTTTGTCTGAAAAATTCACCATTAAAGTAAATAAAATTATTGTGTAGAATAATTTCCATAAACTCTGCTATTAAATTTAAACCACTCTATACCTGTGCCATGAGGTATGCTAGGGAAAAGCTCAATTACGTCTATGGTTACCATGGCAATGTCCGAGTTGTCAATGTCTGAAGACATACTGGCTAAAAATTGCATTTTCATGGTAACCATAGACATAATTGAGCTTTTCCCTAGCATACCTCATGGCACAGGTATAGAGTGGTTTGCTGAGATATTAGCTACCGAAACTGGGCTAAGTAACAGCTTAATAAATTTAATAATTTAATGGGTGGAGATATCAGTTCCACTGTTGCCATGTGTGGGCTCATGGGCTCTGGATATCCAAACATCCGTTCCCGTCAATTGTGTAACCCCCCCCACACACGTGTCATACACCGCCCCTGTATGCGTCTTGTTTGTCTTGTCTGTTGACCTACCCAACCTAACTCCCCAGCTATACCGACTTCCTTCACCTGACATACCACTCTCACCTGGAAAAAAAAAAAAGGGCACTCTGTACCCACAAAAAAATTACACCCCATACATAGCTGCTCATTCCGCACACATGTCTGCTGGACATGGAAACTATCAATTACAATTGGCTGTACAACAAGTATTATTGTTGTCCTGACACCTCTCTCAGGGGTGGAAGGTTTCAAATGTCACACCAAATTACATACATATGCACAGCTGTTGCTGATGAAGAAATGGGCAGCTATGGGCCTTACCTACATCCCTCCTGCAAATCCCAAGCTTGTTTCCCTGCTGTCTTACCCTCTTTGTGACCCCTTTTTCACCACTTTCCTGTCTCCCCATTTTCATTTCTTTCAAAGAAAATAGCGTGGGTGTGTGCGAGAGTAAGCACTGTTAAGCGGTTGTAAGCAGGTGTGCGCGGAGCTGAACGCCAGTGCGCATGCGGGAGCTCCACACAAACCAGCGCTAACCCGGTTACAACTGCTTAAAAGTGCCTTAGTCACTCTGATTGACAGGTCCTGTAGTCAGTTCAAAAGCAAAATAAAATCCCACTGTCAGTCTCGAACCCAGGACCTTGAAAACAGTAGTCTGCATGACCTACCACTAAGCCATGACTCTTATACAAGAGCATTGTGCTAAAATAAATATATCATGTAATAGTAGGAATGAATGTAAAGGGAATATAGGATGTGTAGTACACAAAGCACGTCATTTATACTTACTGTCAAAACTAGTGGATTTCCATAATAGTAGTGTGTGAACAGAAACAGCCATGCTAGTTGATAGCTAGTAGGTAATACTGTCAGTTAATGTACATATATAAATGTATGTATATTTACATATATATATATATATATATATATATATATATATATATATAGTTGTAGGTGTCAGTGTGCATACACACTTACTACAGGAAACAGGAGAGAGGAATGGAGAAATGTGAATCTACAACACAGCCTGAATCATGAGAGAGATACTAACCTTTACACTCACAGAACAGTGTCCACAGCATACCAGCATGGTCCCCGCCCTTACAATCTGAAAGGGCAATGCCTATCTCACATACCCTTTTATAGCACTGTCCTGAAATCACAGTGAGAACTGCAATCAGTACACAACTGGCTGCATGCAATTAGCAAATGCTGGCTTACAATCGGTGCAGAGGCCATCACATGGACTTATGCAGATACCTACAAAAGCATCCTGTACTCACACTCCACACATGCAATACGTTCATTGCACTGTCTGGAGGCAGACAGAGAGAGAGAGAGACAGACAGACTGACAGAGACAGAGAGAGAGAGAAAAAAAAACCAACAACACAAACAACACACGGTACACACACTGAGTCACAGTAGCAAGCCGTGCCAGCAGCAGCAGGAAGCAGTAGTAGCGGTAACGCAACCAGCTGCGACAAACACAGGTAATGTAAAGTAACAGGTTAATAGTCTGCATACTGTGAACCCTCCATATGTGTCATAGGTCTGTATCTATAGGTATGTCCATGTGATATGTTGTGTGCACGTAGTTCCACCAAAAGGGGATGACTATACATTACATGTCATTCAGTGTTAGGCCATGATCCTGGCAGCAGTTTTCCGTTGCAGTGAGGCCTGTCTGTAGGATGTGTGTGTCAGCTGGTGTAACAACTATGGCGCTTAGTTAGCAGTCATCTGGGAACTTTGTCATCCACAACCCGCACATGTTCGCTTTTACATCTGAGAAATAAATGCCAAACAAGAGGGGTCCTAGGACAGAGGCCTGTGGGATACCACATGTGATTGGCATTGAGTCTGACATGGCTCCTACAATATCGATATTATGGATTCTGTATGTCAACCAGTGTGCAACCCATCATGTGACATATGTAGTAACATGTAAGCTAATGAGCTTGTCTATGATGCCTGAGTGGTGTACTGTGTTGAAGGCCTTAGGCAAGTCCAGGTAGACTGTATGGATAGCGTTGCCCTCATCAATGGCTGTAGTGACTGTTTTGAAAGGTCAACCAGGTTCAAAAGGCAGGATCAGCCCATCACAAAGGTAAACTGGCCAGGAACAAGTGTCTGCAGGTACCCAATATCGCTGTATATGCGTCCCATACTGAATCATTCCATAGCTTTGCAGACCAGGCTGGTTAAGCTTATGGTGCGGTAGTTCCCAGGGACAGTAGAGGTGCCTCCTTAGTGGAGTGGGACCACTGTTGCTGTATGCCAGTGTTCAGGTACATATCCTGTAGTACGGCCAAGGTTAAATATCAGTCTTATATGCGGTTGTATGTCCTCTTGGAGTTCACGTAGCACACATCCAGGGATACCATCAGGTCACATTGATGCTGTGTGTTCTGCTTTGCTGAGGCGGCCCTCACCTGGACATGTGAGATGATAGGAGGTTACATTCAGCTGTGATAAGTATTTCAACTTGTGGGGAGAAGGAGGAGATACATGCACCAAACCTGTCTGCAAGAATGTTGCCAATATCTGTGTGTTCGCTGAATGTTAAGTAGGTGTGTATTAACTCAGAGCATATCTGAGGCGTTTGGTCCATATGTGTAACATAACTGAAGAAGGCCTTGTGGTTATCTATAGTGTTCGTGGCCATTTCCCTCCCAGAGTAGGCCGTGGATGTTGTTATGAGAGACCGTAGCTTATTACCAGTGCTGACCACAGATGCCTTCCCTTAATGTGAATCTGCTCTGTCCTGCAGTAGCCTCCTTCTATTGTTATACAATCTGCCTTTGGCTGGGGTCCACCGGACAGGATGCCTACCCTTTGTGCATAGGGTCTGGGTTAGAAATGTGTGCGCATGTTCCATGCAATCTTTGGGATGTCCGTGGGAAGCATTCGCAAATGTGTCAGCAGTGTGGGTTGTGGCTTCCACTGGCCCAGTGGGCTGCATGGATACCATCTCAGTCCTAACAAGTGAGTAACTGTCTAATCACAAACATATCAAAGTAGTCTACTGTGCTGGTGGTGGTGGTGGTGGGATATGTATATCCAGGCCGAGTAACTTGTGTCCAGATCACACTAGTGGATGGCGTTCCACATACAGTACCTTGGTATGAACTCCCAGAGTGAGATTGTGCATTGGACCTGTCGCAGTGTGCTGACCGATGGGGCATGCTACTATGTTGTATGGAATGTGGCAGGTATTGTTGCACAGGTGTTGGCTGAGCATTGATATCTGGCCATGTACTTGTGTATCCACCAAGAGACACACACATGCTACATATGGGAGTAGTAGTATATCACTACAGTTGAGTATGATGTATAGTATGTGTGCCATATATTGCTGACATAGTCTGCTGATATCCTGTTTGTGTTCTCTTCCAGGGACATGGCGCATCAGCGTAATCCTGCCTACTCTGCAGCAGAAGATGAGGAGATACACCAGAGCCTGGTGCGGGATTATGACATACTGTTTTCCCGCACCAGCCAGAATCAGCAGGAGAGGGCTGCACTGTGGCAAGACCTTGTCCTTAGGGTAAATGACATTGGCACGCATAATAGGACATATGAGCAGGTACGACATCACTGCAGTGATTTAATCAGAAATGTCCGTCAGCATGCGTCGGATATCCACAGGCAACAGGTTGCCACAGGAGGTGGGGTGGCCACACATCCCCCCCTCACCAGACTGGAGGGGCTACTCCTAAGTGTTGTGGCCCCAGCCCCGGAACAGCAACAGCAATACACCTGCATCATGATGGAGGCTGGATCCACACAGCAGCACGACGTGGAGCGTGCAGGTAATATGCCATATGTACACTTGACTGTTCTGTACACTGTTAGTTTATGCATGTGTAAGGTGTGTCCGTGGTATGTAGCTGTCAACATAGTATGTAATTGTGCAGGTGTGATATTGGCAATAGCAGCTGACGTGTGAAAGGCAACTGGTGTACTACTGCACTGTATCATATGCAGTATCAATGGCACAGTTGTGCCCACTGACATTAATCTCCTCATTTCTGCAGGTCCCTCCTGTGTTACAGCAAGGCAGGCCATCCATGCTGGTGAGTGTGTTTTAACAATTCCTATAATAGTCCTGATAGTGCTAGTAATACTAGTGTAACTCAGTAGTGCTCTGTGTGTATACTGCGGGGTGTGCAAGTGTGCATGTGTGCCTGTGTCCACGTGTGCATGTGTCCACGTGTGCATGTGTGCATGTGTGCATGTGTACACGTGTCAACGTGTGCACGTGTCCACATGTGCATGTGTGCCTGTGTCCATGTGTGCACGTGTGCATGTGTGCACGCATGTGTCCATGTGTGCATGTGTGCATGTGTCCATGTGTGCATGTGTGCATAAGTGCATCACTGGTAACATTGTGTGGACACTGTAAACTGTGTTTCCTGTCTTCCTCCCACAGGTTCTGGTGCTGCTCTGGTGTCCTGCAGCAGGGAACCTAAATCTGGTGCCACAGGTACTGATGATGATGATATCTGTGTAATGGCACAGGAAGGTGTGTCAGAGTCCGCCATTGGTCAGCCAATTGACAACACACAGCTGTCAACCCCATCATTGCGCACAGTCATCCTGCCAGTACATCGTATGTCACCATTGTCCCTAGGTGATGGACAGGATACATTGGGCATTGACCAGGGTAATGTGGTATCTGTGGCACATGCTTCCCCACACAGCAGCCATGGGCAGGGTCCTGCGATGGTACCACACAGACAGTTGCCCATGGGTTCTCGTGGGAGCATCCGTGGGCGTACTGCCTCTGGCAGACGTGCCCAAAGAGGTCTGTCAACCTCAGCTATGTTTCAGGCTGTCATGCAGGCACAGTCACGTATGGAAAGGTACACCAGACAGGGTCTGAGGGAGCTGAGAGCATGTCGCACAGCCATGACTGACAGTATGCGTGACATTGCGGATGCTATCCGTAATTTCACCGTTGTCATAGACAGACGTTGTGGGGACATATTACAGCAGTTCCACAACCACATGTCCATGAGCCAGGGCAATGGTGGGCGGTTGCAGCATCGACGTGGCCGTATGCCAGCAACAGCAGCAGCTGGCAGTCCGCACAGATGACAACAGGCCCGCAGACGCCCCCATAGTGCCAGCAGCAGCCCCAACAATGCTGGGTCTGTGCTGTCATTGGAACGCCCCAGGAGACCACGTGCACGTGGCTCTGGACAGTCCCAACAGGGACCTGTGCCCAGTCAACACACTCCCGCTTCTGATGACAGTACCCAGTCTGGCTTAGTACCGGATATGGTCCGTAGCACCCCTGCCAGGCACAGGTACCGTGTCCGTGCCCACAGACACTGATCTGTATGACCTGCCAGGTGCAGTCTGTGGCTGCCCACAAACTCCTGTATATGGCAGCCATGAGGTGGAACTGTGTGCGTGCATACACACATGCGAAATGTTAACACCTAGGGCTACCACATACACGCACACACTGCACCAACAGTGCCCCACCCTGTACTGCTGTCCCTCACCAACACACATACACACACATGTCAATTGGTGGTATCAGTGGCAGACTCAGGCATACCTAATTCACACCCTGTGCATATGATGAAACTGTGCCACCTCCTGCAATCTCCAACATCAGTGCAGGAACAGGTAAACACGTTGCTGATGCACAGGGTGACTACATAGAACTGTATTAGTAGTATCATGTTGGTAACAGTACAATGTGCTGATATGACTGTGTGTATATCCCAGCATGCCTGATGCAGTAACCGTATGACTGTCCTGAATTGTTATCTACCCCCATAGTACGTACCAAAGTGTAACAGCTGCACATTATTGCATACCGGTGGTAAGGATGTCAACAGATAGCCACATACATGGGTAACACAAGGGGGAAACTAATGCAAGTAGTGATACGCAATGATGGACATGTACAGTAATGGTGACAAGTTGCACACAACGACTATGCAATGTGGATGTTTGCGCATGTTGATATGTGTGCAGTACCAATGTAATCCACATCACAATTAACTATGACATAATATCAGTTCTACCATGGACATCTGAGATGTGCATTCCTGGGTACATGTTGATAGGGCCTACATATTTGCACTGTTACCTACTGTTAGTGTTACCCTTTCTTTGTTGTACACTGGACTACTTCCAGCCCTGCTTACTGTAGCTTTGTTTGCATGCATGTTCGTTTGGGGTTCCCTGGAACACTGCTTCCACCTGCAATGCAGAGTTACAGTGCTTCTTTGGACTCCTAGTGACATCTGCATAGCGTACTATACGTATGTCAAGTTTACACATGACAGAATGTCACTGTCTGTCCTGTTCGCATGTACGTTGCCTGTGACACATTGCACATGTATTACCTGGCATTTACCCACGTGCGCAGTCATATATGCCAGTGCTATGAAATCAGTAGCAGTACACCCACACATACACACCTTCAGTATGTTGTTCCCCATTGGCCCTATGTGTTGGTAATCACCATGGCAATCACACTACTATGGTAGCATGTGCAAAGGTAAGCTGTGAATCACCTCTATGGTCCAGTTGTGGTTTATGTGAGTCATGTGGCAGTGTCACAGCTGCCACATGTATGCAGTCAACCCTCACCCCTGGCCAGGAACGTACAACACATGTGTGGGATGCCACCACATAGCCAATCTGGGGACTGAGCACTCTGAACCCAGTAATGCCATACCCTGTCAGGTGGCATGACATACTACAGTGACTACAATACCAGTCAGACATAGACCCACACTGACAGCAATCTGAACACACTGGGGCATACTTGGAGACTCAGAATAGCATCCTGCCTGAGCATCACACACCTCCGCAGCTGGCACACAGGCATACGTTACATCAGAACAGAGCACATGCCACACATGGCACACACATCACATGTGCCACACACTCACAGCCTGTAGGGCTACACAACACACCTGCTACAGATGTGTCATATACCTCTCTTGGCCGCTGAAGTGGGGTCCTGCTCAACAGGCTGTACATGGTGAAGGTCACAGTGATATGCCTGTGGGGCACTATGGTCCACCACAAAACACATGCATACAGGTCAGTCAGAGGCATGGACACATATTACTCAGTCATTGACCATGCCACTATGGATGACCTGAGACATACCTCCCTGGACTACATGATAGGGAACATAGAAGGGATCTCTCAACATGTGGCACGGGCCAGTATGAGCCTGATCTTGGTTGCCATCATACCCTCACCAGGTATGCTACCACTATATGTAGGAAGGGTGTTCTATGTCTACATTCTGCTCAATCTCCAATGTCATTCATAGGGTATCCACTGGCTGTCAACGTGTGTTTACATGCTAGGGAAGCCACAATGATTTGCGAGGGGCAGCTTGCACGTGACACCCATGGGCCATTGTATATTGGCAAAGCCCCTTGATACACACATAGTGCCTTATGCTGCAGGACACAGATTACATAGCCACCTCCACGGGTATCACACAGGATAGGACGCTAACAGTGATGCTACACAACACCAGCAGTGTACACCACAAGATACATGCACTGGACACTGTCCTCAGCAAGGTGAACTGCAATGTTTGTGCAGTACCAGAGTCCTGATTCAAGGCTCACAGGTGCAAATCAATCACTGCCAGGTTATACCTCATACCATGCCTGTCGTCCCCTACACATGTAACACACATGGACAGGGGGGTGGTATCCCAAGGTACCACAGATATACACATCTTCAGGTTGTTGGCACAGCACAAAGCATCAGGGCCTATTCATGTGCAGCTAACAGTGTGTCGGACTGCCTTCTGGTTCATAGCCTGGCACACACAACCCTCCCATACACAGAAAACCCACCTATCCTCCATAACAACACTGACAATATGACAGTCTCAAGAAATGTCTTTATATGGCTGGACTGCATCCAGCCAAACATTGTGCATGAGCATTACTGTAGCTACAACACACTAGTTGAAAGGTTCCAAGCATGTGGTCACTGAAATGCAGTGGAATAACATGTTACCACTCCCACAACAGGTGGGAACATGCAGCACCTGCACATCGACTACATGTAGACTATATGGGCTAGACCAGATGTGTATCCCCTGCTGTAGGTATTTTACCATATACACCCACACTGTATAGACACATACCGCGTGCGGCCCCTGCACAGTAAGACACAGTCATATTGCTATGCATTGCGAATACCATTTATCCACTCGAGGCACGTGTCAGACATGGTAACTACTGCAGGTCACAGGTATTTATGTGTATGTGTCACACACATACATCATGTGTGCATTGCCATTGCTGGTTTAGGCAATGGCATGCATTGTTATGCACAAAGACCCACACAAGGTCATAATGTGCGACACAACTACACGTGGCAGTTGTGGGTTTCCAAAACATACCTATCTGTACTCTGACAATGGTAACAGACCCAGTAGTGGAGCTCACTATTGGCATTACTGGCCAAGTAGCCCTGTTTGGCTGTGCTGATAGTGTGGTGACATCCCCTGTGTTTACTGGGGGAATATGCAGCATCTGGTGTATTGTAGTATTTGCCAAAAGGATCTGTTCTCTCACACTTGCAATTATACACACCCTACTACCCCCACACACGCACACACTTGCAGGATTCATACCCCTACCTAACCATGTCATGACACGTGAGAGAGACGCATTAGGGAAGCGCACTATTCGGATTACTAGGAGGTTCCTCTTCTCTGGCTTTACTTATAGGGTGCTGACATCATCAGTGTTTGGAAAGGGTAATGTGCATCATGTAGTGTGATCTCCTGATTGCCAAAAAGAACATGTTTTTTATACAGAATTGCACACACACAAACTCCCCACATCCAAACACACCCATACTTGCCATTTGCAGGTTTCAAACCCCTATCTAACTATGTAATGACACTTGAGAGAGATGCTTTAGCAGAGTGCGCTATTCAGATTACTGAGAAGTGACCCTTCTCCAGCAGTATGTATAGGGTGCTGACATCATCAGTGTTTGGAAAGGGTAATGTGCATCATGTAGTGTGATCTCCTGATTGCAAAAAAGCACATGTTTTTCATACAGTATTGCACACACACAAACTCCCCACATCCAAACGCACACACACTTGCAGGTTTCAAACTCCTACCTAACTATGTTATGACACTTGAGAGAGACGCTTTAGCAGAGTGCGCTATTCGGATTACTGGGATGTGTCTTTTCTCCAGCTGTATGTATAGGGTGCTGACATCATCAGTGTTTGGAAAGCGTAATGTGCATCATGTAGTGTGATCTCCTGATTGCAAAAAAGCACATGTCTTTCATACAGAACTGCACACACACAAACTCCCCACATACAAACACGCACGCACTTGCAGGTTTCAAACTCGTACCTAACTATGTTATGACACTTCAGAGAGACGCATTAGCAGAGTGCGCTATTTGAATTACTGGGAGGTTTCCCTTCTCCTGCTGTACTTACAGGGTGCTGACATCATCCGTGCTTAGATAGGGGAATGTGCATCCTGTAGAGTGCTTTCACAGTTGCCAAAAGGGACATCTCCCTCACACAGCCTTGCACACACACACTAACCCCCCCTCCACACTCACTGGGCAGTTGCAGGATTCAACCCCCTACCTAACTATGTTATGACACTCGTGACAGACACATTAGCAGAGTGCACTATTCGAATTACTGGGAGGTTTCCCTTCTCCTGCTGTACTTATAGGGTGCTGACATCATCCGTGCTTAGATAAGGGAATGTGCATCCTGTAGACTACTTTCACAGTTGCCAAAAGGGACATCTCCCTCACACAGACTTGCACACACATCAACCTGCTCACCCACACACACACACACACACACACACTGAGCATTTGCATGGTTCGAACTCATACCTACCTATATTATGACACTTGAGAGAGCTGCATTAGCAGAGCGCGCTAACCGAATTACTGGGCATCTGGTCTGCACCTGCAGTATTTATAGGGTGCTGACATCTTTTTTTCTATAGAGGTATGTACATCTAGTACTACCTGTCAGGTGGGGGATAGCATATATATGCATTTGCAGCCACCTACGTCAGGGTCAGATATGCACATCACACTGGCAGGTTATGTTCTATACCATGCTTCGTGACCACAGGACCTGTAACACACAACACAACACAACCAGTCCAGAACACCACTCCCACATCCAGGACACACACTTTGCTTCCCTGGGAACAGTGCCGGGATATGCAGGTGTTCACATACACCATTCCAGTTGTTAACATCAGGTACAGGCATATTGTGTGTGAGAACTACTAAGGCCTCTACCACTTTACCTTACAGCCACTACAATTTGTGGGTCCATGTGCTATGGCAGAACCACTCACCACAGCCACATGGGGGAATACATATTGCACCTGTCCATCTGCAACATGGGTACTCACTGTTCCACACCAGAGGTAAACCACCATTGTTGATATCTGACCATACCCACCTTTCCCTGGACATCCATATCCCATCCCCACCCCCAGGCAAGGTTGTCACTGCAAATAAACTGTATTTAGCACAAGCAGACTCTACACTTGTGAAGACTGGGGTGGACGACTTCAAAGGACCCATGCTGGGGACTATACTGGCCACTCTGCATAATCCTTGACAATTGCATTCTATGAGCATGTGTAAGGTTTGCATTGATCATGCTATCCCACATATACCCATGACTGCTCCACAACAAGACACCTGTCAGGTGTACACCAGCCATATATGAGCCGTCCAACAGACAGAGTGAGCTAATACATTGCAGAGCTGTAGCCCACAGAGGGAGGACATCTGTGAACAGTACCAGCACAACACTTCATTCCCACATAATCATCACAACACAGTGTTGACAGTGGAATTGTCCAGACAATGCAGATAGGGCTCCCCTCAGTCTGTTATTGACGGCCACTTACTGTTAGAGGTCCTCAGCAACCCTCTTCCAGCACACACCAACAACATGGCTGTGGCTTAGCACATTCAAATCCTGGGATCTCGACTGTGCCCCTGCTTGACAGAGGCACAGCTCACTAGCCTCACATGTTGCCTTATGTGACCTACTTTACAGTGGCACAGTAGCCTACTGTACTGGGGATGCAGATGCCAAGCACACTCTGGCTAAGCTGTCATTCCCTAGGGCAACAAGCCTAGTATTGACCTCTACACCCATATGTTCAATTGTCAGATGCACAATATTTGTTGTGCTGTTATACTGTTTGCAGGTCTTTATTGCCATAGCATTCCCTGTTCCTATGAACAACGTGTGTATCTGTGGATGATGTTTGAATATGAGGGCGATCCACTATATCACTTATGTCTCTGTAGTCATTTACTGTGTGCACTGGGCAGATTGCCGTGTTGCGGTTGGTTCCTGGAATGACACGTACAAATACCAGATATGTGTGGCCAACTGCTAAACGGAGATATGGTCTAAGTGTGTGAGCATGCCCAGTTCAGCCTTTCCATGGCATGTTGTCTGACATATGCCTCATTTATCAAAGTGTGCGAGCACACCCAGTGTGAGCTTTCCATATGTTGAACTCTGAAGTCCACCACATATTTGGGTGTGTGCGAACTTCAACAATATCTCACGTTTATGGTTGTGTATTGGGTGTCATGTTAGGTACTAACTGGCCAACTGCTTTGTGTCTGCCACAACAGGGATTATATTGTGCCTGCATTGTTTGCATGGGATACTTTGCATACAGTTGTCAACATCCTTTCATAATGACCTAACACTGTAGTACCGTATAGTGTAGTGGTTCAGTACTTTCACTGTGGTGGACAGTATCCTGGGCTTTAGTCCTATCACTGCTTGACATCTTCATAGTGAGTACAACAGACTGTGTAGGGGCCAGTTGTGCACATATGACCATGTTGCATTATGTTCAGATATGGACTACCTACACCAGGCTTGTCCAACATTGGTAGTGTATTCCACAACATAGGTGGACATTGGCAAACACTAGCGATGTTCCCTAGGCCATTTCTGATGCTAGTCACAGAGTGTGTTTGTCCTTCGACACACATTGTAACTGGAGTTTGCCATGACATATGTCATGGTTAGTATACTGTGCCTCTGTCTACCTCTGACATACCAGTGATGCCCAGGGTTAACCTACCATCTCCCATCCACTCATCGGGATTCCTCTTGAGGGGTGTCGATGGGTGACTCTCTGGCTAACCTGTACTGGGAGTTTACTCAAGAGTGTGGGTGCCTTCTGTGTTATGGATCATTCTGTACAGCTTGTCCTATGTATGTCAGTGCTGGGGTTCAGGTCTCTCATGTGCTTAGCTCACTGCCATTCATATTGTACAAGGTGCAGCATGTTCATTGATTCCAGCTTGGACATGGCTTCATACATCAGGCACAGCTTGCCTCTGGCTGGGCAGTATGACAGTGTGTGGAGCTGCAGTTTGTTTACTCAGGCAACACATGGCATCTGTTCATGCTCTTTGCTACTCCTGGTGGGGTACTGTTGTGGACTTTACAGTTGATGGAGGTGTCTGCTGAGATATATCCCACAGGGGCTATTGTAGTCAATTGTGATGCTGATGAAGGATGACTGCAGAGCCACAGTGACCTCCCCTTATCTACATCTGACAACCTTCATGATTGGGTGGGTATATGGTATGTTTCTGCGAACACTACAGCCACATGTTTGTCCCGTGCAGGATATCTATCACCTTGTGTCCCCAGGTCTCTCATTACATCTTAGGTACGTAATGGGTTAACACCTGTGTGGTAATTTGTGGGCACTTACTGTATATCCAAGGTGGTTGTCTATACACAGTTCTGCAATTAACTTGCCGACATGGCTATGGCTCCAGTTGTCTGTTTTAGGTGGCCCTTTTGTGGGTTGCTTGTGTCAGCTGGGGGTCGGATATGGTGGGCTGTTTGTACTCCTCTGCATACATGTTCAGTCATAGTCCTTCCATGTTGGCCTGTACCTATGGGACATATATACGGAACGGGGGGGGTCCCAGGACCAAGCCTTGTGGGATGCCACTCATATCTGCTTTGTAGTCTGACATGGATGCAGCATGTCTGACCATGTCAGTTCTGTCCTTGGTCTGGTTTGCAACCCCTCTACTGATATAGGGGTATATATTTAAGCTGGTGAACATATCCATACTGAACTCGTAGGGTATTGTCTGGAAGCATATGCACGGTCCAGCTACGCTGTGTGGACCACATTGCCCTCATCAATGACCTTAATGACTGTTTTAAATGGGTCAAACATGTTTAGGGGCAGGATCTGCAGTTACTACAGCCACACTGTGTAGGGTCCGGTATCAGTAGGTCCACGATAGCTTTATGTCTGCGGTACATACTGATCCTTTCCATAGCTGTGCAGACCAAGCTTGTCAGGATCCTGGGGTGGTAGTTTGCAGTATCCATTCAGGCAACACCTTTGTTGTGGGGGACCACTGTTGTTGTACACTGCTCTTTGGGTACATATCCTGTGGTAAGGCTGACATTGGGCAGTAGTGTGATTTGGCATTCCATTATTCTTGGAGTCCATGTTGGCCTCAGCCCAGAACACCATCACATACCTTTGCTGCTATGTGTTTTGCTTTGCAGATGATGGCTATTACCTCAGCATCTGCAATGTCAGGGGACCAGCAGTCTGCTGGGATAGATATTTTGCATTCTGGGGGGGGGGGTTGCACTGCACCTGTCAGGTTGTATGTTGGCAATATGTGTGTGTGTTTGGTATGTTGTTTTTAATATCTGTGTGATTTGGAGCATATCTGTGGATTCCCAACATGGTTCCTACCATCAGTTAAGTAAGCCTTGTGATTATCCTTAGTGTCCTGTACAATTTGTATCTTCATAGGTTCATGGGTTCATACTAGGCTATCCACCCTAGGGCATTAGTAAGCCAAGCCAGAGTGTGTGTGTCTTTCGCCGCCCCTTGCAATGTGACTATTATTGCCATTTATGATTTTCTTTACTGTGCCTCTGTCTGGACGTGACACAATGAAGACCCCAGTGTACATGTACGATCATCCATCCACTTGGCAATATTCCTGTTGAGGGGTGTCAGTGAGGGGCTCTGCCTAACATGGATTGGGATCCTGTTTCTGGGTGTGGGGAGCCTCTGGGTTATGTATCTGTCCCTCCAGCACATCCTATTTCATTATGTGTTGAGGCTGACATCTGTTACTCTCACAGCTCCAATGGCTTTGATTTCCTGTGGTGGAGCATGTCCGTTACTCCTGTGTTGGACATGGCCTTGTACAACAGACATACAATGCCTCTGTGTAGGCAGTCTGTGACTGCATTCAGCTGGGGTGTCTACAGCCAGGCAGCATATGACATTTATTTGACACCCTTTATCCTCTTTGTGGGGTACCTTTGAGGTCTTCCGAACTGCTGCAGGTGTCAGGTACGGTACATCCCATATGAGTCATTGTACTAGATTATGGGTCTGATAAGGGAACAGTACAGGGGCACAGTGACCTCCGTTGATGTAGATGTGAATCCTTTCATGATACGGTGTCTAATATCGACAGTCTTCCTAGCCACATTGGCATTGTGAGTGTCACATGACAGGTTACTGTCGACTTGTGTCCCTAGGTCCCTGATTACTCCTTGCATACATAATGGTTTACCACCTATGTGGTAATTTGTGAGTACCTTGTCAGGTATTTGGTGGGACATTCATACTGTCCAGTGTCTTCAGGATGTCTGGGTGAGGTTCTTGTGTGTTGTCTGTCACATGCTACAGACTGTACAGCAGTTTTGACTACACTTAGGTGCACATGGGTGGTCTCCGCTGCTTCGTGCATTGTCAGTTACCTCTCTGTATGGGTGTCTGTGCTGCATATGGATACTCCCCCTCCTTTGATGTTTTGGTCCAGGTGTTGGGGCCATAACGCATGATATGTGGTATAACCTGGTAGTGCTGGTGTGCTATCAGTAGGCTTGCAGCAGGCTTCTGTCACTGCACAGCCATCGATGTTCTCCATACTGGGAAGTGCCTCAGGGGCATGCATATTTCAGTTTACACATCTGGCATTGGTCAGCATTACCCTTATGTTTCTTACCACTTATGTTTTCTAGGGTGGTGGGTTAGTCTTTTTGGCCTTGCCTACATACGGCTCTATGGAGGTGGCAAAGGCCTTATCCAGTATCCAGACGCCCAGGGGTAACAGGTGCAAGCCATCCCTGGAACAGCAGCATGGCTTGTCATGCATAACATCTCAAGCAGACAGACATTAGACCCTCTTGGACTGACAGCTGTAACTGTGCCACCTGTTAAAGCTGATCATTCTGTGTTTGTACTGTGGCATCATTCTTGGTGGGGGTTGGATGCTGCAAATGGCCAGTGTCATACCGGCCTGGGGTACATACTCAGAGAGCTCATCCATGTCTCTTCTCATGTAGTCCAGGGAGGTACATCTCAGGTCATTCACACCAGCATGGACAATGAGTGCATCATATTTCAGCTTGCTTTGGCGTGACCTGTGTACTTGTGTTATGTGGCATATTGTGGCAGCCTACAGGCAGCTTATTGTACCCTTTCCCTTGTTCAGTCTGGTGAGTGGGACAGCAGTGTGTCTGCCTATACAGACACCTATTACAACTGTATCAGGCATGTTGTTTCTCCTTCTGGCCTGTGACTGTTTGGCACACCAGCTTTCTGTACTATGTGTTGCATGTGCTATGTTTGGAGGTTGTGGTTGCATGGGATCTGCTTTGGAGGCTTCTGTTGGTGTGGTGTGTTTGTAATTAGGGCCTCCGGGAATGTTTTTCTGTGTTTATGTGTTTGGTTTACAGTTGTGATAGGTCTATGTGGGACTGGGTTTGTGGTGTATGTGGTTACCTTCTCCTCCTGACTAGTTTTGACAGTACTGAGTTGGGGGAGCTCAGCCTCCGGTTTGGATACATGGTTGCATCACTCACATATATTTGTATTTATTAGGGGGAGTTGTGGGTTGTCTGTGTACTTGGGCCAGATGTCACATTGCCTCTGGATTCACAGATTCTACTTGTTGTGGCTGGCCTTAGTGGATTGTATGTGTGGACATATTTTATTGCCATACTACTGATCAGTGATTACTTCCCTTTTTATGTTTGCTCTATCATGTAGTAGCTTCCTCATTCTCTTGCATGGTTTGGTAATGGCTGGAGTCCAGCATGCCAGATGCCTGCGTGTATGGCATTGTGTCTTGTTGTTATTTGTGATTGCATACTCCAAGCATTCCTGGCTGTGTTCATGAAATGCCTGTATAACATGTTCTGCGGTGTGTCCCATATTCTGCACTTGCACAGGGCCTTTCGTGGATTCCACATCGGTTTGGAGGGGTGCAACCTGTGCTTTACACATGTTTTTCACTGTGGTTTTCTGGCCAGTTACTTTGGTCAGGATGTGTATATCCAGTGTGATTACTCTATGGTCTGGTCTTACCAGTGAGGGATACACTTCTCTTCTTGCCATCCAGTACACATGTTGCTGATTATCACATCCAGTATGCTTACCCCTCTTGTGGGAGTGGTACGTTGTTCCTGGGCATTTTGGTTTATGGATTCTGGGAACTTTTCTCCTACTGTGTTGGTGATAGTATAATGCTCCCAGTGTATGTCTGGGTATTTTCAGTCAAGCAATATAATGTGGTTTGGGGGGCTTGATATATTCATGTATTCCAACATAGGCCAGGTGCAGTTCCTGGTATTAGGACAGTAGTCTGCAGCAGGATATATACTGGGAGGCGGTTTTAGCCATTGGTATTTGACCATGGCTAATCCATGCTGCTTCTTGTTGTGGTACCAACATGGGGGTGTGGTTATCCTTGACATTTATTGCTAGTCACCCTCCTTTTGTAGCTTGATCCATGTTTTGCGGCTGTACAGTACAGTATGAGGTGTAACCTGGTAGTGTTAGGGTGCTGATGTGAGCCTTGACCCAGTTTTCTATTACAGGACTGATACCAACATTCTCCATACTGTGTGCGTTTACTTTGCACACATCTTGCTGTTTAGACTTCTGGCATTGGGTAGCATTGCATCTAGGTTCCTATCCCTTGTGGTACCTATGAAGGTGGGTTTGTGTTTTGAGACTTATCTATTCAGGGCATGCTGTGGGTACTGACAGCCTTTGCCAGTATCCATGGAGCCTGGACTGATAGGTGCACGCCACCCCTAGCAGGTGGTGCATCATGTCATGCTCTGCATGTCTTCCCTGGCTGAAACACATTGGCTCCCCTTTGACTAACTGCATTACTTCAGCCAGTTATTGCAATTGATCATCCCATCGTCATTTTGTGGCTTCATGCTTGGTGAGGGGGAATGTTAGTCAGGGTCCTCAGGTGTGCATATAGTACATGGTGTTACATTACTTAACACATGGCATTCATGCCTCAGGTGGTGCTGCAGGGCAGCCTATGTTGAATGCACATATTACACTTCCTGTACATGTTTGTGAGCAGGTCATGTCATTTTAGGCATCCCTGTTATTATTTGAGTGAGTCAGAGGGGGTATCATTCCCAGGGTTCCTACTGAGCCAGTGTATGTGCTATGCTTTGCCTCTTTGCCAAGGCCAGGGCATACTGGGCATGCCTCCATCTGCCTACTGGGGCAGGCTCAGGTTGTTCCTCCTCCGAGTCACGCCCTGCCTGTGATGGCCTTGGCAATGGTGGGGGGCTGTTTGGCCCAGCCCTATGCTGGTCCTGCTGCAGCTGTTTTCGCAAGTTCATATTATGTAGCATAGCACATACCATGACAATTTAGGTACATATAGTTGGTGTGTACTGCAGGGCTCCACCAGATGTGTCCAGACACCGGAACCGTGACTTGAACAGCCCAAACACATGCTCTATTACATTACGTGTTTGTGCATGTGCCTCATTATGGCGTTCCTGTTCAGGTGTGTGTGCGTTTCTGATGGGTGTCATCAGCCACGGCTCCAGTGCATAACCTGCATCCCCCACTAGGTGTCCGTGTGGGATGTCCCCATTGGCAAATGTATGGTACAGCTGTGTCAAATGCCAGATGTGGGAATCATGGTAGCTCCCAGGGCAGCCAACACACACATTCATTATTATGCCCTGGGCATCACACACAACCTGGCAGTTGATGGAGGGGAAGCCCTTGCAGTTAATGTAGGCCCAACCCCACTCACCGCTGGTGCTTTGATGCGTATGTGCGTGCAGTCTATTGCACCCACTACCTCAGGGTATTCCGCTATTTGCTGGAAGAGACGCATATTGCTGGCCAATACCTCACGGGCATTGGGGAAATATACATGTTCACCGACATGTGCTGACATGGCATCCAGGAACTGGTGCAGTACCCTGGTGGCTGATGCCTGTGATATCCCCATCATATCACCAGTTGGTCTTTAGAAGGTACCTGTTGCTAGTATTCTTAGGCCAACACATACCTTGGTTTCCACTGGGATGGGTTCCCCTCTGTTGGTTCCGTGTGTGAGGCGTGGCCTGCACAGCTCAACTATTTGCTGCAGGAGCTCTCTGTCCACTCTATAGCGCTCTACTATCTCCAGCTCATGTAACCCATGGTAGGTGACCCTGGGCCTGTACACTCTTCTCCTTCTCCTCACTGTGGGTTGTCTGGCACCATCTGCATTGTCACCACCCTCAGCAAGTCGCCTATGTCTCATTAAGACAGCTATGGCAGCCCCTAACATTTATGCTCTGAGTTCAGCTTTTTCAGTTTTCACTTCTAATAGCTTACTCCTGTCTTGCAGTGTCTCTTGAGAGAAACATCCTGCACTGCTGTTTGCAGAGTTTTAAGTGCTGGGCTTGGCTACTATTCTGCCTGTGTAATTGCCTGCTTCTAATTTTTTTCACCTGCTAGCTCCAGCAGTATTCCCTGCTAGCTTCCTACTAATTCTGTTGCTTCCTTTTTCCTTTCTGTTTCCTCAGGGGGGAGCAGTGTGCATACCAGCAGAAACACGCTCACAGTGGCTTACACGCGCGCACACATGCTTACACGGTTCAGGATCTGCCTATTCAGGTTAAAACGCGCGCACACCAGTGCAAACAGTGTTACAGGTCTGCCAACAGGCTCCTATATGCTCAGTCTGCCCTACACGCGCGCGCACCAGCGCAAACAGTGTTAAACATCTACCAACACGCTCCCACATTCTCAGTCTGCCTTACACGTGTGCACACTGCCCTACTCACGCTTCATGGTGCGCACACGTGCGCATGCACGCCCAGCAAGAAACTTTGGTGTAAGTAACAGTGTACACCTTCCATTTCTTGACTTTCCCGTGCTTATCTTGTGGCACTCCTTTTTCCCTGATCTGTGTCTGTCATCTGTCATGTTACACTGACCTCCAATGAACTGCATTTCTTTCTACCATTCCCCCCTGTGATGTCACCTATCTCCTACTCTATTCCTCCCCCTTATGTATCTCTTACACTACTCAGACTGTGCTCATTTGCTATGTGACTGTGGGATTCAGTATCCTAACCCTCATTTACATGAGATTGCCTACTAATGCTTAGTTACCTGTCTTAGACTCAGCTTCCCCCCTTAGCAACCACTACACGGTGGCCATGTTGTTTTTGGTCTGCTGATCCCTGCATTGTCATACCATGTATTGCATAAAACCCACATTTGTGGGTTTATAACCTTCATTTTTATGTTTTATACAGCGCAACCCTTTTGCGCGGGGATGCGCTGCGTTTAAACATCGGCGATCGCCGGAAAAAAATATATTTTTATAATTTTTGCATCGGGTTACCTTGCCAATGGCCATATATTTGGCCACTGGCATGCTGCCTGACACATATGCACCCTTTATTTGGAGCTGACATGGCTCCGTTGTGATTTTTGCAGAAACGTACTCAGTTGTGAACTGAGTACATTTCTGCAGCTAAAACGTCTCTTACATGGGCTGGTTTCTGCTTCGTGGATCGCTAATATACTTCATTTGCATACATTTTGGCTGCAAGTGAGGTATTTAGCATATCCACGCCCAGTCCATGTAAGAGACGTTTTAGCTGGTCTCTTACACGGAGTTTCGGGCTGTTCCTGGATCGCGAGGCTTGCATGGAGTGTTACATGTCTCTTACACTCCGTGCAAGCCTTCGTGAATCTTGCCCTATGTTTGCCTCATTACTCTAAGTAACAGCCAATACTTGGAGTGAAGTCCTTTGCAAACATATAAGAAAAGCAATGGAAAAAATCTTGCTATGGTCACCATGTGAGAGTTATGGTATACATAATACTTTATTAGTAGTTTGATAAAACACATTTTTCAATCAAGCTTTTTCAGATGCATTAAAAACCCACTATAAATCATTCAGAATGTATTGCAGGTCTTTCTTGCAAGAACATAACATTGGACACTAGCAAAATATATGAAGTCGGTCCCCTATCACACCTTCAATACATCTCCAACACTTTGAGCAGTTTGTCAGGAATGTCCAGATCTGGATCAGTCAACACCATTTCCTAAAAGAAACTGTTTCTGTGTTGTTAGCAATAATGTGGTAGGCTTCATATCCATGCTTGACTAACTGCAAATAATATAATTTTCACAGTACTGTGAAGAATTTCAAAATGTCCACTTAAACGGGAGGAATATCTCTATAGTTTCATAGGTAAGTATTAGGCAATGAGTCTGCAGATCATTACAAGCATAGTCAGAATTACCTCTTCAGAAGTTCTCCCCAGCTCAAGAAGGGCAAGTCAAGCTAGACAAAGGGTTAATTTGAGACTGCACATTCAGTTATCTAGGTTTACCTTGAAAGCAACAAGGGTGCTAGACTACCTGTGACAACTTTATAACAGCGCTGAAACTGCCAGTAAACAAAACGGTTAACTGATTTAATTGACAGGAATTGTTTAACAGACAATACATCAACTGCCTTCATAAATTTAGTTTCACAAACAGTGCTATTTTGAAATGTATCTAGAATTAAAGGACAGCAAACAAGGGTGTTGTTAATATGACCATGACATTCAATTTGATTACCATAACGTTATTCTTGTCAGACAGCTGAGCTTAACTTTCTGCACAATATGGTTAAGGTCTGATTGACTTTCATAGTACACCTAACTTTGGATGTATTTTTTAAAGGATAAGAACCAACTCTTGGTTCTGTGAGAAAACTAGCAGTTGCATAAGTTGCCTACTGCATGTAGGTCAATTACTAGAATATATGAAAATTGTGATTCAGAGGCAACTTTTGTTATAATGAAGAAGAACTCATTATCAGCTCATTTATATGTCCCTGACTCACATTTTTTACCACTCCTACTGACTGCCCTTTGTGACACTAGTGTACTCTGGTGACCTATTCATTGTACTGGCTCAAGTACCCCTCCATCACTCACATATACATATTCAGACATTCATGTATATACACACACACACACACACACGCACGCACACACACACACACACACACACACACACAAAACCCCCACACAAAATCATACACATCCACTCTGTTAATCCCCTACCTAACTACACCTACAGAGATTACTCAGTCAGATGCGCATGTGCGTGCACACACAGTGAGAGACCTCTAATTCCATTCACACCACACATGAGGATTGAAGTTACTAAATAGTGACACAAATTTGAGTTTCAGACTTTATATCCTTCAGAAAATGCTCACCAGTGGCAGCTCGTGGCATCGAACTGCAGCCCCCCAGCTGTGTGAAGAAAAAGAAAAGAACACGTGTTGTACAATAAAATATTTATAAATTAAAACTGGCTGACTTGTGCTGTAAAAAGTCCTGGCACTCGTACTGCACTTGCTCGTTGCACGGCAAGTTCCATTTTTTTTTTTTCTCTGTAAAGCTGGACTGTCTCAGACTGCTGTAAAGGCAGTTCAGACTATGGAGAGTTCTGCATCAGTGTGTGATGCCCAGAAGTCTGTGCAGTAACTGCACATTAAAGTGGAAGGGGGGACAGACTGCCACGTCTACAGTTATGTATGTGACGTGAATGGCTGGATGGCTACTGATTGGTTCTCGCTCTTTTTCTGAAAAAGAGAGCGAGAAACAATCAGTAGTAGCAAGCAGTGCAGGACAGGTACTTTTGGATCTGATATTGTTAATCCTTGTCCACTTCCTTACGCATGGGTTACGGTTCTGATATCGGAACCGAGCCGGCCATATACCAAGCTTGCGCCAGCGATAAACTCTCGAGCTAAGCAATCTCTTACCCATAATCCCCCTCTCCCTGTTACCTCAGATTTCGTTTGCCGCATCACCATCAGGTCATGTCAGGCTGTTGCTCTTGAGCTAAGTGAAACCTTTTTTTGTCCTCTTATTTCAAAATAAGGACTTTTTCTCTCAGAAAAGTTGATTTTCTGATCTTTCTTACCTTATCACATTTAGTGACTCCCTTTTCTTTCAGTTTTCTAAAAAAAAATTTTTAGTCGCTTTCACCCTTTTTATTTAATGTAAGGTATCAGTTGATTACCATAGTTGGTAGATAGCCTTTCCTTTCTTTCCTTCGAGTAATTTTGTGTTTTTGTATTATTGTTGGTATTTGCCTTTTCTTTAACATGACTGATAAAAAGGTAGTACTGGTTTTAAAAGATGTTATGATTGTGGACATAAACTACCTACTTCAGATGCACATTCTTTGTGTGTTTTCTGTTTAGGTGTGCCTCACTTAACTGTTGATCCACCCTGTGGGATTTATAAGAATTTTTCCAACAGGACACTGATAGAGAGGAAAAATAAACTTTTTCTGAAAGGGTTACTAAAGTCTCCCTTTTCAGGGGTTATTTCTGGGTCAGAGGCCTCAACCCCTCCAAGATCCCATAAAAAGAAGTCTGAGGATGCTTCTAAGGCTAAATCTCTTCCTTCATCCCCAGCTGGGGACTCTCATCAACCAAGAAAGAAAGCAAAGATTTCTGCTTCGGATCCAACATCTTTGGCGCCTAGATCTTTGGCTCCGAAAAAGTCCTTGGCACCACCTATGTCTATGGCACTGATGTCCTTTGCTGTATTGGAACCGAAGGGCTCCTCAGTTCAGACTTCTTTACCGGCACTGACCTCACAGTCGGCGCAGACCACCATTGTTTCGGAACCGACAGCTCAGTCCTTGTTTACTGTTTTATCGGTTCCAACCTCGGCACCGACAACTACTTCGGCACCGACCTTTTCATTGGTGCAGACCATTACATCGGCACCGATGACTTCCTCGGTGCAGACACCTGTAGTGCAGTCCTTTACAGCACCGTTGTTTTCAGTGCAGTGTACTGAGATGGGCACCGACCTGCCCTCATCTCTAGATAGACCTGTTTCCCCCTCAGCTATTTCTGTGAGATCTACCAGAAGCCTCTCCCAACATGATGTATTGCGACTTGTGGATCAAGTGCTTTTGGCCAGAGGAATTCCACCTCTCAAGACCTATCCTTCTCCCTTGAAATCTATTGACGTAGCACAGTCTTCCCCCTCTACGGTTCCCTTTATGGATCTCTCTAAGGAGCCGCAGTTGCCTTCGTGGCAGAAACATGTTGCTATGACCCAGGATTTGACTTTTCTCAGCCGTCCTGGGACTCCCAATCGGCAGGCTGGATCACTTAGGGGAGATGTGACTTCCCCCTTGGGCACTCACCCCTCTTCTAGTGGACCTGCCTTCCAAGTCATGAAGAAGGCCTTGGCATCTGCCGCTGATACTGTGCTTACTATCTCACCATCCTACTCTGGACCACTATGTACACAGGTCACTTCTAGTGGACACCGGGTGCAGAGGTTTCAGGATATACTCCCACAGGATACCCCCTTGGTGTTGCTTTCCCCATCGTCTCCCTCTGAGGAAGTTCATCAGAAATCCTCATGCAAGAGGAAGCATATGGACTCCACTGAGGAGTCTCTCACTGAAGACACAGACTTTGATGATGGGGAAGGGTCCCCTCATTCACCTTCTGACATATCCTTTGGTGATATCCTAGAAATCCTTAAACAGAGAGGTGAATGGCAATCCTCTAACCCAACTTCTGAGGCGTCTGTGTTCCTGCAGGCTTTTCGTGCCCGGTCCCCTACCTCCTGGGTTACCCCACCTGTGGACGAACTGGTCCGGCTCGTTGTGCAGCATGCATGGAAGACCCCTGATACTGTTGAGGCCATTCCCCGGAGGTCAGACAAAATCTTGTCCCCCCCTGCTTGTGAACCTCATTGGTCTAAAGGTCTTCCTGTAGATGCTGTGGTGGTGGCAGCCGCAACTAAGAAAGACCTGGCAGAAGAGGAAAGCCAGACTGTTCATCCTCCCAACAAAGAGTCCAGGGCATTGGATAGGATGGGAAAGCGCCCCTTTGCATCAGCGACTTTTGCTATCAGGTCCCTGAATTATATGGCACACTTCACCAGACTTCAAAGAGACCTAGTATCTGAGCTCTCTGAAACTTTGGCAGGTGCAGTGTCTGATGAGGTCCGTGACAAAGTGGCCTCTCAGCTGGCCACTGTTGAATCAATTTTGAACTCCTCCATGTGCTTGGTGTCTCACGCATCAGAAGGAGTGGCTAGAGCAGAGAGTTCAGGCATTGTTTTGAGATGACATGCCTGGATGCGCTTGTGTAATTTCGCAGAACCCTTCAAGGCTTCCTTTCTCAATGCTTCCATTGAGTCCTCCTCCTTGTTTGGACTCAAAGTCAAAACTACATTGACCAGGTGTGAACAGGATGGTAAGACCCTGTCTGCCATAGGTATCCATTATTCTTCCCCCAACATGCTTTCTCCAGAAACCAAAAGAGCGGGAAGATGTGGTACAAAAAAATCTCAGGGTCCTTTCCGTGACACACAGGCCAGTTTTTCCCCTAGGGGCAGTGGGGGCAACTCACAAGGAAGATGCCCCTTTCGGGGCAAAGGGGGTCCACGTAATCAGGGTTCCAAGGATTCCATCTCCGGGCAATCCTACCGGCGCTCCTGAAGAGTGGCCCAACCCCTTTCCTCTGGAAGTGGTTGGGGGACGTTTCTCTTTGTACCCTTCTGCCTAGCTAACCATTACCAACGATTCTTGGGTACAAAGGATAATAACCAGAGGTTACAAGATCCCCTCTGAACTTTGTTCTGTCCCTCCATCAAGATTTCCCGACGTTCCACCCAGTTAAATGGAAGAAGTAGCTCTAGAGATTACAAAGCTGCTAAACAAAAGAGTCATCCAAGTAGTCCCAACAGACCAGATAGGATCTGGATTCTACTCGAGACTATTTTTGGTGCCAAAGAAAACCGGGGACTGGAGACCAGTTTTGGATTTCAGTGTGCTAAACAAATTTGTGAGTGTGCAAAAATTTTGGATGGTCACTATACAGTCTATCATTCCTCTCTTGGAAAAAGATGATTGGATGTGCTTGATAGATCTTCAGGATGCGTACTACCACATAAAGGTGGACAGACCATCAAGAAGATTCCTGCGCTTCTGTGCAGGAGCCAGTCATTACCAGTTCAGAGTACTGCCCTTTGGATTCTCTACAGCCCCCAGAGTGTTTACAAAGTGCATGGCAGTTGTCACAGCTCACCTGCAACTTCAAGGTTTTCAGATTTTTCCATATCTAGACGACTGGCTCCTCTCCGCCCCCACCAGACACCTATTGGAGGAAGCCCTGGCATACTCTTTCAATACTATCGAAAAGTTGGGCATAACAATAAACTGGCAGAAATCCAATCTCACCCCTTCTCAGTCCACAGAATTCATAGGGGTCATTTTGGACTCAAAAACTTGCAGAGCGTCCATACCGGAACACAGAATATCAAGAATCAGACAGCAACTGTTACCAGTTCTCTCAATGGAAAAGTCCACAGCTCACTCAATCCTGCAGCTGTTGGGCTCCATGGCAGCTTGCATCACCATTGTCCCCTTAGCCAGGTTTCACATGAGGCTTCTACAATGGCTACTGCTCACCCAATGGTATCCTTTTCAGCTTCTCCTTTCAGCCAAGATTCACATAACTCAGAGATGCAAACAAGATCTAAAGTTTTGGTTGAACCACAACCCATCACAATGGTCTCGCCCCTACTCCCCTCAGCAGCCCAAGGCTTCAGTGACCATGGATGCCTCCCTGATGGGGTGGGGAAGGCTATGTCAGGGTCAGACATTCCAAGGCACTTGGTCCGAAGTGGAGGCCCATCTGCATATAAATGTTTTAGAGCTGAGAGCGGTGCTTCTGGCGTTGCAGGCATTCCATCCCTTGCTGCCATCAGGGACAATTGAATACAATCAGACAACATGGCGGTAGTCTGGTACATCAACAAACAGGGCGGAACCAAATCCTACTCCCTCTGTCGAGAGACCATGAGGATATGGCAATGGGCGATGGCTACCAACTGCTTTCTTCTAGCAATGCACATTCCCAGGAGTTCCAACGTGATAGCAGACAGACTCAGCAGGTGCATTCTTCAACCTCATGAGTGGTCCCTGAATCTTCTCATAACAGCGGAGATCTTCCACTGTTGGGGCCATCCGTGCTGCGACCTCTTTGCATCCCCAACCAACGTCAAATGCAGCAACTACTTTGCCCTGATTCCTCCTCCGGGACAGTCACCCAGGGATGCTCTAGTTCACGATTGGCCCTCGGGTCTTCTTTATGCGTTCACACCCACTCCCCTCATTCCCCAGTTTCTGAAGAAAGCCCGTCGATTGAAGAGCAAAGTGATCCTTATTGCTCCATATTGGCCTTGTCAGATTTGGTTCCCTTTTCTATGGCCTCACCTGCTAGATCAACCATGGATTCTTCATCCAACCTCGGAGTTGATCTCCCATCCACAGAATCTGATTCACCCCAGCCTGCTAAGTCTGAAGCTCACAGCTTGGCTCCTCCAATTCCCTTGATTGCCAGGCAAAATTATCTTCCCTCACAAGTACGGGACATTCTTATTGCATCTCATAAGCCCTCCACTGGAATGACTTATCTAGGCAAATGGAAAAGATTTACCTGTTGGCTGAATGATAAGGAAATTGATCCCTTTTCAGTACCGGTGTCGATGTTACTCAAATATCTAACCTCCCTATTTCAATCGGGGCTGTCAGCATCTACAATTAGAGTACATTTGGCTGGGATCTCTAATTTTCACGAGAATGTCCAAGACTCCTCCCTCATGTCTCACAAGTTATGTAAAGCCTTCATAAAGGGTGTGAATCATCTGAAACTCCCTTTCAGGAAACAGATTCAACCTTGGCATTTATCTTTAGTTCTTCAAGCTCTGACATTGCCCCCTTTTGAACCAGCTGCTTCATGCGACCTCAAATATCTGTCATGGAAGACCTTGTTTTTGGTCACTATTACTTCTGCCAGATGTATCTCTGAGCTTCAGGCCCTATGTACAAAGAGTCCATACTTGATTTTTCATCCAGACAGGGTATCCTTAAGAACTAACCCTTCCTTCTTGTCAAAAGTCATTTCTGAAATGTCTATTAATCAGACCATTGAATTGCCAATGTTTTTTCCTGATCATTCTAATGAGGGAGAGTATTGCCTACATACCCTAGACGTACACAGACAACTCCATTTCTATTTGCAAAGGACTAAATCTTTCCGTAAATCAGACCAGTCATTCTTGGCTTTTTCTGGATCTAGATTAGGATGTGCTGTTGCTAAGGTCACATTGGCTAGATGGTTAAAAGACAGTGTGACCCGTATTTATTCGGTACACAATACTTCTTTGCCAACTACCATCAAGGCTCATTCAACAAGGTCAGTGGCAACTTCTGCTGCCTTCCATGCCAGAGCTTCTTTACATGACATCTGTGCAGCTGCAACTTGGGCCACTCCTCATACTGTTATCAATCATTACAAGTTGGACTTGGTCTCCAGGGGAAGAGCATCTTTTGGTTCTATGGTGCTCAGGAATGTCCTTCCATGAAAGCCTCCCAGGAATAGAGGTAGCTGGGGACTCTGTTCCATATGTAAGGAAGTGGACGAGGATTAACAATATCAGATAAAGAAGTTATGTCTTACTATAACGTTCCATCTGTATTGTTGATCCTCATCCACTCATTACGACCCTCCCTCCTTCCCCCTCCTATGGCTTCTAGTGGATCTCACCATCCTTCTCTTTAGGTCATTTGACCAGAGATAGCCTCTACCTTTTTCTGACTTGCAAACTCAATCTGAAGTAACAGGGAGAGGGGGATTATGGGTAAGAGATTGCTCAGCTTGAGAGTTTATCGCTGGTGCGAGCTTGGTATATGGCCGACTTGGTTCCGACATCGGAACCGTAACCCATACGTAATGAGTGGATGAGGATCAACAATACAGATGGAATGTTATGGTAAGACATAACTTCTTTTTACTTGCTACCATACGGTACGCGGGTGTGCTAGTGCTACCATTGCCAATATTGAATCTGATTGCAAACAGCTTTCTTTGGGTGCTTGCTACAGGGAGGAAAGATTTCTGGATTCCTGACCTAGCTAGCAGCTACTTAAAAAAAGCCTACTTTACTTTGTTGTTTGTGACAGAAATGGACAATCGCAGTCAATCACTCATCATTCATTTTTTTTTGAGGTAAGTCAAAGGGGTTTTGTTTTAGCTAATGTTAAGAAAATATTCTTGTGCCTGAAGTAAATTATCCTGGTCTGGTAACCCTGTCTTGTACAGATTGTACCTCTCTCAATAATTCAATATTTTGAAACTAGATGGTGGTGTACAAGCATCTTCATTAATTTTCTAACTCCTCTGCTGAAAATCGGTTTGTTCCAAGTCGGACTTTCCTGGTAAACAAATGTTAAATAAATAAATATTTGATAGTCCTGTTTTTTTTTTTTTTTTTAATTTAAATTTAACTTATATACTCTGACATGGCATTGATATATTGGAAGGTGGCAGAAATTAATATCTTGGAAGGTGGCAGAAATGAATCACACTGAAATCATTAAAACGATGTATGCAGTAAGGTATTGTTGAGTGGGTAAGTATGCTAGGCAATTACACCCATTCAATCTGGTTAATACTTTATAGCTGTACTGTAGTATAGGGAGTATTTTAACAGGTTAGTATGCTGTGGTTCTATTGTGATGTTGTCTAATGTGATGTACTTGTACAGTGCAGCACCTGTCTAGAGTGTAATCCTGAGAAAGGTGTGGAACATCAAGAAGCATTACTTTCATAGCCAGTCAGAGTATAGGATCATAACAACAGCCAATAGACAAGGCAAATGAACCTTTGGGATGTGAGAAATACATGGCAGGAGATGCTTGTAATATATATCCCTTTATTCCATGAGCCCCCGGCTAGTGTAGTTTTTAGGCTCAGGTAGAACAACGTTGGTTTTTACTGCTTGGTCTACTGACCTGCTAATGAACAGCAAGTATTTAGAATTTAATGGATCCATTATTGTTCATGATTGGTTGAGACATCTCATGTGCTTATTGGGCAATGCTGTACTTAATAGGATTGCTTTCCTCAAAGGCCTAATGAGTAGATTGTTGTAGTGGTGTCAGTAAAGTTGTGCCTTATTGGGGTGGGGAAGGGAGGAAAGTGAAACTGTCTGGACTGGTTAATGGGAAGAAATAACCGTGCTCAGTGTTGGAAGTAAAGTAGTGCTCCAGTTCAGTATATCTGCTTACCAAATAAATAAGTAGCATCTAAAATGCTGAGGCATCTTGATCTGTTTTATTGGTTAACCTCATTGCTGTCAGTTTATTTCTACATGTCTGGTAGGAATGATATTTAAAGATGCTCTATGTTAAGTTGTCAATCTCGCCTTCATTCTTGCTTGATGGGTTCGGAGCCGATCCCTCGGCTCCGACTCGGCACTTGCTAAGCTCGAGAGTCACTTTTACCAGCTCGAGGCAGCCCCATATCCCATGATGCAAGGCGGTAAGTACCCAGATCTCGTTTGCCGCTTCGCTTATGAGGTCCTCCTTTTACCAGCTCCTGGTAAGTGATTCACTTTTTGATATTTAAGCCCCTTTTTTGTAAAAAAAACCTTTTATTGTTAGTTATAAGTTAATTATATAGATTTTCTGACAGAAAATCCCTGTCTCTTCTAATTTTTTTTTTTTTTAGTCAAACTTTACCCATCCCATCCCCTCCCTGTTAGGGTGTGTGTGTTTGTTTTATAGGAATACCTTTTTGGTATTTTATTTAATTTAATTTTTTGACTGGTGTGTGTGTGTGTTTTGTGAAGCACCATGTCAAAGGAGAGGGTCTCAGGTTTTAAGAAGTGTGACTCGTGCTGTCAGAAGATGTCTCTGACAGACGGTCACACTTCTTGCCTGTATTGCCTGGGGCCTCTTCACCTGCAGGACTCCTGTGCTATTTGTCATTCCTTCAACCAGAGAGTCCTGCAGGAAAGACGTAACAAGCTGATACTTAGGGGCCTTCTTAAGCCGGAGGGCTCTCCGGCTAAGTCGGCTCCATCAAAATCAGCTAAATCTTCCAAGGCCCAGGCTTCTGTGTCTAAGCCTGCGGCCTCGGCTCCGACTCGTTCCGAGTCGAGATCGGCTCCGGCTGGAGCCGATTCTGGCTTAATAAAGCCTTCGGCACCGATGGCTATCGGTGCCAATTCTGCATCGACCACTGCGGTGTCGGCTCCGATCGGTTCCGACCACCATGTGGCACAGGCATCATTGTCGGCTCCGATCGGCTCCGATACCGTTACTTTTGTGGCTGTATCGGCTCCGGCTGGAGCCGATGCATCGAGGCTTCCTGTCGGCTCCGATAAGTCTTCGGCTCCGACAGGATCTATAGTATCGGTTCCGATGGCTCCTTCCAGGAAGAGGTCGAGGTCTCCTTCCTTGGAGCCGATACTTTCGGCTCCGGCTTCACCTCTCCTTTCGGAACGTAGCCATCGGAGCCGATCTTCAAGGTCATCCAGACTTTCAGACCATGACCTAGAGAGAGTGGTCAGCAGATTACTTAAGTCACAGGTACTGGCCCAAATGTTACATAGTCCGTCTCAACAGACGACTGTTGGTCCACACCCCGTTACAGTTCCTCCTTCAACTCTACCCCAGAGCTTGGAGTTGGAGTCTTCGGGAATGGTTACTGCTACGGCTGGAGGACGGATACCCCCTTCTGTTCCTTCAGCCTCTACTCATCTCCTCTTCGAGACCTTCCTTAGAGGGATTCAGTGGTCGGGCTTCCATGGTCTCCTCCGAGGGGGTGAGTGGCATCGGACCCTTGTCCGAACCCGCTCTTCCCCTTGGAGCCTCGGCCTTGGTGAGCTCGGCTCCGACATCTGCCTCGGAGACTTCCCTTTCGGTGGTCCCTGGAGTTCCTAGTTCTGCGGAACGGGTTCTCTCGGACCTGCCTGGGAGGGGAGCATTCGAGGTGATGAAGAGTGTGCTGGCCACTGGTATCAGTCAGCAGTCGGTTCCCGTAGCTCCTCCCTCTATAGTACCTGTTGACATCTCTGCCACTTCTCTTGCTACAGGACCCAGAGATCCTCCGCCTCAGGTTTCCCCATTGGGAATTTCCCCCTCTTCCGAGGATTCTCCTGATGTTTGGAGATCCTCCTAGGAAGAGGACTTGTAAGAGGAAACATGTAGACTCCCGAGTCTGTCACTTGGATACTGACTTTGATGAGTCAGAGGGATCCCCTAGATCCCCTCTGAGGATGTCTCCTTCTCAGACATCCTAGAACTCCTTAAACAGAGGGAAACTGGCCCACCAACAATCCCTCTGAGGATGAGTCAGTATACCTAGAGGCGTTTGGATCTCGGCCCTCCACCTCCTGGGTGTCTCCGCCTTCGACCCCCTCATGCAGGTTATTGCGAAGGCGTGGGCAGCTCCTGACTCTGTAGAGCCAGTCCCTAGGAGGCCTTCAAAATTTATCACTGCCCGTGTGACAAGCAATTCCTCACTAACGGTGTCCCGCTGATGCCATGGTGGTGGCTGCGGCCACCAAGAAGGAACTTGCAGATCCTTCCGCCGTCCATCCTCCTAATAAGGACTCTAGGACCATGGATAGGTATGGTAGCGGATGTTTTCCTCAGCGACCTTTGCTATGCGTTGCTGAATTACCTATGTCACTTCACCAGACTTCAGAGGGATATCCTTAAGGAGCTGGGTGAAGTAGTACAGGATCCTACAGCTGCAGGGGCTCAAGAAAAATTGCTTCGCAGCTAGGAACCCTTAATTCCATTGCAAACTCCTCCATGCGGCTAATATCTTATGCTGCTGATGGGCGAGTAGAGCCGCAGGTACAGGTGTGGCTCTTAGGCGCCAAGCCTGGATGCGGCTATGTGATTTTATGGATCCCTTTAAGGCGTCCTTCACAAATTCTCCCTTTGATGGGTCAGCTTTGTTTGGCCCTCAGGTGAAGAAACTTTGACCAGGTGCGAACAGGACGGCAAGACTCTTTCTGCTGTAGGAGTCCGTTTTCCACCCCTTCTAGACCTTATCCCAAAGGACAGAAAGGTGGGAAAATGTGGTTCCGTAAATCCCAAGGAGTCACGCCGGATTCACGTGGTCAGTTTACCCTAGAGGCAGAGGGGTAACAACAACAGACGCCACTCTAGAGGCAGAGGGGTCCGAAAACCAGGGAAACAGAGAGCCTCTCTCTGACAAGCCCTTTCAGCATCCCTGAGATGTTGCCCGGCTGTCCCTCCTTGGAGGCAGTCGGGAAGATTATCACTGTACCCAGAAGCCTGGCATTCCCTCACTCAAGACAGATGGGTACAGTCGATCATATCCAAGGGTTACATAATTCCTTTCGAGGAAAGTCCCTTCCCTCAAATTCCCTTCCAGATGTACCACCGGTCTAAGGGAAATTGCAGAGTTAGAAGTCTCAAAACTACTGCAAAAAGAGCCATTCAGCCAGTTACAACAGACCATTCAGAGCCGGAATCTACTCAAGGTTCTTTTGGTCCCCAAAAGACGGGAGACTGGAGACCAATATTGGATCTCAGCAGACTCAACAAGTCTGTCAGGAAGACAAGATTCGAATGGTCACTCTTCAGTCAATTCTGCCCTTCTTACAGAAGGACAACTGGATGTGCTCAATAGATCTTCAGGATGCGTACTATCACATCAAAATTCACAGACGCTCCAGGAGATTTCTCCGCTTCGGCTGGGGTCCAGTCATTTCCAGTTCAGAGCCCTGCCCTTTGGTCTCACTACAGCCCCAGAGTGTTCACCAAATGCATGGCAGTGGTCACGGCTCACCTGAGACGTCAAGGATTCCAGGTGTTTCCGTATCTCGACGACTGGCTCCTGTCAGCCACCACCAGGCATCAGCTTACACAAGCCAGGGATTACACAATAAACCTTTGTTCTCATTTGGGCATCTCGATCAACTTGAAAAGTCATCCTTATCGCCCTGCCAGTCTATTACCTTCATAGGCGCAAACTTAAACACTGTTCGGATGTCAGCTACCCTTACAGATCAAAGAGTTTCAGACATTCAGAGTCATGTCAGAATCATTCTGGCCAACAAGAAAGTACAGGCCAGAATGGTTCTAAAGGTATTAGGTCTCATGGCTGCGGCCATTACTCTTCTTCCCTGGCTCGATTCTACATGCGCCTTCTTCAGTGGATGCTGTTCACACAGTGGTCATACCAACAACTTCCAATGCGTCACCAGATTCTAGTGACACAGACATGCAAAGAGCATCTTGCTTGGTGGATCACATCTCCTCAGGTTCACCAAGGCAGGTACTTTGTACCCCCATCCCCGATAGCCACTGTCACCACGGATGCCTCCCTGATCGGGTGGGGGGGTCATTATCAGGGCAGGATGGTTCATGGGACGTGGCAGCCGTTCGAGTACCATCTGCACATAAATGTCCTGGAGATGAGAGCAGTGCTTTTAACGTTGCAAGCCCTCAACGACTTTCTTCCCGTAGGGACAATTGCAGTCCACACAGACAACATGTCTGTAGTTTGGTATATCAACAAACAGGGCGGAACCAAGTCCTACCCCTTGTGTCGAGAAGCTCAGACTATGGCAATGGGCGATCTCCTCTCATCGGTTTCTGGTAGCAACGCATATCCCTGGGAAAACCAACATTGTAGCGGACAGATTGAGCAGAGCTATTCTCATGCCTCACGAGTGGTCTCTCAAGCAATCTATAGCGGAAGAGATTTTTCTGGAATGGGGTCGTCCATGCTGCGATCTTTTTGCTACTCCCCAAAACAGCAAATGTCCAGACTTCTTCTGCCTCTTCCCTCCATCAGGCCATCCCCCCAGAGACGCTCTGACCCAGGATTGGCCCCAGGGACTTCTTTATGCCTTCCTCCATTTCCTCTGATCCCTCAGGTTATCCAGAAAGCTACCATTTTGAGAGCCAAATTGATTCTCATTGCCCCTTACTGGCCTCGACAAGTTTGGTTTCCGTTCCTCCATCATCACCTTTTGGTGCAGCCGTGGCATCTGGACCCAGTGCCAGATCTTCTGATTCACCAATCGGGTCAGCTGCACCGGTCAATCCCTTCTCTCAACCTCACAGCATGGTTGCTCCACTTCCTTCCTTAGCCAGGCTTCCTTTGATCTCTAACCCAGTTAGAGACATCATAGTAGCTTCGCTAAAATCCTCTACCAGGAGGATTTATACAAGCAAATGGAAACGTTTCTCTTATTGGGCTAAGGCCAAGAATATTGATCCTTTTACTGCCCCTGTTCAGGCAGTCCTGGACTTCGTAGCAGAGATTTTTCATGCAGGCTCCTCTTCTTCCACAGTCAGAGTTCAATTGGCTGCTATTTCCAATTTTCATGTCGGTATAGCAGATCATAATATTATGTCCCATAGGCTCTGCAGGGCCTTCTTGAAAGGAATTTTCCTACTAAAGCCTCCAATCAGGAATCCTCCTCCTCAGTGGGATCTAAATTTAGTGCTGACATCCTTGATTCTTCCCCTTGAGCCAGCTGTTTCTTGTTCCCTGAAATATCTTTCTTGGAAAACTTTATTCCTAGTGGCTATTACATCGGCCAGGAGGGTGTCTGAACTTCATGCTCTTCGGTTCGACCCCTATTTGGTTTTTCACAAAGACAGAGTATCTTTGAGAACTAACCCAACCTTTTTGCCTAAGGTCGCTTCAAAGAACAATTTGAATCAATCCATTGATCTCCTGTATTTTTCCCCAACTATTCAGATAGAGCTGAACAAAAGCTACATTATCTTGATGTCCACCGTCAACTTAGATATTATTTGGACAGAACAAAAAATTTAGAAAATCTGATCAACTTTTTGTTTCCTATGCGGATAATAAAAAGGCCTTCCTGTTTCTAAAGTGACTTTGTCTAGATGGCTTTCTTCGGTCATCTCTGAAATTTATCTGCTCAGGGGAAAACAGCTGTTCTCAAAACCTAAAGCACATTCAACTAGGAGCTTAGCTACTTCTACAGCCTTTCAAGCTAGACTTCCTTTAGACACTATTTGTGCAGCGGCCACTTGGGCCACTCCTCACACTTTTGTTTCCCATTACAAATTGGACTTGGCCTCCAGGGACAGAGCCAGTTTTGGCTCTACAGTCCTCAAGAGTTTGTTCCATTGAGCCACCCAGGATAGAGGTGCTAGGGACGCGGTCCCATCAAGCAAGAATGAAGGCGTGATTGACAACTTAACATTAAGAAGTTATGTACCTACCATAACGTTCCATGTTAGTTGTCTTCTCTCGCCTTCTTTCTTGCGACCCTCCCTCCTTCCCCTGGCCTGGACAGACCTTGTTATAAGAAACTGTTATGCTGAAGACCATTCAGACTTGGTCCTTCTTCCATCTGTAGTTTTCTTTCTTCCTTTAGGAAGTATTTTATGCTTGGTGCTATTGCCCTTTGTCATCAAACGAGATCTGGGTACTTACCGCCTTGCATCATGGGATATGGGGCTGCCTCGAGCTGGTAAAAGTGACTCTCGAGCTTAGCAAGTGCCGAGTCGGAGCCGAGGGATCGGCTCCGAACCCATCAAGCAAGAAAGAAGGCGAGAGAAGACAACTAACATGGAACGTTATGGTAGGTACATAACTTCTTATTTTGGACCAGGAAGTGCTCTGGGATATAAGGCTGATTCTGTTGAGAACCCATTCACCCAAAAAACATTAATTCTATTTCATCTGATTAAACAAAAGTTTCTTATCTAATTTCTTTCTTGGGGAGTTCTTTCAACCTTTCCTCCCCTTTATAGTTGGAGACTTCCTCCCATCTCTCTCTCTCTCTAATGTAATAATTATTATCATCAGTCAGTCAGATACAATTTTTATATTTTTTTCACAGCAGGGTCAGCCAGATACACTTGACTTTATGCATTTTTTCCTGGCAGCAGTCAACCAGATACTAGTAGGTTGGCAGTGTGTTTGGGGGGGTGGGCTGTTGATGGATACTTTTTAAATATAATATCCTGGCTGGGTTAACCAGATACTAAGGAGGCACTGTTTTTTATGGGCTGTTGATGTTTTTTTTTAATTCTGGCAAGGTGAACCAGATGCTAAGGAGGCAGTGTGTTTTAGGGGCAGTTGATGTTTTTTTTTTTTAATTCTGGCAAAGTGAACCAGATCCTAAGGAGGCAGTGTGCTTGTTTTGGGGGCTGTTGATGATTTTTTTAATATAACACCCTGGCAGGGTCAGCCAGATCCTAAGGAGGCAGTGTGTTTGTTTTGGGGGCTGTTGCTGGATTTATTTAATATAATATCCTGGCAGGGTAACCAGATCCTAAGGAGGCAGTGTGTTTTGGGTGCCGTTTATGGATTTTTTTAATATAATACCCTGGCAGGGTCAGCCAGATCCTAAGGAGGCAGTGTGTTTGTTTTGGGGGCTGTTGGTGATTTTTTTAATCCACGGTGGTGCAGCGGTAGCATTGTTGCCGCGCAGATCCAAAGGAAGCAGTGTGTTTGTTTTGGGGGCTGTTGATGTATTTATTTAATATAATACCCTAGCAGAGGTAACCAGATCCTAAGGAGACAGTGTGTTTGTTTTGGGGGTTGTTGCTGGATTTATTTAATATAATACCCTGGCAGGGGTAACCAGATACTAAGGAGGCAGTGTGTTTGTTTTGAGGGCTGTTGCTGGATTTATTTAATATAATATCCTGGCAGGGTAACCAGATCCTAAGGAGGCAGTGTGTTTGTTTTGGGGGCTGTTGATGGATATATTTAATATAATACCCTGGCAGGGGTAACCAGATCTTAAGGAGGCAGTGTGTTTGTTTTGGGGGCTGTTGATGTATTTATTTAATATAATATCCTGGCAGGGTAACCAGAAACTAAGGAGCCAGTGTGTTTGTTTTGGGGGCTGTTGATGTATTTATTTAATATAATATCCTGGCAGGGTTAACTATATACTAAGGAGCCAGTGTGTTTGTTTTGGGGGCTGTTGATGTATTTATTTAATATAATATCCTGGCAGGGTAACCAGATCCTAAGGAGGGGGTGTGTTTGTTTTGGGGGCTGTTGATGGATTTACTTAATATATCCTGGCAGGGTAACCAGATACTATGAAGGCAGTGTGTTTGTTTTGGGGGCTGTTGATGTATTTATTTAATATAATATCCTGGCAGGGTCAGCCAGATCCTAAGGAGGCAGTGTGTTTGCTTTGGGGGGATGTTGCTGGATTTATTTAATATAATACCCTGGCAGGGTCAGCCAGATACTAAGAGCCAGTGTGTTTGTTTTGGGGCTGTTGATGTATTTATTTAATATAGTATCCTGGCAGGGTAACCAGATCCTAAGGAGGCAGTGTGTTTGTTTTGGGGGCTGTTGATGTATTTATTTAATATAATATCCTGGCAGGGTAACCAGATCCTAAGGAGGCAGTGTGTTTGTTTTGAGGGCTGTTGATGTATTTACTTAATATAATATCCTGGCAGGGTTAACTATATACTAAGGAGGCAGTGTGCTTCAGAAGCTGCTTGACTGTGGATATATTTGTTGTAGTAAAAATATTGTAGTAGGGGGTCAAACAGATACTAGGTACGCACTGCATTTTGGGGGCTACTTGTGGATTAAATATGTTTTTTTAACCCAATCTTTTTGTGGGGTCAGTCAAGAAAGATTGGGATGGTGTGTGAATGTTTTGTTGTTGAAACTCTAGCCTTTCATGACTAAAGTGCATGTGTGAACTGAAGTAAGTTTACTTGCAAGCTCTTGACTGTATGATGTGAAAGAAATACAGTAATGTAATCATTGTCTTCTTTTCATTATTTTAAACGTTGTAGGCTCAAAGCAGATATTGTGGGTAGGCAGTCGGGCTGGGGGCTATGCCTAGTATGTGTGAATGAAATGACTGGCCTTACTGTTGTACTTCTGATTTGCTTTGCAAGAGTAACATGCATTTGAGTGAAGTAAGATCGACCACAAGCTCTGAACTCTGGCTACTGTTTATGTGAAAATATACATATATTAATAGTGCTGTCTTTTATCCTTTTTTTTGTCATTTAACCTCGCAAGATCAACTCATATACTGTATGTGGAGTAGGCAACAGGGACTGGGGCTATGTGTGAATAAAGCAACTGGCCCTGCTGTTTACTGTTGTAATTCTGGCTTTGCAAGACTGTAATGGTTATTTGCACTTTCAGATGAATGTAATCTAATTATCAAATGTATGAGTCATTCTAACTGTATGTTATTTCACATCTTTTCATGTATATACTGAATGTCTGTTTAAAAATGTTTGTAATATGTTAAGAGCTTTTCTCCTCAGACATATGCTGAAAAGGTGTATTTTGACTAAAGACAGTTGGACAAAGCTGGGTAAACAAAAAATAAAATAAATAATAATATAATATGCATTTGTATAAAATGTGCTGGCACACATAAGTTGTGACTGATGTTTCTGTCAGCTAAGTGAAATTAATGCAAGTATGTTAATTTAATCCTGGCAGGGTAAAAGCAGATACTTTTGTATGGTAATGGGGACGTGGGGGGGTGCTGTTTGTGACTGAATTAAGTTGACTGGCCCTGCTCTTTACTGTTGTAATTCTGGCTTTGCAAGATGAATGTGTATTTTGGTAAAGTCAGCAGTCATACAAGCCTGTGTCAATGTTTCTCAGAACCACTGTCACATTGGGCATTGGAGTGACCTGGAACTGTGAATAATAAATTAAGATAGTACAGTGGGACTTCTGATGAATCTTACTTTTCATTTGGATTTGTACAAAATGCAGACTACCTGATGCAGTGCAATGTATGTTTACATCATGTGTACTCACGATAGTTTCATACAGTCAAGACCAACTACTTTTTTACTGTTTAGAGATGTTTTGGTTTTTGTGCTGATATATAACCTATACACCTCATTAGCTCTGAAATGTGATTGATTTAGTCTAGTTTTTGGTAGACTATTTAGTATATGCAATAGTGATTGAGCAGTTATTTTATGTAAAATGATAAGCACAATCAATGCTGATCCAACTGTACCATAGCTCCACCCTGTGAAGTTAACCCCACCCCTTTCTACTTGGCCCCACCCCATGCAAGTGTTTCCTGCAGCCCCGCTTTGATTTGAAGTCACCAGCCGCCACTGATGCTCACTAACATAAAACCTGTTATTCTAGCAAATTTCTAAGAGCAGTATTTACAATCTGTCCCTATTTTTTTGCCTTCTCCCCATTATTTTTGGCATTGTCCAGATTTCTTACACTAAGAGGTTGAAATGTATGATCGGAACTGCCAGATAGAATGATTTTACTATTTAATGTGAAGCTTGGATTACTTAGAAGGGAACCAAGAATACATAAATACATTTCATAAACTCACAAATTTCATAAGGAGTGTTCAAACCTACTACTTTTGTTGAAATATTTCACAGTGACTTAAATGGCACATTTTAGAGATCATATCAATTAATAAAAGTCAATTACTGCTGAGACGTTTTGAATTTTTATATAAAATGTATTTGGCTTGTGAGCCAAGAATATCTGGTATTGTTAATATTTCAAAAGTCTTTAACAAAATGAGTGCTTACGTACTACATACTGCAACTAAATGTCTATACATTTCTGTGCTTCACACTGCTTCAAAAATGAATTTGCTAAAATGTAAATATAGATTTTTTTTCTTATTTCCAAATAGATATTTTCAGTTTATCCATTTAGGATTGCACAGTGGTGCATTGCCTTATAATGCTTGTTTTTTAACTATACAAGTATGCCCTCCAACACACACACACACACACACACACACATTCTCCATTTGGGCTTTCAAAGACTGTTCTGCTTTTCTTATATCCTAAGGATGTGCTGCAAGTGAATTGATTATTCAGTAAATTGCCTGTAGGTGTATGTGCCATGTGAAAGTGTGTATGTGTGTGTGTGTGTGTGTGTGTGTGTGTGTGTGTGTGTGTGTGTGTGCGTGTGTCAATCACTGTAGTATTTCATTTTTTTCATATTCACAAAATGAAATAAATTTCATCCCAAAATGAAATAAAATCCACCATCCCAGGTGACTACCTTTTTCACCATTCTTTGCAGGGTATGCAGAGAGCCTTGATGAGACTCATTATGCTTGTGTCAGACGTGGAAAAGTCACCAGTCTTGAGTAACATCTTGCTTTCACCTGTGATGATGCCTATATATCAAGACAAAATAACTGGCTTTAACAACTGGCTAAGTAGTTGGTGCTGTTCTTAGGTGATCCACTCTGCATTGCGTCGGAATGAGATGGTAGATAAGACTTCCTGTTTTACCAGGGTTGGCATAAGCCTCTCATACTAGCACTTCCGTATACTGGCTAAAGGGGTCTACTACACATGACTGGAATTTCATTTGACTGAAATTTATTTGACAGACCATAATTTCGAAATTTCAAAATACTGAAAACTCACTTGACTTAAACTCATAAGACTAAAACCTTAACAATGCTAAATTTCAACATACTAAACTGTAAACTGTAGGCATGCACACTTACAACACCAATAACTAACCCTTTCCAGAACTTAAAAACTACTTGTGTACTCTCTTAACAGAAACTGGAAGATGTAAAACTGAACTAGGTGGGGGGCTAAGCACCCCATACCCCCCAATGTGGGGGGCCTGTGCTTCCCACACCCCCTATCTATTTATACTAACTCCAAGATCGCACTACAGTGTGGAAAAGGGCATATACCTTTTACATACCTTACAGTAGTCTAAACGCTGCCACTACTCTGTTGAAATTTAGCATTGTTAAGGTTTCAGTCTTATGAGTTTCAGTCAAGTGAGTTTTCAGTATTTTGAAATCTCAGTTTTATGGTCTCAGTCAAATGAATTTCAGTCAAATGAAATTTCTATCACGTGTAGTATACCTGGCTAAAGGCATTGTTACTCCCATTATGTCCTTTTATGCAGATTCCCACTTCTGCACATTTCAACATAGTAAAACTGACACTCAAATTTAGACAACATTGTGGCAGTACTACTGGACATTAGGAATCTAAATAGAAAGATGCCAGAACTCGAAGTCATTCTGCAACACAGACACAGTCATATACAGTCATATTTGTGAAGACACTAAACATTGCTTCAATACAATGAGACCAGTCTTGCTATACCAGGGTTAACACATTTCATACCTTCAAACCCTCAGTTAGCTTTGGAGGAGTATCTGTCCTCTGTCTGTCCTATAGTCTCAGTTCAGTTTATTCATGACTCTAAGCTGAAACTCATAGAGATCCAAATTATCCTTAACAAATCCAAGAATTTTCATTGTTAGCTGCAGATCTATGTCAAGGTCTTAAAAAGATCATTGAAAATACCTGAACGCCCTTGAAAGTTTAAATATCAAACCCAATACTTTCTTGTTTGGTAACTTCAATTACTCAGACATTGACTGGCACACTTACGCCTTTAAAAAATGGATTTGCTCAAGTTATCCTCCATTTGTTAGTACCAACACAACAAAGCAAATTCCCACTACATGCTCTAATATCCTTGATTTGGTTCTTACCAACCTGTTTCTCTCCTGTACCTGACCACATATCCCCTAATTCATGGTTAAATTAGATCACAGGTCAGTCATCTTCTCCTACAGGTCTACTGGTACCTCTCCACCACTAAATGAAATCATCTTTTGGGACTTATCAAGGAGAAACCGACCTCACCTTATAGAAGTTATAAGCAATATTCCTAACAATTCCCCCCACAAATGGACCCAAGTGAGAGGGCAGTCACAATTACTTCTGACATTTACTAGCACCTAAACAGTTGCATAGTAACTTCAGTACCTTTCCACCATACATATAATGTTAAATTCAGGAGAAGGCCTCTCTGGTTGATCTCCCATATTAATAAACTATAAAACAAACAAATGGAAAGAACAAAAAGTTGTAAGAAATCCTCATTCCCCAATCTCAAGGCCATGATGAAACTTGCCAGTAAGGAACTTCTGAGCACTTTTAGAAAATGCAAAGTGGAGTATAAGCTTAAAGTCACTAGAGATACCAAAAGAAACTACATTTTTTTCTTCAGTTATGCCACTAAATTCAGGAATAATGCCCAACAATACACTGAGCTCTGCTATAATATTATTCATTCTGATCCCAATCATACAGCTTATATATCAGCAGACAAATTTAGTGCTAACTTTACCCCCACCTACCCTCACAGTCACTCTTACAACCCAGAGAATTTAGTTTTTCCACACAGGAACAACCTTAAGAGTGCTTATTAAAGGCTACAAATAATGTTCCATGGGCCCAGGCAACATACCAGGTTGTAACCTAAGCTGCTCAAACTAAGCCTATCCACAGTGTTTGTGCCCAATCTCTGTAGAAGAGCCACTGCAACTACCCTACATGAAGACGGCATCCTCATCAGTCTGGGCAATTATAGGCCATTCAGCCTCATCAGCCTTATGTGCAAAGGCATGGAATGTATCATAGCACAAGTCACATATATGGACATAGTTAACTTAACTGATCTAAATAACACACAATTTGACTTTCTGGTGAGCAGGTTCTGTTGCCTGAATTTAGTATGCTCCTTTGAAAAGGGTACAGAAGCTATCAACAGTAGTCAGTCAGTCAATGATGTTTATCTTGACTTGGCCATGGGAATGCCTTGGCTGGTATTATAGAAAAACTAGATAAAGCTAAACTAAACTCCTACATTTTCTGGTGGATTTCAAATTGACTGTCAAGCATACCCCAGGATGTGATAGTTAAGGGTGTGACAGCACCGGTTACCTCTACTTCACAATAAAATACACCGTACTTATAATATACAACCTTCCGTATACATAAAATATACAACATACAGTAATTCAGTACAGTGACACAGCATGATAATAATGCAGTTGCTAATGGAGATGGCATGGTGATAAATCTGAGCCTGATGGTAGATTAGACTAGCTAGGAAAGGTTTTTTTACAGTTAGAGTAACTGCACGTTGGGATATAACAAGTTAGGATAATTAAGTTACCCAAAAATCCAGGAGTCTTTGTGCCTGTATGTTTGGTGTCATATATGATTCCCAGTTAATAGATAATAGTACATAGATTTCAACTTTCCATCTCCAAAATGAGGAACACTAGGCCTCATAATGTGGGATAAATGTGCAAAATGTGGAACACATACTAAGAGCTTACTAACAACTTCAACTAGGAAGGTCATAGGATGGTTAAAATATGCTGGTTTTACTAATAAAAAAAGATCTTTTAATGAATGAATATGATTCTTTTCTATTTACCATGGATATCAGTTAAAAAATTCCTAACACTGAATGTGTCACAGATCCTTTCAATATGGAACTTCAAGGAACATGAACTTTTTAAGACCCCAAATGAGGTACGTTCCTCGTAATGAGGTACACTTGAGAGGTATGGAGGGGTAGTTAAAGTTGCCCGTGAATATCGTATTAGTTTGAATGGTGATTGCTTCCAGTAAGTTTAAATATATGGCATGGGTTTCCTTTGTCTTAGAGGGTGACGTATAGCTTGCAAGGAAGTGATTTTGGGTTTTGCCTATGTTGATTTCAATGTGGAAAAGCTCTAAGCCTTGAGGTATTTTTATTTTTGATGTAAATTGAGACATCTCTACCTTTAATGTCCTTGCACCGTTGGTGTGCTCTACACATCTTTAAACCACATCTCAGTGACCACACAAACAACAGCATTCTCTAGGGTGAAGAGACCTTCTGTGGAGTGAGATTTTTATTTAGACTTCTAGCACTGAGCAGTAACACCTTTAGATTGTCTTGGTTTGATTTGCTATTTCAGAAGTGCTTTCAAGTTTGGTATTACCTAAAAAATCACTATGTGGGGAGGACAATGTCTAATATCTGAAAGCCTAGAAGGGAGTGGTGCAGACCATCCCTTGTAAAGCAACATGGTCTGTTAACCATCTCCTTCCATGCTGATAAATATTTGTGGTTCCCCTGATTTTCACTGAAAATATTTTTTCACGTCTGTCCCAAGTGTGTTACAAGCTTATAAATAAGGCCCTTACAACTGTATACATAACTTTATTATCATTTTCTGCAGTCTCCACTGAAAATTCAGTTTCTTGAAGTTTGTTACATTAACTAAAACATTGACTAAATATATAAAAAATAGTTACATAATTTTCAATTTGTGTTAAGAAATGCCCGAGTCAATTGGTTTGCATGTTAATTATTCTAAAATTGCTACAGTCATCCTTGGCTTTCTGTTAAGTGTTTCTGATCTTGGACATATTATATTAAACAATGAGTGCCAGCAGAGGTGAAAATGGTCATATCCAACTTGATGAGGTGCTAAGTGCATTGGTTTCTGGCTTGGTATTGACTTTCATTTCATTGAATGAGACATTTAAATGCTGAGCTGTTAAGCATTTGAATGTATGTATTTATCTGAATGTCTTAACCAGTGTAATCTATTCATGGATTCTTTGTAAAGTGGTAAAGTCAGATATTGTCTAGGTGCATCATGTGGAGAGACAAGACTTGGCTTAATTGATTGGGGGTCGGTATGCTACTTTATGAAACAATATAGCAATGGCCCACGCCTGGGTGTGGGTGGTGCTGGTTTTGCCCATGGTTGGCGTGGTTTGGTCACGAGGGCGAAGCCCGAGGGACCAAACAAAGCCAACCGTGGGTGGGTCCAGCATTGCCCGCACCCAGAAGTAGGTTATTGCTATTATACAATGACATTATTTAAGAAAAAAAATAATTAATTTTCTTAAATAATGGCATTGTATAATGCCTTCTTGCTGCCCTTCCGCAGCTGTCTGGTATTCCGCGGCAGTTCTGATGTACTGCGCATGTGTATGCCTATGCAGTACATCAGAGCTGTGGGCAAAAGCAACGGAGAAAGCAAGATCTCCGTTGCTTTTTACAAACTGTTTTGCTGTGTTGTGTGGGTTTGGCATGGCGAGGCAGCTTTAAAATAAGCAACGGAGATCTCCGTTGCTTGTTTTAAAGCTGTCTCGCTGTGTTGAGCCCATTTAACACAGCGAGACAGGTTTTAAAAAAAAAGCAACAGAGAAAGCAAGAACTCCGTTGCTTTTTACACACTGTGTCGCTATGTTGGAGGAGTTTAACATGGCAAGACAGCTTTAAAAAAGCAACGGAGATCTCCTTTGCTTTTTTTGAACCTGTCTCGCTGTGTTAAACTCCTATAACATAGCGAGACAATGTTTTAAAAAAAGACTTATACTAATATACTTATACTTATTCAGTTACACCCCTAACTTCTTAATTTCTCTAGCATGTCGAAGGGCCAGATGCTGGCGTTTTCTCCTGTCCAGTTGGTGAATTTGGGAATATTGAGGCAATGTTACAATTGCCTCATGTACACAGACAACCCTCTCCTCCTCCCACATAACACAAATACTTGCGAGAGATGCAGCTATTTAGCCAAACTGGAGGCTGAGCTCTCTCAACTCAGGACTGGCAAGACCAGACAGGAGGAGAAGGCAACTACACACACCACAAAACCATCACAACAATGAATCAAACACATAAACACACAAAGACATACTCGGAGGCTCTGAGCAAAAATTTACCTAAACAGCAGAGGCCTCCAAAGCAGACACCCAAGCAACTGCCATCTCATGACACACCACAGGCAACACATAAACCACAAAATCAGTGTGCAAGCAGTCACAGCCCTTAAGGCCAAATACAACACCAAACATACTTCTCATAGGTGACTCCATAGTCAGACACACTGACGTCCCACTCACCAGATTGAACAAGGAGAGGGTCACAGTAAGCTGCCTATCGGGCGCTAGAATCCGCCACATAACACAAGCACTCGGGTCACTCCACAGCAAGTACAAATATGACACAGTCATTGTCCATGCTGGTGTGAACGACCTGAGACGTACCTCCCTGGACTACATGAAAAGAGACATAAAGGAGCTCTCTGATTATGTAGCCCAGGCAGGTATGACCCTGACCCTGAGCAGTATCCTTCATTCACCAAGAATGATGCCACAACATAGAGACAAGATGATCAGCTTTAACAATTGGCTTAATTTCTGGTGTCATTCAAAGGGGATCCAGTGTCTGTCTGCCTGGGATGACATGCTTGACAAGCCACGCTGCTTTGCAAGGGACGGCTTGCACCTGTCACCCCTGGGATTCCGGATATTGGCTAAGGCTCTTGCCACCCCCATAGTGCTTTTTTAGGCAAGGCTCAAATTCTAAACCTACCACCCTAGAAAACAAAAATGGGAAGAAACTAAGGGTAATGCTGCTCAATGCCAGAAGTCTAAATCTCAAAATGCACGCACTCGAGGCCCTTATCAGTATGGAGAACATCGATGTCTGTGCTGTGACTGAAACCTGGTTCAAGGCTCCTGAGAGCACCCCGGCACTATCAGGTTTTACCTCATATCATGCGTTCCGGCCCCAAAACCCGGACCACACCACAAAAGGAGGGTGTATCCATATTCATCAAGGATACCCACACCTCCAGGTTGGTGGCAACGCATCAAGCATCGGAAACCATCCAGGTGCAATTAACCATAGGCAAAACTGCTCTACAATTTGTAGCATGCTACAGGCCACCCTCTCAAACTCAGGAACCCCACACAGCCTTCCTGAAGACACTGGAGGGTATAAATGTATCTCCAAACACCATTATATTGGGTGACTTCAACTACCCGAATATAGACTGGGAACATTACTCAAGCCCCAACTTTCTAGCCCAAAGGTTCCTGGAGTTCATGCATTCAAATGCCATGGAACAACTAGTCACCGTTCCCACAAGAGGAGAAAATATACTAGATCTCATCATCACAAACATGGGGACAGTATGCTCCACACCGGAAGTATATCCCTCATTGGTGAGATCAGATCACAAACTAATCTCACTGGAAATCCACATCCCGCCCCCACCCCAAGCGAAAGAGACCACAGTGAAGAACTTCTCTAAAGCAAACTTCACACTACTCAAGACTGGTGTGGTAACCTTCAAGGCCCCCGAGCCAGTGGAAACCACAACCCAAGCTGCGGAAGCCCTTACAAATGCCTTCTACAAACACCTCCAGGACTGCATGGATCAGGCAATCCCTAATAAAACCAAGACTCTTTCCACCAAGGGCAAACATCCAGTCTGGTGGACCCCAGCCATAAACAAACTTTACAATAAGAGGAGAAAGCTGTTACATGATAGAGCAAAATCCATAAAAGAGAAGACACCCTTGATCATTATTAGTAAAAAAATATGAGCACTCATAAAATCATCCAAGGCCAACTTTGAGAGAAAAATTGCCATAGATTCAAAAGACAATCATAAGGCCTTCTTCAGCTATGTTAGAAACCTGGGTGGAAACTCCCAGATATGCTCAGAATTAGTCCAAAATGATACAAAAATCACTGAACCCACAGACATTGCCAACATACTGGCAGACAGGTTCAGTGCAAACTTCACCCCCCCCCCCCCAAAAGGAGAGATAGCTATCCCAGCGGAGTGTAGCCTCCCAGACATCTCAAATGCGCAGGTGAAAGCTGCTCTCTCTAAAGCTAAAAACACAGCATCAATAGGACCGGATGGTGTCCCCGGCTGTGTGCTACACAAACTCAATGAGGAACTAAACCCACACATAAGACAGCTGTTTAATCTTAGCCTTACCACAGGATACGTGCCCAAGGAGTGGCGTACGGCAACTGTGGTCCCACTCCACAAAGGCGGTGCCTCTACGGACCCTGGTAATTACCACCCCATAAGCTTAACAAGCCTGGTCTGCAAAGCTATGGAGAGGATCATAATGGAACTCATAAACAAAGACATAGGGGACTTGCAGACATTGGACCCGACCCAGTTTGGCTTTGTCAAGGGCAGATCATGCCTTTTGAACTTGGTCGACTTCTTCGAAACAGTCACCAAGGCCATTGATGAGGGAAAGGCAGTCCATACAGCCTACCTTGACCTTGCAAAAGCTTTCGACACAATACCCCACTCGGGTATTATAGAGAAACTTACCAGTTTAAATGTAAACCCATATGTCACAAGATGGGTTGCAAACTGGCTAAAGGACAGAATCCACAGGGTTAGAGTTGCTGGCGCCATGTCAGACTCCAAGCCGGTCACAAGTGGTGTCCCACAGGGCTCAGTCCTTGGCCCCCTGTTGTTCAGCATCTACTTCTCAGAAGTACAGGCAAACATAGGAGGACTATGGCCGACAAAGTTTGCAGATGACTGCAAACTGGGCGCCATAGTGGAAAGTACATTGGACACAGATATCCTTCAGAGGGGTCTCACGGAAACTGATAGCTGGTGCCAGAGCCATGGCCTGAAGCTAAATGCCAAAAAATGTATAGTCATACCCTTTGGGAAAAACAAGGTAACCCCAAGCTACCATATAGGTGGCAATCCACTAAGCACAGAAGAGGTTATCCGGGACCTGGGGACCCAGGTTGACAGTGGCCTTTCTTTTGACACTCACATTGCTAAAGTGGTTAGAAAGACCTTCTACATTGCCCACCTGATCATGAAGGGATTCACATCCAGATCAAGTGAGGTCATTGTTCCCCTGTACTCTTCACTTATCAGACCAATGATCGAGTACAATGCCCCATTCGGGATGTATCTCACCCGACACCTGCAGCAATTGGAAAGACCCCAAAAGTTCCTCACCAAAAGGATAAAGGGACTCCAAAATCTGTCATATGCTGCCAGACTGAAGAAACTCCAGCTCTATTCAGTCGCATACCGCCTGCTCAGAGGTGACCTGTGCCTGACATACAAGGCCATGTCCAACCCGGAATTAATGGACATGCTCCACCTCAAGAAATCCAAATCTACCAGATCCACTAGAGCAAATGACTTAAACCTTAGCATGGATATAAATAGGACATGCTGGAGGGATAGATTTGTCACCCAGAGACTCCTTATGCTGTGGAATAAAATCCTGGTCCATGTGAGGCAGAGCACCTCGCTGGCTCTGTTCAAGAGAAATCTTGACCGGTGGATGGGAGATCGTAGGTTTACCCCAGGAATCATCTCTGTGTCACCGCTGGACAGAGGCACAACAAACTAATGGGCACGGTATTTTTTAACATGAGGGGTGGCGTAAGCCACAAAACTTTGGGCTAGGCTTATAAATGCCCTAGGGCAGATAGCCTAGTATAAACCTATGAACCTATGAACCTAAGACTTTCTCTGAGTGTAAAGTTGTAACTTGTGGGGTACTACAGGGATAAGTGTTGGGCCCTGTCTTCATTAGTGTTTATTCTGTAGACATCCAAGCCAATATTCCAGAAGTATAGTTGACTATGTTTGTTGATGACTGCAAGTTGAGCTCTATTATCTGCTCATCTACTGATACTAAAAGGCTCCAGCAAAGATTGGAATACGCACAGAACTTGTGTAGCATAAAGGGTCTCAGATTCAATGTAAAAGCAGTACAGTGTAGTGGCATTTGACAAAAAAAGCTGCTCCCACCTCATACATTATAAAGGGTATAAAGGGTATGTGTCTTCAGATAGACACAGCCATGATATGTACTTATGAGGATAATATACTCTCATTCATTCATTACACTTCTACCATAGTTTAGATTTCCTTCTTAATAGCTCAGTTACTTTCCAAGGGAATATCCTCAAAATCCAAACAAGTCATCATACTGCAATATTCTTCCATTGTCAAACCCATTATGGAATACAGTGCCCTCTTTGGTATGTACAAATACAAACATTTCATTCTACTGCAAATACCCTAAAGATTTCTAGACAATAAAGTTAAAGACTTTAAAGTCTTCATTCATAGTGATAGACCCGCATGACTCTCCTTATACTCGGTAGCTTGCCAGCTGCTCTGAGGAGATTTATGTCTTGCTTTTTGAACCATGAAAGAGTCAGTCCTATTTGACCTTCTATTTCCTCAGAAAATCCAACCAAAAAATAGACTCACTTAAAGATAGGTTCCTAACTCAATGTATTTTAGGCCTATGGAATACGTTACCATCACAAGTCAAAGTACTACTTTGGCTCCTGTTAAGTTTAGTCTTGATAACTGGATAGGGGGATATACAATTACTCTAGGCTTATGTACCACCCTGTTTGATTTTGAAGGTGAGAACTATTAAGTGCTTGAAAAGGGTGACAAGAACTTCTAACTTTGTTTTCTTAAAGATGTATATAGCTGGGCAAGTTATGGTCATTTTTATCACTTGACTGACATTGCTCATATGTTCCTAGCAGCACCTCATTCAGAATTGTACACAGAACTGGTCCATATTCCACATTTCCAGTGGTATTCAGAAAGGTTAGTTCTTTGCACTAGAAACACATAAAGTTGTATACTAGAAGTGAAATGGAGTTAAATGGTGATTCAGAAACATACAGGAGCTGCATCGAACAAAGCTTATTAATAGCTTCCTTACATTTTTCTGAACTGAACACCTAGCACAGATAGAATAGCTGCACGAATGTCCCCTCCTACCAATCCATACAATGCTGTTTTATGCATATACACGAGTGCACATGCACAGCTTCTAAATACTTTCCTACCTGCTTCATAGACAGAAATAAGTGAAAGAAAAAAAAAACAGCATGTTCAGTCCCACTGCTTTGGTCTAAGCGATGGAGCATAACATGTCATTGATTTGCTCTACCATGCTATTTCAGTCCCTGAGTAAACCTCCAGCATAGAGTACTTGTCCCCTGAACTGCCTCACTTGCATGTGTCATTGTCCAGTAGATAGCTGTAGTACTACATGCTTGTGGCAGTATACTACTGTAACACTACAATGGTCTCATCTGGCTTTGCATAGCAAACTGAGAAAACCTAATACAAACAGGTTTGTACATTGTGTTTTATTTACATTTGCTCTTCTTTTATCACAAGCTATTTTATGCTGTAGCAGAAAATAATCTGTTTCATTCACACCAAATGTATCTTTGTGAAAAATTTATGTTGCAAAACATGTTGGTGGTTTTGTATGCTATGTTTATGCTACTATGACATAGATTTAAAAAAGTGCATGAATGGTTTCTTTAGTTATTTGACCTAGGATGCACCATTAAGACTATGTATTCATGTATATTTTTCTATGCTTATGTGTCAGTAAAGAATGACAAAATCAAAAAAAATAAATAAATAACTAACTAAATAAATAAATACATTTAAATTCTGTCTTGAAAGATACAAATCCTTTTAGACTTGTTTAAGTTTTACTAGCATATAGAAACAGTACAGCATTCCATATTTTTCTGTTCTTTTCCCAGGAGCACTGAAGAGGCAGCAAGTGCTGACACAGTTAACAAAAAGGCAGATTGTCGAAACAGGTGAGCTCTATTAAAGCTGTTAACTCATTCTTTCACATACTTATTTTAACCATTTTTTTTTACATGATGTTGTTTAGTTCTTTGCCACTATGCCAATGACACCCATTCAGTTGAAACCTGTAGACCAAATGATCATCCATCCCCTAGATATGTGACCTGAAAGGTAATTATAGTTAGGGGGTGCAGGCAGAAGAGATCCCTACATAAGAGGTGTAGGGGCTGTGTCCATTGCATGAAAATGATTTCAGTTGAGTTCAAGTGAGTTGATCTGCTGGACATGGCAAAATAATCTTCAAAACGGTATTTCTGAAATAGTTTAATGACATCTGCTTTTACATTTAAATAAGTAATTCACTTGAGTTCTAGAGAAAGAAATTGAAACTAAAACACAAACACTGCCAGTTTTGTCAGATGCTGGTGGCAATCTTGATGAGTTTTATTCAGCTAAAATATATCACGCAAATGATATAAGCTTGAATAAAGAATTTAAACTTAGGCTTTACTGAATTCAGGTTCTCTGTCAAAAGCTAAAAATAATACTTCCATGGAACCACACAATATACCATTTTGCTTTCTTATCAGTGTCAAGTATGTACTGAGTCTATATTTTTAATATTTTAACCTCATCCTATTTTCAAAGCTTGTGCTTGATTCCCGAAGAATAGTCACTGTGACTCCCTTACACAACGGTGCCCCTCTATGAACCTTGGTAATTTTAGGCCCATCAGCATCATTAACATCATATCCAAAGCTGCAAACAATGTCATGTCCCTCATTTATTTTGAAACAGATAATGTAACTGATCTAAACCCCATTCAGTTTAGTTTTGTGAAAGGCATGTTCTATCTTATGAGCCTAGTAAACTTCTTTGAACAGTTACAAAGGATTTGAACAGTGGTCACTCAGTGCATGTTACTTGACCAGACCAAGGCTTTTAAGAATATCCTCCACACTAGTTTTGTTAAAAAAAATATACAAACTTATATAAACTCCCAAGTTGTTTATTCAGTTGCAAATTGGCTATTTAACAGCGGTTCAGCTGTGAAAGTTGCTGGTGCACTGTCTAAATATAAAATTGTAAATAATGGTGTACCACAGAAGTCAGTGCTGGGCCTTCTCCAGTTTGACATTTATTTTTCAGACATCCAAGCCAATATCACAGAAGTGTGTTTGACCAAGTTTGTTGATTGCAAGCTGGTTACTAATTTCTGCTCATCTAGTGATATTAAACAGCTACAGCAGGGGCTATGACATGCAAATACCTCCTTTACTGAAATGATCTCAAGCTATATGCAAAAAAATGCAGCATAGTAGAAATCATCTTTCAAGCTTCTTCTACCTCATACATTATAAATGGTACTCCTGTTCAGACTGATGCTGTCATAAGAGACAGAGTTGAGTAGGAGGACAGCTCTTTTTTATTTGTTCACCATATTTCTGCCATAGTTTCTATCTAACCCAATTAATTTACAGGAGGAGTATCCTGAATATCCAAAGAAGTCATCAGTTACTCCTTGACTCTTCCCTTATTAGGCCAGTCATCAAATGTGATGCCCCTTAATATGTACAAATTTAAGAATGTTTAATTCCTTCAACCATCTTGATAGATTAGTATGACTCTCCTTACACTCAGAAGCCTTTGAGGTAACCTATGTCTCACTTTTTGTGCCATGAAAGACTCACTCCTAATTGACCCCCTATTTCTTTAAAAAGCTAGTGACTGTCCAAAGACCTGCACCAGGGACTTAACGTAGTATCAGTGGAGCAACAGGTATCACATTTGCCTTTGGTGCTGAAAGATTGAAAACCATGGATTCTATTCCCACCTTAGGTGCATAGATTAATTCAGAACAAAAAAAAATCCTGGCGGATGTGCAGATACTAAAATAATAACCACATAAATATGCACTAGTGGGACATACCATAGAAAGTCAAAAATTGAGTTCTCTGGTGATGAATATGAATTTATTGAATACAATTTCACAAAAATGTCTCCACAGTAGTAAGAGCTTTCATCAGATGCATACTTAAAGGACTTCTTCAGAACTAACATGTATTCATTCATCACTTCCTTAAATAACTTCTGTGCCTTGCTCAGACTGTTAATCTGTAAGTAGGAATGAGGCATAAGCAGGATAATGCATCATGTAAGAATTGATAACACATGAGAGTGGAATGAATATATTTATCTGTTAATTACCCAAACTTGTGCTGAATAGGTGCCAGTCTCTCCTTTATAGGCCAAGTCTTCTTGTACCTTACACAATAACATTTGCAAACTGTAGTTTGGTTAAGAATGCTTTATTAAGTTCAGTGAAGATCAACAATATCCGAATAACATAATATTCTGGAATGCTGAATAACAGTAACAGTGCTGAATATATCCACAGGTTCTGTACTTATATTCTGATTCTCCTGAATATCATCAACTGAAACAGTCTTTTCCTCCTTAATAATAATGAATATTTGAAATGACTTCAATACTCAGGCTCGAGTATTTGTACTGCAAAGACCTTTTGCATATCAGCCCAAAACTAACTTAGCTGACTCAGCTGACTATGTCTGAAGTATTTCCTAATAATACCAAAACCCTGTAATGTTTTACATGCCTCTTTAGCCTTGGTTTCCAAGCTTTGTCTTGCATGTGCCTCAAAGTGCCTAACTGTCTAATCCTTATCTAGCACTCCACTGCAAGTATACATATCTTCTCCTTGAGAAAGGAACAGTCTGTAGCTTTCCCTTGAGAACTGTTATTTCTGCACATATCATGCTTAACCAGAAAAAATATTTTCACTTCTACTGAACTGTACTTCCCTGAAACTACATGCATAAAGGAAAACACAAGTCTGACTATATTTTCAAGCCTATTATTCTACCTTATGCCTAAAAACTTCTTTAGAGTGAAAACAGTCAGTCTAACAAAACACATCAGTGTCTGGTCTTCATTCAGATTTGGACATCTGGAATGACTCTCCTTTGAGAATCTTTACCCCAAGCTACACTAGGTGGTCATTGTTTCAAATGGGGCTTTGGAAAGTTATATGGATGTCTTGCAGTTATACTAACAGCAGTTTTGGAGTTTACAGACATTTTCAGGAGACTGAGGTCGTTTGTTTGGCACTCGGTATTCTTACTGGCTTAGTCTAAGTATGGAATTGCTCTTAGAGGTTGTATATCCTACTGGAACCTGAAGTATAGATCCTCAGAGCAGAGTCCAGTCGTCCACAATCTGAAGGATGGCCAGAATGTATACATGAAAACCAAAGAAACTGTGTTGGGTAAAACCTTGGTGCAGAAATAAATCCAAATGAAAGGTAAAAAGTAAAAAATGCACCAAGATAACACACAGCAAACGTTTAATCACAGCAAAGTACAAAGTGGTAAGCGCTTTCACAACCAAAGTTGCTTCATCAGACACCACAGTAAAAAATGCACAGGTTTAAATAGAGATTCTAAAATGCCAATTAATCAATAAAAATCACACAATGATTAAGTAGCAGTGAAAAACAATTAAGCCTCATGCTCAAACTAAAAAATCATTGCTTAAAAACATTGCTTAAAAACATTGTACAAGAAGGAATCAAATACTATACATGAGAAAGCACTTAAAAACTTATAAAATCATTATAAAACATGGGAAAATACTAGGCAGGAAAAAGTTAAATAGAATACTTGGAAACTAATAGTTAAATACATTAGACTAATTTTGAAAGAACTTAGCTAATCTTAATGCTTGAGATGTCTAGCCTTTAAAAAAGGGACCAAGGAAGTAGTAGCATTCAAACCAGGATACTTTTCAGCATTAAGTTTCAAAATCAGCTTCTGTTCATGTCCCTCTGTGATATTCTCAATGTCACCACCTCTGGGGTTTCTATGAATATGTTGTAGAACAAAGAACTTAAAGGAATGAGAACGGCCATTGGACATAACATGATTGGCTAGAGCATTTGATGGTTTATTATTACTAATATCTCTGAGGTGGTCTAGAATACGATCTTTAAGCATTCTATTTGTTTTTCCTACATAAAAAGCAGGACATTGTACACAAAAACAGTAATAGACCACATCTGTATACATATTAGTTCTGAAGAAGTTATTTTGATTTGCATAGGACAAAAGTGGTTAATTACTTGGAAAATGTTTATGGAGTTTTATTCAATAAATTCATATTCATTACCAGTGGACTCACTTTTTGATTTCCTGTGGTAAGTTCTGGTAGTGCATAGATTAATTTCCAATGTTGATTCTGAAGTGCAGCATAAAGGGTCTACTGCACTCCTAAGTGTGCCATCCTTTGGATGAAACGTTAAATGGAAACTTCATCTGCCTCAGTTGGGGAAACCCAGGTTGATATAAAAGATCTCACAGCACCTACAAAAAGAGCAGTTTTTTATTTAAAAAAAGCATTATGCACAATACCATTTACAAATTTTTACAATGTATAAATTTCCACTTTCTGTTGTTGTCATACAATAATAGATATCTTACTTTTCATTATTATGTTAAACTTCTATCTTCATTATTTCATCTGACTCCCACTCCTTTTTCCACAACCACCATCTATTTTTTTTCTTAAAATTACTGCTAGTTTAAACATGATTTCATTAAGCCTTACATTCCAAAAGGTCCACACAACATAAAATAATCTTTTATCTATGTTATTAACATATTCCTTATTTTTATAGCTATGATACCGATGCATAGTGATATTCAAATTTATATTATTTACCTCCTTTATATTTTCAAAGAAGCTTCCTTTATACACAATTTGCAAGAAAACATGCTCTGTAGTTTCTTATTTACCTCAATATATACAAACCCTTTCACTGAGTTTTATATGGCCTACTTCCTCTTACTTCTAATTTATTAATCACTAAGTTTTATATGGCCTACTTCCTTTTATTTCTAATTTATTAATCACTAATCTCCATAAAAAGTTTGGCATTTTACTTGTTTATCACACCATGTTTTTTGTACTTTTGTAGCTTTAACTTTTTCATTCACTAGTTCAGCCAAAAGACTGACATAATAATATGGGGCCATTATATTTTTATACCACAATTTCCTCTTATTTTCTATTTCATGAGTTTTTATTTTCCATAAAATATTTTTTCTTGATAACATCTCATTACTTCATTTAAACATACTTTTCCTCTTGTGAATTTTCAGCATATCTCAGTGCCGATTATGTTTCTGCTTCAGTAAATTTGCTACGTACTTTTCATTTTATAGTTTATCCAAAACAAAACTTTATACAAATTCAAGGAAGCAGCATAAACAATTGGGCTTTACTAATCCTAAACATCCATCTTCTTTGTCCCTGTATTAGACTCTTCTCTTCACTGGATTCAACCTTGAACCCTGTATAGAAGAAAAAATAATTGTAGCATTTCCTTTTCATAGATTATTGGCAACATAAATTAACATAAATTAACATTACTGGAATTGTTATCCCTTTGTTAGTAATATAAGTAGCACCTCTCATGTGCAAGTTTATATATGTGATTAATTCATTCATAACTAATGCAAATAAGATACTGCTCATAGGACATCCACATCACATGCCATTCTTTATATCTATTTATTTGTTGAACCGTCCATTCACTAAAAGTTATACTTTACTTTTATTTACATATAGAACAACATACATTTAATTTTATCAACAATGTTATACTCTACCACAACTGTCCACAGATGTTCATGTTATACTATATAAAAGGCTTTATTTAAATCTCCTATCATGATCTTGGTCTCATTAGTTCTCTTTATAATATCATCCACAATTTCCCTTGCTATGAATGGTAATTCCTAACATCCTTTTCCCCATAAACTATATATGTTATCTTCCATAATACTATTAATTTTACTTTTATTATCTTCATAATTATTTTCATAAAAATCTGATAATCAGTATTGTTCAATATCATAAGTCTTTAATTTTCAATTTTATTTTTATCTTCCTTTTCCACACAAACTTAAGTATACCACTTCAAAATCTTTATACATAAAACCTTCATTTAACTACTCATTCATAATTTTTAAGCATTTTTTCTGCCAATCCATAACATTTTTTTTCTGTTATATCACAATTAAAATATCCTGTTAATATTATAGTCATGTTACTTACTACATAATCCAACATTTTATGAAATAAATTTTCCTTCTCTTTACTTGTAATATAAGCATACAATGCTATAAGTCTCAATACCTGATTATGCCATCTGAGATCTACAATAGCAAATCTTCCCATCATTGCCAGTGTTATGTTCAATATTATCACTGACTTTTTACAAAGTACGAATAAGCCTGAATATAGTTCCTTTCCTGGGTTACATATTGGATCTCCTCTCCAAAGTTTCTTTGTTTGTAATCTCTCTTCTTGTATCAAAAATCTTACATCTTCTAATATCATTACCTCAGCATCACAATTACTACACCAGGTTAGGATGCCTATTCTTTTATTTAGATTTTTGATATTATTTACAATTACTGAAAACAGTTGTTTTTATGTTTCTACTGTAGCTTACCAGAAATTGTGTAAATTTGAAGTATTTATCTCATTCACATTATCCGTTTCCCTTTTGCTTCTCTTTTACATGAGACAAAATCTATTAAAGGTCTTGAAAAAGGTGTTGAAAACTTTTAAGTGTGGTCTGCTTAAAGCTGTGTATTGCTAAGAATCTTATCCCTGTAATTATTTGCCTAGCATTGTTGGTAAGTTGTTTCATGTATTTATTAATATTGTTTGGCTATTTAAAATGTATTCATGTGGCTTTTGTAAAACATAGGATATGTGCAAACAATGTAAGCTGTTGCATGTTTGATATAATTAAAAAAATCTGTAAGAGTTTCAAACAAATATACTGCTTTTGCCAGTATTTTAATAAGTGTTATTCCCTGGCATAATTAGTTAACACATAGCTCACTCTCACTGGATTCAGGATACTATTTTCTGATGTGACTTAGGAGAATGGTTTGTCAAAAAATATATGACTGGTGACTGATTGGATTTATAGATCAGTGTCTTAAAAAGTATAGTGTTGTCTTCAAGGTACAATTTTGTAATACAGGAGCAGAGCAGATAAATTGTTACAATAATGGCTGACCCAGTACTTGCTATGACTTGGAGACTGTCAGAAATGTGGTGAAGAAATACTTAAAACCTCACAGTGTTATATCTTATAGCACAGCACCCAAGAAAGAGAAAAATGAAGATTGATATTTCACATTTCAGTTGTTGAATGAACTCTGGTTGAATGAAGTATCTATTTCTTACAAGAAAGCTAAAGAGATGTGATAAAGACACACACATATCAAAATGAGGATTGAAGATCCAAATGGTATGGAGAATAGATGCACAAGGCATACAGCTCTGCTAAACCCAAGAGGAAAGACGTTCTAAAATAAAATGTTTTAGATATAGGGAGATCCTTAACTCTCTCCAGTCAATGGAAATCTTTCTGCACTAGAAGGCTAATTAAGTACAATCCATCTTTCTCAGCACTATTTTTTTAGTAAAGCCCTTGTCACTTTAATTATGCTTGCCAAAGGTGACCTGCTTGTGGTTTCACAGCCATACTTCTTAGTGCTATCACATTGTCTGATTCTCCTGCTTGCCGTCATTTGGAAGGCATTTTTCTTTGACAGCAGACTCTAGTCTTTTATTTTGAAAATGCAGTACTTCACTCTGTGTCTCTTATTAAGAGTTTTATTTCATAATACTATAACAAACTTATAAACATAGTTCTAAACAAACCTGCAACACATTTTTTGGCATTGAGCTTAAGGCCATGGTTCTGACACCAGTTGGTCTCAGTGAGGACTTTCTGTGTCAGCATCACTTGGGGAGTTAATAATGGCTCCCAACTTGCAATCATCTGTGATCTTTGTCAGCCAGAGTACCTTCATGTTAGCCTGGACTTCTGAGAAGTAGATACCAAACAGGAGAGGACCAGGACTGATCCCTGTGGCACTCCACTCGTGACTGGTCGGCAGTCTGACTTGGACTCAGCTACTTTCACACTGTGGATTCTATCTGTGAGCCAGTTTGCAATCCACCTAGTGATGTAGGGGTTGATGCCTAGCTTAGTGAGTTTTTCTATGATTCCTGAGTGGGGAATGGTATCAAAGGCCTTGACCAGATCAAGGTAGGCTGTATAAACTACCTTGTCTTCATCCACAGCTCTGGTGACTGACTCAAAGCAGTCAAACAAATTGAGCAGGCATGATCTACCCTTCATAAAACCAAACTGTGTGAGATCCAGAGTTTGGAGATTCCCTATATCCTTGTTTATTAGGTTCATGATGATGCGTTCATTCGTTGCTTTGCATATCAGACTTGTAAGGCTAATGGGGCAATAGTTCCCAGGGTCTGTGGTCGCTCCCCCTTTGTGGAGAGGGATGACTGTAGCACTGCGTCATTCAGTAGGGACAAAGCTTGAGGTGAGGCTGTGATTGAACAGGGCACACAGGTGAGGTGCCAGTTCACTCTGTAGTTCATGTAGAACACAGCCAGGGATATTGTTAGGTCCCATAGAAGCTGTATGCTTGATCTTGGACAGTGGTGTTTTAACCTGTGCAGCAGTAATACTGGGTGGCTAGCAATCTACTGGTATTATGATTGGTCCTTTGGGAGGGAGAGAGAGGGTTAAAGTTGGCACTGAATCTGTTGGCCAGTATATTGGCAATATCTGTTGGCTCGGTATAGGAGGTACCCTTGTGCAGTAGCTCAGAGCAAAGGAGCTTTGGCCATACCTCTCAATCTCTTAGAGCAAGAAATCTGGACAAAGCCATAAATAAAAGTGGGACAAAGGCCCACAAATATGGACAATTTTTAAGTATTGGTCTTACAAACTTAGAAAGTTGATAGAATAACAGGTTTTACATTAGCCTGAATTTTCTGATGGGTAGGAAGTATGAAACTCAAAAGTCTGTCATTATTTTCTAACTTCAGTCTTTAATCATTTGCCACTAATTTGTCAGAAAACCACAATTTTATGAAAATGGACCAAAATGTGAGGCAAAAATCTGAACATTCTGTGAAAATCTATATAGTTGAGAGGTATGGCTTTGGCTAAGCAAGTTTACTGATAATTGCAAAGTAGCTGACATCAAAAATTCACCACAGAACTTCCACATTCTACAGGAAAGATTAACACATGCAGAAACATATGGTATCAAAACTATGGCCTTAAGCTAAATGTAATATCCTTTGGAAAACAGGTGTATCCATACTTTTAACATGTAAGTGATTCACCCCTCAGAATTAATGTAGTTATCAGACAAATGGGCATATTTGTAGATAACACGCTCTCCTTTGACCACCATGTAACCACTCTCCACTGTTATTAGAAAATACTTGCATCTAGCTTGATTATCAGTGGTATATGATACAGGCCCAAGGATTTATCTTTCCTTTCTGCTCCTCCCTAATTAGGCATATTACTGAATACAGTGTGCCTTTCAGTTGCCTAAGACAGAATATGTGTATGTGAATGAGAGGGAGGATAGAGGAATGGTGAGGATGCAGGGAGTAGAGGTGGCAAAGGCGGATGAGTTTAAATACTTGGGATCAACAGTTCAGAGTAATGGTGAGTGTGGAAGAGAGGTGAAGTAGAGAGTACAGGTAGGATGGAGTGGGTGGAGAAGAGTGTCAGGAGTGATTTGTGACAGACGAGTACCAGTAAGAGTGAAAGGAAAGGTCTACAAGAGGGTAGTGAGACCAGCTATGTTATATGGGTTGTAGACAGTGGCATTGACAAAAAGGCAGGAATCAGAGCTGGACGTGGCAGAGTTAAAGATGTTAAGATTTGCAACTGGGTGTGACAAGGGTGGACAGGATTAGGAACAAGTATATTAGAGGGTCAGCCCAGGTTGGAAGGTTTGGAGACAAAGCCCGAGAGGCAAGATTACATTGGTTTGGACATGTGCTGAGGAGGGATGCAGAGTATATTGGGAAAAAGATGCTAAGGATGAAGCTGCTAGGTAACAGGAAAAGAGGAAGGCCTAAGATAAGGTTTATGGATATAGTGAGAGAGGACATCCAGGTGGTTGGTGTGATAGAGCAAGATGCAGAGGACAAGAAGAAATGGAAACATATGATCCACTGTGGTGACCCCTAATGCGAGCAGCTGAAAGAAGAAGACGTGTGCCTTTCAGTATGTGTCCAGCTTGAAAAAGCCAAAGGATTCCTCATAAAGAAAATCAAGGACTTGGAATCCATTGCCTATGCTGAAAGCTTTAAGGCTGTCCCTCTCTCCTGTCACAAATAGACTCCTTAGAGCTGATCTCTGTCTAAAGTATGAGGCCACAAATGATCCTGTGCTGGATGACCTACTTCATGTTCACAAAACTGGAGACAACTTGAACACACATACTAAAGACTTCAATCTGCACCAAAACATTAGAAAAACTTGCTGACATGATACAGATCTCATTCAAAGAATTGTGCTCTTGTGGTATAAGTTCCTACTGCATGTTAAGCAGTGTGGTGCCCTCACCTTCTGCAAAAGCAACATGAACTGATGGATAGAAAAAACACATATATGCCCTTGGTCTTACCCCACAATACGTTTTGAAAAGGAATAGCATGTAATGTGAATTGCAGTGGCTAGGCTACAAATGGCCAACCAGAACAACTGTCTAGTAAAAAGCTGTGAGTCTACAAAATAAACAGGATATAGAATCATTAATGACCAGAACATTGGCTGGTGTAAGAATGTTACAGGATGTGAGAGCTAATGGGTCTGTCCCTCTGAAGGTACAATGTTAATGGCCATTCTCTAAATTTGTACTACCTAGGAAATGTCATATTCAAGTTCGAATAACTTTGGTAGTTTATGTTGGACACCTATATTCAGAGCTATGATATGTTCAGCTTGAAAATGTGCAGTTTGATATTAGGGCATTCAGTATTTTAAAAGTGTACTGTACAGAGCAGCTACCTTGCTAAGATTCTCCTTAAGTTTTCTGAGGGGGATTGAGAGTTGTCTAATTCCTTCTACTGATTTACAATATATTTTTTCAACAGATAGTATGATTGTGTGGAAAGATATCCAGCCATCTAGCCATCTATCCACATCCCCTTTTTCCCATTTTTGCATATGGGGTCAAGATGTCACATCAACACTGACACTCATTTACAGCCAATTTTCACACCACAGGGTGACTATATGTTGCATGATATTTATTCTATGAATCTGGTGCATTTACTTATCACTTGCTATGGAAAATATCTTAATTGTTTGTAAATGATTATACTGTAGCATTGTTAAAATTGGTAGAGGTCAAAGGCAGTGGTGCTCATTCAGCTTGATACTAATATTCTACAAATGTAAGTATTTAATGTAGATGTTGCACATATGAGGAGATAACGTGTGCTTTTCCATAACAACTTAATTGTAGGTAACATTATGAGATCATAGCAGACAAAACAGGTTGTGAAATAAAGTTGCAGTAAGAGACACATTACATGGTTATGTAATGTAATGGTCAGAAAGAGATACTCAGATGTTTGTGTTAAGGTAACATCATTTTAGCCCTTTTCAGAAGTAGTAAAATGATGTCTTGAGAATTAGAAGATTTGAGATTCATTTGTAGATAGCTAATATTTGGAGGATTTTTATAAGTTGCTGAAAGGGATGAAGAGTAAACTGTGGGAAATATTTACCTTGGTTCCTTCTGCTGTATATTTTATTTAAAAAAATATATATATTCATTTAAGGAAGCATAGTTCATAGGATTTAGTACAAATATTAACATAAACAGACCCATTAAAGAGATGGATAACATAGAAGACTACTGGTGTAGTGACATGACTTTTACAGCTTACCTATCATAAAAGTGTGGGAGTGGGAATGCATACCTGTGATACTCACTTCTGCAGTTGAATCCCCAGTGGAGACCAGAGAAGGAAGAGACCCTAGTGAAGGGGTAACTTCAGAGGGGGCAGGTCTGTCCTGAAGTACTACATGACTTACAGAAGAAAGGTATGTGTTGTCACTGATTCTCATTACATGCTGAGCCCTGAGTGTGTTACAGATCATGCATAGTGGGGTCAGAGATGCAACCTGTAAAAATCTAAGCAATCCCTGAAAGCTACCTACATGGCTTTTCTCACCCCAATGTAAAGAGAATGAATGGGCAAGAGTGCATCTGATGGTAAGCAGGTCATGAGGGCAATCAAAGTAAAATAAAAATTCAATGAAATAAATTGAATTATACTAGCACATATTTAAATACCGAGTTGAAAACAGGATATCCAAAATATGAAGATTTTGGCCAAAAGAATGAAATCAGTACCAGTTCCTGAAAGAAACTGTTTCTGTGTTGTTAGAGATAATGTAGTAGGCTTCATATCCATGCCTGACTAACTGCAAACTGAATATAATTTTTCCAGGACAGTGAAGAATTTCAAAATGTCCACTTAAATGAGAGGAATATCTCTATACTTTCATAGGTATGAATTAGGCGATAAGTCTCCAGAGCATTACAAGCACAGCCAAAAATCCCTATTCAGAATATCCCTCCAACCTCAAGGAGGGCAAGGCAAGACAGGCCAGGGGTGAATTTGAGGCTGCCCATCCAGTTATCTAGGTTTAACATGAAACAGCAAGAGTGCCTGTGAAAACTTTATAGCAATGCAGGGGTTCCTATCACATTATTGAAAACTGATAATGCTAAATGGCCATAACATTGAATGTGCCATTCATCGAAACTGTCCTTATGGGATCATGTTACAGTGAGGATCAGGAAGTTTGCCCTTTCCTCATTGTAGTGCGATCTCAGAGTTGGTATATATATTTAGCGGGGGGCAGTTTCGATGAACGGCACTTTCAATGCTATGGCCATTCGACATTATCAGTTTTCGATAATGTGATATAGACCCGCAATGCAGAAACTGCCAGTAAAGAAAACAATTAATGGGTTTAATGGACGGGAATATGTTGTTTAATAGGCAATGTATCAACTTCCTTCATAAATTTGGTTTTACAAAGAGTGCTGTTTTGAAATGTATCAAAAATAAAAGGACAGAAAACAAACATATTGTTACTAAGACCATGCCATTTGATTTGATCAACATACTTTATCCTTATCAGACAGATGAGCTTAACTTTCTGCACAATATGGTTAAGGCCTGATTAACTTTCATTGTACATCTATCACTGGATGAATCTTTTAAAGGCTAAGAACAACCCTTCAGTTCTGTGAGAAGACTGGTGGTTTCATAAATTGCCTACTGCAGGTAGGTCAATTAATAGGATACATGAACAATGCAATTCAGAGGCAACTTATGCTGCAGTGAGGAACAATTCATTATCAGCTCATTTATATGTCCTGAAGCACATTTTTTACCACTCTAACTGACTGCTCCTTCTGGTACTAATGTACTCAGGTGGCCCATGTGTTGTACTGGCAGAGGCACTCCACAAGCAGTCAGATATACATATTTAAGCATACATGTATACATATACGCGGGTACACACACACACACATATATGCACACATACACACAGTAACTTACACATACACACACTCACGCAAAGGACAGTGAAGAATTTAAAAATGCACTCACCCAAAGACACGGATATGCACTCAAACACTCACACATGCACAAGCATATACACCCATATAAACATGCTCCTAGACATTCCCCCACACACTTACACAGTCATCCACTCCACATCACACACTTCACTGGACTCATTGCCACACTCACCTATTCAAACACACTCACATTCCCATACGCACACTCTCTCAGTCCTCTACCTCACTAAACCTAAACAGACTGTCCAGGCAGATGTGCGCACACACACTCACACAGACACACACACACACACACACACACACACACACACACACACACACACACACACACACACACACTGAGAGTCCTCTAATTCCATTCATACCACACAGACATGCACATGCACTTCCACACACTATCATACCTCTCCACTCTTACCTCTCTCCACTGAACTTCACTGAACTTATCTGCACCATGCCTCCTGCCATTGACTTCAATGGGTGACTGCTGCCATTTGGATGTGTTAAATGTTTTGGCCAACTATGGTAAATTACTTAGCGGAGTGATTCTTAGAATCTCTAGGCAACATAAATTGGTAGCTGCAGGTATTACTGTGGGAAAGCACATGACTAATTTACATTGGCTGCTCCCTCAGATTGCCTCATTACCATATACCTCAGCAGGAAGGACTGCCCTGTGTTCTAATGCTTCCACTCTTGGAAAAGCAGTTCATTGAGAAGGTCTGTAAAATTGAAAGGGTTATTGTGAAGAGGTAGCTGCTCATGGTATGGCTTGTTGCTCTTAGTAACTTTTGCTGAATCCCTGAACAAGCCTGTTAAGTTAAGAGTATGAACTGTCATGAACAGAGCATATTATAGCCAAGCTAAGAGGTTTCCTTCAGAGAAATGTCCATAGATTGCTCACTGTATTAGAGCAAATAAATGAGAGATGTTTGACATTAGAGTATCCCAAAAACTTAATTATAGAGTACAGTACAGATTACAAGCAGGTATAGCAAATCGCTTATACTATAATGACATGAAATGCAGTCTGCTGTGAAAGAATTAAATATGTTAAATAGTTAGATGATTCTGATTACACATAGGTAATGGACAACATGGGAATCTACTCTTACTATTCTACATTTATTTTTAACAGATTTCAATAAACAAAAATTTTATTGTTTTAATGGACGGGAATATGTTGTTTAATAGACAATACAGCAACTGCATTCATAAATTTAGTTTTACAAACAGTGGGTGCTGAATTCTATAATACAAGTACAGTTTGTGTTTAAGTTTAAAATCTGTAATCATATTGGAACTATACCTCTCAACTGTCCAGATTTTTGCCTCATATTTTGGGTTGGTCATCATACAATTTGTGGTTTTCTGGCAAATCACAGAGGACTGAAGTCACTAAATAATAACACACATTTAAGTTGCAGACTTTATAATCTTCAGAAAATACAAGGTAACATAAAACCTGTTATTCTAGCAACTTTCTAAGAGTAACATTTAAAATCTGCTACTATTTTTGGTCCTTTGTCCTCACATTATTTTAGGCTTTGCCCAGATTTATTGTGCTAAGAGGCTGAGAGGTATGATTGGAACTGACAACTATTATTTTTTTACCATTTGTTGTGAAAACTTTGATTATTTAGAAGGGAGCCAAGCTCCCCCCCCCCGCCACAGCCCCCAATCTACCCTTACCTTATATTCTCACTCCAGGGTCACACTGCAGTGAGGCAGGGGCTATATTCCATTTTTGACCAAATGGAATTTGACCAAATGGGTTTTCAGTGAAATGCATTTTCGGCGAAGTGGTCTGCCTGTAATAATTTTCGACCAAATGTAATTCGACCAAAAGCAGTAGACCCATATATATATATATATATATATATATATATATATATATATATATATATATATAATATATATTTATTTCAAAAACTCGTATTTCAGAAGTGAGTGCACAACTGTATTACTTTTATTCAAATATTACATAGTGACATGGAATGGCATATTTTAGAGATTATATGTATTAATAAAAGTCAATTAATGCTGAGACTGTTTGAATTTTTTTTTTTCAAATAGAATTTTATTGATTTTACGGTACATGAATATCACACATAAATGCAGTTTAACAATGAGCAATGATACAGAAGAGAGCATACAACCACTAACTATATACAGTATATACAATGTATACAATAGTGCTGCTTTAAACTAATATGACATCTAAGAGAAAACCTAGTGTAACATCTATATGCAAAGGATGATTACAGTAACTTCACAGAATATATTACCTTTGTTTATGATTTGTAAGGGGGGAAAAGAGAGGACATAAAGCTTGTCTTGAGTCACCGTATTGCCATGGTAGGGAGGAGTAGGGAGAGGAGAAGTTTAGCACACCTATGGGAAAGAAATATAGTAGTGATAGCTTACCTACATTTATCTACACTTAATTGTCAGATAAGTGCTCAAACAAGGTATTCCAAAATGTCAGGTAGTAAACCCGCTTTCGAAAGTTTGTTATTAGAAGTTTTTGTGACATAATGTATTGTACTGTTTTTTTACATAAAAGTATTTGCATGTATCCCAAGAATATTTGCCACTGTTCATATTTCAAAATTGATTAACACAATGAGTGTTTAAGTACTACAAGTAAATGTCTGTAAACTTCTAACCTTTATTCTGCTTCAAAAAATGAATTTGTTAAAAACTTAAGTCTAGATTTTTTTCTTATTTACAAAGAAGTATTTTCCATTTACCCATTTGGGGTTGCACAGCAGTGCAGTGGTTATCACTACTGCCTTACAGTCCTTGTTTTTTTAAGTGTATGAAGTGTGCACCCCAACACACACACACACGCACACACGCACACACGCACACACGCACACACGCACACGCACACACGCACACACGCACACACACACGCACACACGCACACACTTTCTCCACCTGTGTTTTCAGAGAGTTCTGGTTTTCTTAGACATCCAAGAGAAGTGCTCTATGTGAATTTGTGATTCTCTAATTTGCACATAGGTGATTGCTCCATGGAAAGTCAGCATATATGTATATATTCTTTTCAGTCAGTCAAGAAGCTTACAGAAATTATATGTGGTCATTACATCTGTTAATTTGTTGCTCTCTTTTTTTTTCCTAGACTTCGACCCCTAAGTAATTTCTCCCAAGATATTCAGGAATAGGCTACTACAACAGAGTGATGCCAAAAATGCAATGCACACACTGGGATAACATTATTGTACTTCTAGACATTATGTTTAAACTCAGCAGATAATATTCAGAAGGACTGGTTACAAGTACCATGACAGGAGTCTGAGAATTTATCTTACCTTATTTTCTGCTAATGCATGTAGCTCAAAGGGTATCTGTAAGGGGGAAATGTAACTGCTAGGGGCTTAATGAGAAAGAAAATAATGGGTAGTATTTGTAGGTTTTATATGGTGCAAAGTATTATGGGAAGTAAAATTCAAAATTTGGAGCAGAAATAGCGGTGATAATTAAGCCAAACGAAAGGGGGAGAGGGGTGCCAAAGCACGAAGGTGGGGTGAAGTAATGAAAAACAATCAGTGAGGTTTAAGGTGGGTATGAGAATTTCATTTCAAAATGAGTATTACTTGCTGTCCCTGTTAAGCGTTTCTTCTTTTCTTACACTAAGTATTTAATTACGTTTTAGTGATGCAGAGGTAAAAGAAAAAAAAAACAAGCTCAAAATAACAGGCCCCTATATTTGTTGAGATACGGGTGAATGTAAATGGATACATTAAAAATAGTCTTGGCATGATAAACAGATTAAAAACCTGCTGTACTGCTTTGGTGGGCGGGTCCTCATGCTACATGCATGTCAATTCTGAGTACATACACAACTGAATACTTTAAAGAAGTCAAGTTGCTGGCCTAACTATAACTCTGATAGGAAAAAGTTATTTACCCTATTTAATTTAACTGGTTACATCCTCATAAAACAGTATACTGTGCCGATGATAGACAGGGTTCGTGAAGTGCCATATGTTTAAGTTTTTTATTAATTTTTGTGTTCCTGTTTAAGACTTTGGGCGACTTCACTTAGGGGTTGAAGTCTAGGAAAAAAGAGAGCAACAAATTAACAGAAGTAGTGACTGTGTATGATTTCTGAAAGCTTCTTGACTAACTGAAAAAAAGATAGACTATATGGGTAAATGCAAATGGGTTAGATAAAGACTGGGGGATAGAATTCAGCTGAACTAGTGATAAGAAAACCAGGTAGTATCTAGAGGAAGATTTGGCAGTTCCACACTACAAGATATTATGTGTGCAGTGTAAGTAAGGCAGCTAGAATAAATTCACTAATAGGTACAAAAACAGAAAAGCAAATAACATACAGAACAGGCAGAAATATCAGTATAGCAGCACTTTAAGCAGTCTGACACAAACTGAAATAAACAGTCTTAAACTAGAGCTAGTATTTGGGAAATCAGCAAAAAATGGTGCTATAAGTTTAATGACAGCAGTCAGGTGTGTAGATACAAAACAATACAGCGCTACGGATGAAACTACTATGTGTGATACACTTGCAGGACTTCTCAAGATATTCAGGAGTTCATAGGTAGGTACTAGGCTATCTGCCCAAAGGCATTTATAAGCCTAGGCAGAATGTGTTGGCTTTCGCCACCTACTTAGATTAATTCCTTGTGCCTCTGTTCAGCAGAGCCATTGAAATGATCCCTGGGGTAAACTTTCTGTTTCCCATCCACTCGTCAAGGTTTCTTTTGAAGAGGGTTAGCGAGGAGCTCTGCCTACTGTAGATTGGAATCTTGCTCCAGAGCATGGGAAGTCTCTGGGACAGGAATCTATTCCTCCAGCACATCCTATTTATTGTTTTTGTGAGGTTTAGATCCCTGGAGCATGTGGCTTGAGGGGATATGGTTTTCTTTAGGTGGAGCATGTCCATCAATTCTGGGTTGGACATGGCCTTGTATGTCAGGCAGAGATCACCTCTGAGTAGGTGGTACGCAACAAAGTACAGCTGGAGTTTCTTCATTCGAGCTGCTTAGGGCATCTGCTTGAGGCCAGTGATCCTCTTGGTGAGGTACTTCTGTAGTCTTTCCAGTTGTTGCAGGTGTCTTGTAAGGTATATCCCAAATGGGGCATTGTACTCTATGATGGGTCTGATGAGTGATGAGTAGAGGGGCCCAATGACCTCTTTCGATCTGGATGCAAACCCTTTTGTGATTAGGTGGGCCACATAGAAGGATTTTCTAACCACTTTGGCAATGTGATTATCAAAGGAGAGGTTGCTATCTACTGGGGTCTCAGTCAAATGAATTTCAGTCAAATGAAATTTCTATCACGTGTAGTATACCTGGCTAAAGGCATTGTTACTCCCATTATGTCCTTTTATGCAGATTCCCACTTCTGCACATTTCAACATAGTAAAACTGACACTCAAATTTAGACAACATTGTGGCGGTACTACTGGACATTAGGAATCTAAATAGAAAGATGCCAGAACTCAAAGTCATTCTGCAACACAGACACAGTCATATACAGTCATATTTGTGAAGACACTAAACATTGCTTCAATACAATGAGACCAGTCTTGCTATACCAGGGTTAACACATTTCATACCTTCAAATCCTCAGTTAGCTTTGGAGGAGTGTCTGTCCTCTAACAGTCCTATAGTCTCAGTTCAGTTTATTCATGACTCTAACTTGAAACTCATAGAGATCCAAATTATCCTTAAAAAATCCAAGAATTTTCATTGTTAGCTGCAGATCTATGTCAAGGTCTTAAAAAGATCATTGAAAATACCTGAACGCCCTTGAAAGTTTAAATATCAAACCCAATACTTTCTTGTTTGGTAACTTCAATTACTCAGACATTGACTGGCACACTTACGCCTTTAAAAATGGATTTGCTCAAGTTATCCTCCATTTGTTAGTACCAACACAACAAAGCAAATTCCCTCTACATGCTCTAATATCCTTGATTTGGTTCTTACCAACCTGTTTCTCTCCTGTACCTGACCACATATCCCCTAATTCATGGTTAAGTTAGATCACAGGTCAGTCATCTTCTCCTTCAGGTCTACTGGTACCTCTCCACTACTAAATGAAATCATCATTTGGGACTTATCAAGGAGAAACCGACCTCACCTTATAGAAGTTATAAGCAATATTCCTAACAATTCCCCCCACAAATGGACCCAAGTGAGAGGGCAGTCACAATTACTTCTGACTTTTACTAGCACCTAAACAGTTGCATAGTAACTTCAGTACCTTTCCACCATACATATAATGTTAAATTCAGGAGCAGGCCTCTCTGGTTGATCTACCATATTAATAAACTATAAAACAAACAAATGGAAAGAACAAAAAGTTGTAAGAAATCCTCATTCCCAATCTCAAGGCCATGATGAAACTTGCCAGTAAGGAACTTCTGAGCACTTTTAGAAAATGCAAAGTGGAGTATAAGCTTAAAGTCACTAGAGATACCAAAAGAAACTACATTTTTTTCTTCAGTTATGCCACTAAATTTAGGAATAATGCCCAACAATACACTGAGCTCTCCTATAATATTATCCATTCTGATCCCAATCATACAGCTTATATATCAGCAGACAAATTTAGTGCTAACTTTACCCCCACCTACCCTCACAGTCGCTCTTAGAACCCAGAGAATTTAGTTTTTCCACACAGGAACAACCTTAAGTGTGCTTATTAAAGGCTACAAATAATGTTCCATGGGACCAGGCAACATACCAGGTTGTAACCTAAGCTGCTCAAACTAAGCCTATCCACAGTGTTTGTGCCCAATCTATGTAGAAGAGTCACTGCAACTACCCTACATGAAGACGGCATCCTCATCAGTCTGGGCAATTATAGGCCATTCAGCCTCATCAGCTTTATGTGCAAAGGCATGGAATGTATCATAGCACAAGTCATATATATGGACATAGTTAACTTAACTGATCTAAACAACACACAATTTGACTTTCTGGTGAGAAGGTTCTGTTGACTGAATTTAGTATGCTCCTTTGAAAAGGGTACAGAAGCTATCAACAGTAGTCAGTCAGTCAATAATGTTTATCTTGACTTGGCCATGGGAATGCCTTGGCTGGTATTATAGAAAAACTAGATAAAGCTAAAGTAAACTCCTACATTTTCTGGTGGATTTCAAATTGACTGTCAAACATACCCCATGATGTGATAGTTAAGACTTTCTCTGAGTGTAATGTTGTAACTTGTGGGGTACTACAGGGATAAGTGTTGGGCCCTGTCTTCATTAGTGTTTATTCTGTAGACATCCAAGCCAATATTCCAGAAGTATGGTTGACTATGTTTGTTGATGACTGCAAGTTGAGCTCTATTATCTGCTCATCTACTGATACTAAAAGGCTCCAGCAAAGATTGGAAAACGCACAGAACTTGTGTAGCATAAAGGGTCTCAGATTCAATGTAAAAACATAACAGTGTAGTGGCATTTGACAAAAAAAAGCTGCTCCCACCTCATACATTATAAAGGGTATAAAGGGTATTTGTCTTCAGATAGACACAGCCATGACATGTACTTATGAGGATAATATACTCTCATTCAGTCATTACACTTCCACCATAGTTTAGATTTCCTTCTTAATAGCTCAGTTACTTTCCAAGGGAATATCCTCAAAATCCAAACAAGTCATCATACTGCAATATTCTTCCATTGTCAAACCCATTATGGAATACAGTGCCCTCTTTGGTATGTACAAATACAAACATTTCATTCTACTGCAAATACCCTAAAGATTTCTAGACAATAAAGTTAAAGACTTTAAAGTCTTCATTCATAGTGATAGACCCGCATGACTCTCCTTATACTCGGTAGCTTGCCAGCTGCTCTGAGGAGATTTATGTCTTGCTTTTTGAACCATGAAAGAGTCAGTCCTATTTGACCTTCTATTTCCTCAGAAAATCCAACCAAAAAATAGACTCACTTAAAGATAGGTTCCTAACTCAATGTATTTTAGGCCTATGGAATACGTTACCATCACAAGTCAAAGTACTACTTTGACTCCTGTTAAGTTTAGTCTTGATAACTGGATAGGGGGATATACAATTACTCCAGGCTTATGTACCACCCTGTTTGATTTTGAAGGTGAGAACTATTAAGTGCTTGAAAAGGTTGACAAGAACTTCTAACTTTATTTTCTTAAAGATGTATATAGCTGGGCAAGTTATGGCAATTTTTATCACTTGACTGGCATTGCTCATATGTTCCTAGCAGCACCTCATTCAGAATTGTACACAGAACTGGTCTTTATTCCACATTTCCAGTGGTATTCAGAAAGGTTAGTTCTTTGCACTAGAAACGCATAAAGTTGTATACTAGAAGTGAAATGGAGTTAAATGGTGATTCAGAAACATACAGGAGCTGCATCGAACAAAGCTTATTAATAGCTTCCTTTCATTTTTCTGAACTGAACACCTAGCACAGACAGAATAGCTGCACGAATGTCCCCTCCTACCAATCCATACAATGCTGTTTTATGCATATACACGAGTGCACATGCACAGCTTCTGAATACTTTCCTACCTGCTTCTTAGACAGAAATAAGTGAAAGAAAAAAAAAACAGCATGTTCAGTCCCACTGCTTTGGTCTAAGTGATGGAGCATAACATGTCATTGATTTGCTCTACCATGCTATCTCAGTCCCTGAGTAAACCTCCAGCATAGAGTACTTGTCCCCTGAACTGCCTCACTTGCATGTGTCATTGTCGAGTAGATAGCTGTAGTACTACCTGCTTGTGGCAGTATACTACTGTAACACTACAATGGTCTCATCTGGCTTTGCATGGCAAACTGAGAAAACCTAATACAAACAGGTTTGTACATTGTGTTTTATTTACATTTGCTCTTCTTTTATCACAAGCTATTTTATGCTGTAGCAGAAAATAATCTGTTTCATTTACACCAATACAAACAGGTTTGTACATTGTGTTTTATTTACATTTGCTCTTCTTTTATCACAAGCTATTTTATGCTGTAGCAGAAAATAATCTGTTTCATTTACACCAAATGTATCTTTGTGAAAAATGTATGTTGCAAAACATGTTGGTGGTTTTGTATGCTATGTTTATGCTACTATGACATAGATTTAAAAAAGTGCATGAATGGTTTCTTTAGTTATTTGACCTAGGATGCACCATTAAGACTATGTATTCATGTATATTTTTCTATGCTTATGTGTCAGTAAAGAATGACAAAATCAAAAAAAAAATAACTAACTAAATAAATAAATACATTTAAATTCTGTCTTGAAAGATACAAATCCTTTTAGACTTGTTTAAGTTTTACTAGCATATAGAAACAGTACAGCATTCCATATTTTTCTGTTCTTTTCCCAGGAGCACTGAAAAGGCAGCAAGTGCTGACACAGTTAACAAAAAGGCAGATTGTCGAAACAGGTGAGCTCTATTAAAACTGTTAACTCATTCTTTCACATACTTATTTTAACCATTTTTTTTACATGATATTGTTTAGTTCTTTGCCACTATGCCAATGACACCCATTCAGTTGAAACCTGTAGACCAAATGATCATCCATCCCCTAGATATGTGACCTGAAAGGTAATTATAGTTAGGGGGTGCAGGCAGAAGAGATCCCTACATAAGAAGTGTAGGGGCTGCGTCCATTGCATGAAAATGATTTCAGTTGAGTTCAAGTGAGTTGATCTGCTGGACATGGCAAAATAATCTTCAAAACGGTATTTCTGAAATAGTTTAATGACATCTGCTTTTACATTTAAATAAGTAATTCACTTGAGTTCTAGAGAAAGAAATTGAAACTAAAACAAACACTGCCAGTTTTGTCTGATGCTGGTAGCAATCTTGATGAGTTTTATTCAGCTAAAATATATCACGCAAATGATATAAGCTTGAATAAAGAATTTAAAGTTAGGCTTTTCTGAATTCAGGTTCTCTGTCAAAAGCTAAAAATAATACTTCCATGGAACCACACAATATACCATTTTGCTTTCTTATCAGTGTCAAGTATGTACTGAGTCTATATTTTTAATATTTTAACCTCATCCTATTTTCAAAGCTTGTGCTTGATTCCCGAAGAATAGCCACTGTGACTCCCTTACACAACGGTGCCCCTCTATGAACCTAGGTAATTTTAGGCCCATCAGCATCATTAACATCATATCCAAAGCTGCAAACAATGTCATGTCCCTCATTTATTTTGAAACCGATAATGTAACTGATCTAAACCCCATTCAGTTTAGTTTTGTGAAAGGCATGTTCTATCTTATGAGCCTAGTAAACTTCTTTGAACAGTTACAAAGGATTTGAACAGTGGTCACTCAGTGCATGTTACTTGACCAGACCAAGGCTTTTAAGAATATCCTCCACACTAGTATTGTTAAAAAAAATATACAAACTTATATAAACTCCCAAGTTGTTTATTCAGTTGCAAATTGGCTATTTAACAGCGGTTCAGCTGTGAAAGTTGCTGGTGCACTGTCTAAATGTAAAATTGTAAATAATGGTGTACCACAGAAGTCAGTGCTGGGCCTTCTCCAGTTTGACATTTATTTTTCAGACATCCAAACCAATATCACAGAAGTGTGTTTGACCAAGTTTGTTGATTGCAAGCTGGTCACTAATTTCTGCTCATCTAGTAATATTAAACAGCTACAGCAGGGGCTATGACATGCAAATACATCCTTTACTGAAATGATCTCAAGCTATATGCAAAAAAATGCAGCATAGTAGAAATCATCTTTCAAGCTTCTTCTACCTCATACATTAGAAATGGTACTCCTGTTCAGACTGATGCTGTCATAAGAGACGGAGTTGCATAGGTGGACAGCTCTTTTTCATTTGTTCACCATGTTTCTACCATAGTTTCTATCTAACCCAGTTAATTTATAGGAGGAGTATCCTGAATATCCAAAGAAGTCATCAGTTACTCCTTGACTCTTCCCTTATTAGGCCAGTCATCAAATGTGATGCCCCTTAATATGTACAAATTTAAGAATGTTTAATTCCTTCAACCATCTTGATAGATTAGTATGACTCTCCTTACACTCAGAAGCCTTTGAGGTAACCTATGTCTCACTTTTTGTGCCATGAAAGACTCACTCCTAATTTACCCCCTATTTCTTTAAAAAGCTAGTGACTGTCCAAAGACCTGCACCAGGGACTTAACGTAGTATCAGTGGAGCAACAGGGATCACATTTGCCTTTGGTGCTGAAAGATTGAAAACCATGGATTCTATTCCCACCTTAGGTGCATAGATTAATTCAGAACAAAAAAAAATCCTGGCGGATGTGCAGATACTAAAATAATAACCACATAAATATGCACTAATGGGACATACCATAGAAAGTCAAAAATTGAGTTCTCTGGTGATGAATATGAATTTATTGAATACAATTTCACAAAAATGTCTCCACAGTAGTAAGAGCTTTCATCAGATGCATACTTAAAGGACTTCTTCAGAACTAACATGTATTCATTCATCACTTCCTTAAATAACTTCTGTGCCTTGCTCAGACTGTTAATCTGTAAGTAGGAATGAGACAAGCAGGATAATGCATCATGTAAGAATTGATAACACATGAGAGTGAAATGAATATATTTATCTGTTAAATGTTAATGAAACCAAAAGGAGCAACTAGGCTGATGCAGAGTCACAAGTGTAAATGAAAAGGCAAAATCCTCAGGTTAAAATCCAACCTTAAATGAAGAGAAGGCAAAATCCTCAGGTTAAAATCCAACTTTAATTCCACTGCAGGTCAGATAAGCGCTTTCACTCATTCATTTGAGCTTCATCAGATCATGTAACAAAGACCTTCAAGTACATAGGCTCCAGTCATTACAGTCCATAACCATCAAACCAGCTGATAAAGGTGGTCGGATAGTAGTGATGGACACTAGCAAATATCATGATGCTATGATTAAACTTTTGGAAGATGATTTCTATTTGCAAGTTAATGAACAAATAGTGCAAGCCACTATTAGTCACGTAAACAATATGTTATTAGATATGTTGAAAGGTGATATCTTGGATCAAGAATTGTTTGACTATCTCTTTGTTAAGAATCCACTTGTACCAACAATACATGGGTTACCTAAAATTCACAAAGACTCCATTGACCCACCTATGAGACCCATACTGTCTGGTCAGGGTTGGATCACTGAAAACCTTTCTGTCTATGTTGAGAAACATTTGCGACCTATATTGAATAAGAACAAAGTTGTACTGAAAGATTCCAAACAGTTTTTAACAGATTTGTATGACTGTTTAGGTGACATTTGTGACGTTGATAACTTGATTTTTGTAACGTTTGACATCAAGTCCTTGTTTACTGTGTTACCAAATAACATAGGCCTGATTTATATCACTGAGTATCTACTCCTACATAGCGAATATACATCAGTTAAAGTAGACCTCATTGTACATTTCCTTGAACTCATTTTGAATAACAATCTTTTCACCTAGGACAACAAGTTCTACCAACAGCGAGGTGGCGTAGCCATGGGCACACCTTGTGCCAACAGCTATGCAAACATGTTTTTGGCATTTTGGGAATTTGAGAGTCTCTTTAATTTAGAAATGTTTAAACAATATGTAACTTTTTATAGACGTTTCGTGGATGATGTTTTTGTTTTATGGAGAGGCAGTGTTGATGATTTGTTTGTGTTCCATACTACATTGAACAACCTCACTGGCTATTTAACCTTCAGTATGAATCACTCTAGAGAGAAGATAGAATTTCTTGACTTATATATAGAAAAATTAGCATGTGGTTTGATCAATACAGGTGTCTATAGGAAACCTTGCTATTTCAATACTCTATTACAGCGTGATAGTATGCACCCACAGCATATTTTTAAAAATATCATTAGAGGCCAGGGGATGAGAACCTCTAGGCTAAATGCCACAGAAGAAGGCTTCCTAATGGAAGTGAGTGACCTCAAGATAAGGCTAGAAGAACGGGGCTATAGCTCACAAGAGATTGAGTCCAACCTCTTGGATGTCAATAAACTTAGACTGAACAGAGCAGCCCCTTACTTTGGACCAGTTATTACTGGTGGATCTATTACAATAGACAATGGTAGAGATGATAGATCAACTCACGTAAGGGTTTCTTTACCATATAGTGCTGATTGTCCAGCAATCAAGAATATTATTACGAAACACTGGCCTATTCTCTGTACTGATGACACCATTGGCAAACTTGTGGGGACTGAACCCTCTTTTTTATATAGGAATAAATTGAATTTAAGGAGAATGCTATGCTATTCAAAAAGGGATGAACGGTCAATGCCTCTTGAACACACAAAACCATGTGGATGCTGTAATTATTGTAATTCTCTTGACCCCAGCCCATTTTTTGAACATCCTGATATGCACACTAACTTCAGCATACGTGCTGTAGCTACTTGTGATACTACTCATATAGTTTATTTGGCAGTGTGCCAAATATGTGATGCATTTTATGTTGGCAAAACCAATCGTCGATTTAAAGACAGGATAAGAGAACATCTTTACCACATTAGGAAGGCTTCACCTCACAATGCTTTAGCTAAGCACGTAGCCCAAGCAGGTCCTGAACATTATTTTTTATTTAGAGCTCTTGAGAACATTAAAGCCAGTATACGAGGAGGTGACATCAGGAACCATACTGAGAGCAAGGAGAGCATGTGGATAGTTAGATTGAGAGCAGATAGGGGTTTAGGTCTCAGTGAGAGAGCCTCTATTAAACCTATGTTAAACAAACGGAGGAATGTTTGTAAATTTTATAATAAATGATGAAATATATATGTTTTTACCCTTTGAAATATATTTCTTTTGACATATATATTTATATATACATATTTATTAGAGCATCTTGAGTGTTCATGGAGAGTTTTTATATGTATTTTTTATATCTTTGTCATTTTATACATTTCAGCATGTTTATATGTGCATATATTTTTAAGCTTAGATTGACTCATGAATACGTAAACAAGAAGCAGCTTTTGATAAGCCAATAGGAGATGTTTTAACTGTATAAATGTAGCCTATGTACTTGAAGGTCTTTGTTACATGATCTGATGAAGCTCAAATGAATGAGTGAAAGCGCTTATCTGACCTGCAGTGGAATTAAAGTTGGATTTTAACCTGAGGATTTTGCCTTCTCTTCATTTAAGGTTGGATTTTAACCTGAGGATTTTGCCTTTTCATTTACACTTGTGACTCTGCATCAGCCTAGTTGCTCCTTTTGGTTTCATTAACATTATTCAAGTTTATCTGGAGCACTGGGCGTTTATCCTGTTTGTCAGCGAGTGGTTTGTTCCTGTTTTATTAGCTTCATTTTTTTCTCGCTGACTTTGGAGCAGAGTCTACTACCAGGGAATAGCGTTTGCTTAGTGCACAACTTTTGCTTATATATTTTTACCCTGCATACAGCCATATTTGGCTATTCTATTTGTTACTGTGCCTTTGCACTATTTTTTTCCTATTATGCAGAGTCAGAGTGAAACTGTAGATATTGAGCTAGACTACGAGCCCCGAGGTGTAGACCTGGGCTCAGTCGCTCATCTACAGAAGAGGTTTGAACAGAATCTTGTCTGTTCAACAGTTACTTCCTGGCAATTCGGCGCTTTGGAGCGCTTTGATGACGCGGATACGGCGACACCCGACTTGGATGAGCTACAACGCCTGTTAGACGGCCTAGAGAAAGACTTTGCACATTTGAAACGCTTGCAAACACAGCGTTTGCATTTTTGTTATTGCTTGGACACAAAAATTGTACCAAGAGGATTATGTATATTAAATATGCCCAATCAGGGGGAACATTATCCAGAGTTGCTTTCAAGGTGGCAGCGCCTGAACTTGGAGGTAAGCAAACAGTACATGGAGTTACTTATTGACTTTTTTGCCTCTGAAGAGGAAACACTCACTAATAACATTAAGAAACAACAGAAGAGAATTTTTTCTTGTTTCCCAAGTACTGTAATAGAACCACTATTTGAAAGCCTGTTGGATGGAATATCAGCTTTAGAGCGGAAACTTCTCCAACAGAAGAGAAGCAAGATAATTAGAGATCATAGAGATTTTAATTTAGGACAAGTCTTCGTTTGGCCTAAACATGGACATTATAGTGCTACCATTAAACCTAATGACTCTACTAGTGTTAGACAACTGAGTTCCGAACCTAGTACTGGTTCTGAAAATGTTAATGTTGTCAATAATGCTTGTGAAGCTGTGGATATTACTAACTGTGTACATAACAATGTATCGCCTAGTAATAGGGTACAAAATATAGCTAACATTAATAACACTACTACTTCCAATGATACTGATGATGTAATTATTATTTTACATAGTGAGAGTGGATCTAGCTCTATTAATACAAACACTAAAGAAGTTAGTCAGCCTATTACTGGGAATAATATTGCAGACAGAACTAACTTATATCCTGCAGTACATGTTGTGAAGGGACCGATTAATAAGAGGTTGTCAGTAGATGATGGCATAGTGAGATCTAAGTTACCTCACAAAGTACATACTACCATCACTACAGGGGTAGTAAGTGAGCTCCCTTTTCCCCTCCCAGTCCGAAAGGACAAGAATATAACAAGGGGATGCTCAATGAGCTGGGGGAGACAGAAACGCAAATTATCAGAAGAGTATGTACCACATCAGACAATAAGGAAGATGTGGAAGAACAAAGTAAATTAGACACAGCTGAAATTTTGATACCAGTAGATTCTATGGTACATAACATCTCAGGATATTTGTTGACTGAATGTGATGAGAAATTATTAAGTAAAGGCCTAAACTTTATACCAAGTGCACACAGTAACTTTACGGACACTGTAGTAGACATGAGACTTTTCTGTCGAAACCTTATGCTTAAACTGCTATTTCATGATAAAACTGATAGTGAATTGACAGACAATAACGTTACTAGACCACCAAAGTTTAAGAAGCTTAGCAACTTTGTCCCACCTAATCATCCGTTAGTTGAGGCATATTTGAAACTAACTGAGGATGATTTGTATGAATATTTTCTCTAAAGAAATATAGGAAGAATGGTAATTTGACTAGAGGAGCAGACTAGCTTACTTAAACTCCAGTCATTACAGTCCATAACCATCAAACCAGCTGATAAAGGTGGTCGGATAGTAGTGATGGACACTAGCAAATATCATGATGCTATGATTAAACTTTTGGAAGATGATTTCTATTTACAAGTTAATGAACAAATAGTGCAAGCCACTATTAGTCACGTAAACAATATGTTATTAGATATGTTGAAAGGTGATATCTTGGATCAAGAATTGTTTGACATCTCTTTGTTAAGAATCCACTTGTACCAACCATACATGGGTTACCTAAAATTCACAAAGACTCCATTGACCCACCTATGAGACCCATAGTGTCTGGTCAGGGTTGGATCACTGAAAACCTTTCTGTCTATGTTGAGAAACATTTGCGACCTATATTGAATAAGAACAAAGTTGTACTGAAAGATTCCAAACAGTTTTTAACAGATTTGTATGACTGTTTAGGTGGCATTTGTGATGTTGATAACTTGATTTTCGTAACGTTTGACATCAAGTCCTTGTTTACTGTGTTACCAAATAACATAGGCCTGATTTATATCACTGAGTATCTACTCCTACATAGCGAATATACATCAGTTAAAGTAGACCTCATTGTACATTTCCTTGAACTCATTTTGAATAACAATCTTTTCACCTAGGACAACAAGTTCTACCAACAGCGAGGTGGCGTAGCCATGGGCACACCTTGTGCCAACAGCTATGCAAACATGTTTTTGGCATTTTGGGAATTTGAGAGTCTCTTTAATTTAGAAATGTTTAAACAATATGTAACTTTTTATAGACGTTTCGTGGATGATGTTTTTGTTTTATGGAGAGGCAGTGTTGATGATTTGTTTGTGTTCCATACTACATTGAACAACCTCACTAGCTATTTAACCTTCAGTATGAATCACTCTAGAGAGAAGATAGAATTTCTTGACTTGTATATAGAAAAATTAGCATGTGGTTTGATCAATACAGGTGTCTTTAGGAAACCTTGCTATTTCAATACTCTATTACAGCGTGATAGTATGCACCCACAGCATATTTTTAAAAATATCATTAGAGGCCAGGGGATGAGAACCTCTAGGCTAAATGCCACAGAAGAAGGCTTCCTAATGGAAGTGAGTGACCTCAAGATAAGGCTAGAAGAACGGGGCTATAGCTCACAAGAGATTGAGTCCAACCTCTCGGATGTCAATAAACTTAGACTGAACAGAGAAGCCCCTTACTTTGGACCAGTTATTACTGGTGGATCTATTACAATAGACAATGATAGAGATGATAGATCAACTCACGTAAGGGTTTCTTTACCATATAGTACTGATTGTCTAGCAATCAAGAATATTATTACGAAACACTGGCCTATTCTCTGTACTGATGACACCATTGGCAAACTTGTGGGGACTAAACCCTCTTTTTTATATAGGAATAAATTGAATTTAAGGAGAATGCTATGCTATTCAAAAAGGGATGAACGGTCAATGCCTCTTGAACACACAAAACCATGTGGACGTTGTAATTATTGTAATTCTCTTGACCCCAGCCCATTTTTTGAACATCCTGATATGCACACTAACTTCAGCATACGTGCTGTAGCTACTTGTGATACTACTCATATAGTTTATTTGGCAGTGTGCCAAATATGTGATGCATTTTATGTTGGCAAAACCAATCGTCGATTTAAAGACAGGATAAGAGAACATCTTTACCACATTAGGAAGGCTTCACCTCACAATGCTTTAGCTAAGCACGTAGCCCAAGCAGGTCCTGAACATTATTTTTTATTTAGAGCTCTTGAGAACATTAAACCCAGTATACGAGGAGGTGACATCAGGAACCATACTGAGAGCAAGGAGAGCATGTGGATAGTTAGATTGAGAGCAGATAGGGGTTTAGGTCTCAATGAGAGAGCCTCTATTAAACCTATGTTAAACAAACGGAGGAATGTTTGTAAATTTTATAATAAATGATGAACTATATATGTTTTTACCCCTTGAAATATATTTCTTTTGACATATATATTTATATATACATATTTATTAGAGCATCTTGAGTGTTCATGGAGAGTTTTTATATGTATTTTTTATATCTACTTTGTCATTTTATACATTTCAGCATGTTTATATGTGCATATATTTTTAAGCTTAGATTGACTCATGAATACGTAAACAAGAAGCAGATTTTGATAAGCCAATAGGAGATGTTTTAACTGTATAAATGTAGCCTATGTACTTGAAGGTCTTTGTTACATGATCTGATGAAGCTCAAATGAATGAGTGAAAGCGCTTATCTGACCTGCAGTGGAATTAAAGTTGGATTTTAACCTGAGGATTTTGCCTTTTCATTTACACTTGTGACTCTGCATCAGCCTAGTTGCTCCTTTTGGTTTCATTAACATTATTCAAGTTTATCTGGAGCACTGGGCGTTTATCCTGTTTGTCAGCGAGTGGTTTGTTCCTGTCATATTTATCTGTTAGTTACCCAAACTTGTGCTGAATAGGTGCCAGTCTCTCCTTTATAGGCCAAGTCTTCTTGTACCTTACACGATAACATTTGCAAACTGTAGTTTGGTTAAGAATGCTTTATTAAGTACAGTGAAGATCAACAATATCCGAACAACATAATATTCTAGAATGCTGAATAACAGTAACAGTGCTGAATATATCCACAGGTTCTGCACTTATATTCTGATTCTCCTGAATATCATCAACTGAAACTGTCTTTTCCTCCTTAATAATAATGAATATTTGAAATGACTTCAATACTCAGGCTTGAGTATTTGTACTGCAAAGACCTTTTGCATATCAGCCCGAAACTAACTTAGCTGACTCAGCTGACTCAGCTGACTATGTCTGAAGTATTTCCTAATAATACCAAAACCCTGTAATGTTTTACATGCCTCTTTAGCCTTGGTTTCCAAGCTTTGTCTTGCATGTGCCTCAAAGTGCCTAACTGTCTAATCCTTATCTAGCACTCCACTGCAAGTATACATATCTTCTCCTTGAGAAAGGAACAGTCTGTAGCTTTCCCTTGAGAACTGTTATTTCTGCACATATCATGCTTAACCAGAAAAAATATTTTCACTTCTACTGAACTGTACTTCCCTGAAACTACATGCATAAAGGAAAACACAAGTCTGACTATATTTTCAAGCCTATTATTCTACCTTATGCCTAAAAACTTCTTTAGAGTGAAAACAGTCTAACAAAACACATCAGTGTCTGGTCTTCATTCAGATTTGGACATCTGGAATGACTCTCCTTTGAGAATCTTTACCCCAAGCTACACTAGGTGGTCATTGTTTCAAATGTGGCTTTGGAAAGTTATATGGATGTCTTGCAGTTATACTAACAGCAGTTTTGGAGTTTACAGACATTTTCAGGAGACTGAGGTCTTTTGTTTGGCACTCGGTATTCTTACTGGCTTAGTCTAAGTATAGAATTGCTCTTAGAGGTTGTATATCCTACTGGAACCTGAAGTATAGATCCTCAGAGCAGAGTCCAGTCGTCCACAATCTGAAGGATGGCCAGAATGTATACATATTAGTTCTGAATAAGTTATTTTGATTTGCATAGGGCAAAAGTGTTTAATTACTTGGAAAATGTTTATGGAGTTTTATTCAATAAATTCATATTCATTACCAGTGGATTCACTTTTTGATTTCCTGTGGTAAGTTCTGGTAGTGCATAGATTAATTTCCAATGTTGATTCTGAAGTGCAGCATAAAGGGTCTACTGCACTCCTAAGTGTGCCATCCTTTGGATGAAACGTTAAATGGAAACTTCATCTTCCTCAGTTGGGGAAACCCAGGTTGATATAAAAGATCTCACAGCACCTACAAAAAGAGCAGTTTTTTTATTTAAAAAAAACACTATGTACAATACCGTTTACAAATTTTTACAATGTATAAATTTCCACTTTCTGTTGTTATACAATAATAGATATCTTACTTTTCATTATTATGTTAAACTTCTATCTTCATTATTTCATCTGACTCCCACTCCTTTTTCCACAACCACCATCTATTTTTTTTCTTAAAATTACTGCTAGTTTAAACATGATTTCATTAAGCCTTACATTCCAAAAGGTCCACACAACATAAAATAATCTTTTATCTATGTTATTAACATATTCCTTATTTTTATAGCTATGATACCGATGCATAGTCATATTCAAATTTATATTATTTACCTCCTTTATATTTTCAAAGAAGCTTCCTTTATACACAATTTGTAAGAAAACATGCTCTGTAGTTTCTTATTTACCTCAATATATACAAACTCTTTCACTGAGTTTTATATGGCCTACTTCCTTTTACTTCTAATTTATTAATTACTAAGTTTTATATGGCCTACTTCCTTTTACTTCTAATTTATTAATCACTAATCTCCATAAAAAGTTTGGCATTTTACTTGTTTATCACACCATGTTTTTTGTACTTTTGTAGCTTTAACTTTTTCATTCACTAGTTCAGCCAAAAGACTGACATAATAATAATATGGGGTCATGATATTTTTATACCACAATTTCCTCTTATTTTCTATTTCATGAGTTTTTATTTTCCATAAAATATTTTTTCTTGATAACATCTCATTACTTCATTTAAACATACTTTTCTTCTTGTGAATTTTCAGCATATCTCAGTGCTGATTATGTTTCTGCTTCAGTAAATTTGCTATGTACTTTTCATTTTATAGTTTATCCAAAACAAAACTTTATACAAATTCAAGGAAGCAGCACAAGCAATTGGCTTTATTAATCCTAAACATCCATCTTCTTTGTCCCTGTATTAGACTCTTCTCTTCACTGGATTCACCCTTGAACCCTGTATAGAAGAAAAAATAATTGTAGCATTTCCTTTTCATAGATTATTGGCAACATGTAGACACTAGTTAAACATGCAGTCTTTCCCAGTATAATTGAATTAATCAATAAAACCTTTTTATTAAATGATAGTTTATACGTAATAAAGCTCCTTATTTTATCTAGTATCCTATTCTATTGATTCCCACTTACATTTTTACCCTCAAATCTTATTCCTAACACAGAGATTTATTTTATCAAAAAGGATACGGTTCTCTGTTTACTATATCACCCAGCCCGTTACCTTTTTTTTTTATTTAAACTCATTCATATTATAGTTAAACATTGATGTATATAACATATAACTTGTTTCATCCAGACCTTGTTTGTTATAATCAATATAATATCATGTGCATAAATGAACATTACTGGAATTTTTATCCCTTCGCTAGTAATATAAGTAGCACCTCTCATGTGCAAGTTTATATCTGTGATTAATACATTCATAACTAATGCAAATAAGATACTGCTCATAGGACATCCACATCATATGCCATTCTTTATATCTATTTCTTTGCTTAACCATCCATTCACTAAAAGTTATACTTTCCTTTTATTTACATATAGAACAACATAAATTTAATTTTCTCAACAATATTATACTCTACCACAACTGTCCACAGATGTTCATGTTATACTATATAAAAGGCTTTATTTAAATCTCCTATCATGATCTTGGTCTCATTAGTTCTCTTTATAATATCATCCACAATTTCCCTTGCTATGAATGGTAATTCCTAACATCCTTTTCCCCATAAACTATATATGTTATCTTCCATAATACTATTAATTTTACTTTTATTATCTTCATAATTATTTTCATAAAAATCTGATAATCAGTATTGTTCAATATCATAAGTCTCTAATTTTCAATTTTATTTTTATCTTCCTTTTCCACACAAATTTAAGTATACCACTGCAAAATCTTTATACATAAAACCTTCATTTAACTACTCATTCATAATTTTTAAGCATTTTTTCTGCCAATCCATAATTTTTTTTCTGTTATATCACAATTAAAATATTCTGTTAATATTATAGTCATATTACTTACTACATAATCCAACATTTTATTAAATATATTTTCCTTCTCTTTACTTGTAATATAAGCATACAATGCTATAAGTCTCTATACCTGATTATGCCATCTGAGATCTACAATAGCAAATCTTCCCATCATTGCCAGTGTTATGTTCAATATTATCACTGACTTTTTACAAAGTACAAATAAGCCTGAATATAGTTCCTTTCCTGGGTTACGTATTGGATCTCCTCTCCAAAGTTTCTTTGTTTGTAATCTCTCTTCTTGTATCAAAAATCTTACATCTTCTAATATCATTACTTCAGCATCACAATTACTACACCAGGTTAGGATGCCTATTCTTCTACTTAGATTTTTGATATTATTTACAATTACTGAAAACAGTTGTTTTTATGTTTCTGTTGTAGCTTACCAGAAATTGTGTAAATTTGAAGTATTTATCTCATTCACATTATCCGTTTCCCTTTTGCTTCTCTTTTACATGAGACAAAATCTATTAAAGGTCTTGAAAAATGTGATGAAAACTTTTAAGTGTGGTCTGCTTAAAGCTGTGTATTGCTAAGAATCTTATCCCTGTAATTATTTGCCTAGCATTGTTGGTAAGTTGTTTCATGTATTTATTAATATTGTCTGGCTATTTAAAATGTATTCATGTGACTTTTGTAAAACATAGTATATGTGCAAACAATGTAAACTGTTGCATGTTTGATATAATTAAAAAAATCTGTAAGAGTTTCAAACAAATATACTGCTGTTTGCCAGTATTTTAATAAGTGTTATTCCCTGGCATAATTAGTTAACACATAGCTCACTCTCACTGGATTCAGTATACCATTTTCTGATGTGACTTAGGAGAATGGTTTGTCAAAAAATCTATGACTGGTGACTGATTGGATTTATAGATCAGTGTCTTAAAATGTATAATGTTGTCTTCAAGGTACAATTTTGTAATACAGGAGCAGAGCAGATAAATTGTTACAATAATGGCTGACCCAGTACTTGCTATGCCTTGGAGACTGTCAGAAATGTGGTGAAGAAATACTTAAAACCTCACAGTGTTATATCTTATAGCACAGCACCCAAGAAAGAGAAAAATGAAGATTGATATTTCGCATTTCAGTTGTTGAATGAACTCTGGTTGAATAAAGTATCTATTTCTTACAAGAAAGCTAAAGAGATGTGATAAAGACACACACATATCAAAATGAGGATTGAAGATCCAAATGGTATGGAGAATAGATGCTCAAGGCATACAGCTCTGCTAAACCCAAGAGGAAAGACGTTCTAAAATAAAATGTTTTAGATATAGGGAGATCCTTAACTCTCTCCAGTCAATGGAAATCTTTCTGCACTAGAAGGCTAATTAAGTACAATCCATCTTTCTCAGCACTATTTTTTTAGTAAAGCCCTTGTCACTTTAATTATGCTTGCCAAAGGTGACCTGCTTGTGGTTTCACAGCCATACTTCTTAGTGCTATCACATTGTCTGATTCTCCTGCTTGCCGTCATTTGGAAGGCATTTTTGTTTAACAGCAGACTCTAGTCTTTTATTTTGAAAATGCGGTACTTCACTCTGTGTCTCTGTTATTAAGAGTTTTATTTCATAATACTATAACAAACTTATAAACAGAGTTCTAAACAAACCTGCAACACATTTTTTGGCATTGAGCTTAAGGCCATGGTTCTGACACCAGTTGGTCTCAGTGAGGCCTTTCTGTGTCAGCATCACTTGGGGAGTTAATAATGGCTCCCAACTTGCAATCATCTATGATCTTTGTCAGCCAGAGTACCTTCATGTTAGTCTGGACTTCTGAGAAGTAGATACCAAACAGGAGAGGACCAGGACTGATCCCTGTGGCACTCCACTCGTGACTGGTCAGCAGTCTGACTTGGATTCAACTACTTTCACACTGTGGATTCTATCTGCGAGCCAGTTTGCAACCCACCTAGTGATATAGGGGTTGATGCCTAGCTTAGTGAGTTTTTCTATGATTCCTGAGTGGGGAATGGTATCAAAGGCCTTGACCAGATCAAGGTAGGCTGTATAAACTACCTTGTCTTCATCCACAGCTCTGGTGACTGACTCAAAGCAGTCGAACAAATTGAGCAGGCATGATCTACCCTTCATAAAACCAAACTGTGTGAGATCCAGAGTTTGGAGATTCCATATATCCTTGTTTATTAGGTCCATGATGATGCATTTCATAGCTTTGCATATCAGACTTGTAAGGCTAATGGGGCAATAGTTCCCAGGGTCTGTGGTCGCTCCCCCTTTGTGGAGAGGGATGACTGTAGCACTGCGTCATTCAGTAGGGACAAAGCTTGAGGTGAGGCTGTGATTGAACAGGGCACACAGGTGAGGTGCCAGTTCACTCTGTAGTTCATGTAGAACCCAGCCAGGGATATTGTTAGGTCCCATAGAAGCTGTATGCTTGATCTTGGACAGTGGTGTTTTAACCTGTGCAGCAGTAATACTGGGTGGCTGGCAATCTACTGGTATTATGATTGGTCCTTTGGGAGGGGGAGAGAGGGTTAAAGTTGGCACTGAATCTGTTGGCCAGTATATTGGCAATATCTGTTGGCTCGGTATAGGAGGTACCCTTGTGCAGTAGCTCAGAGCAAAGGAGCTTTGGCCATACCTCTCAATCTCTTAGAGCAAGAAATCTGGACAAAGCCATAAATAAAAGTGGGGCAAAGGCCCACAAATAGGGACAATTTTTAAGTATTGCTCTTACAAACTTAGAAAGTTGATAGAATAACAGGTTTTACATTAGCCTGAATTTTCTGATGGGTAGGAAGTATGAAACTCAAAAGTATGTCATTATTTTCTAACTTCAGTCTTTAATCATTTGCCACTAATTTGTCAGAAAACCACAATTTTATGAAACTGGACCAAAAATGTGAGGCAAAAATCTGAACATTCTGTGAAAATCTATATAGTTGAGAGGTATGGCTTTGGCTAAGCAAGTTTACTGATAATTGCAAAGTAGCTGACATCAAAAATTCACCACAGAACTTCCACATTCTACAGGAAAGATTAACACATGCAGAAACATATAGTATCAAAACTATGGCCTTAAGCTAAATGTAATATCCTTTGGAAAACAGGTGTATCCATACTTTTAACATGTAAGTGATTCACCCCTCAGAATTGATGTAGTTATCAGACAAATGGGCATATTTGTAGATAACACGCTCTCCTTTGACCACCATGTAACCACTCTCCACTGTTATTAGAAAATACTTGCATCTAGCTTGATTATCAGTGGTATATGATACAGGCCCAATGATTTATCTTTCCTTTCTGCTCCTCCCTAATTAGGCATATTACTGAATACAGTGTGCCTTTCAGTTGCCTAAGACAGAATATGTGTATGTGAATGAGAAGGAGGATAGAGGAATGGTGAGGATGCAGGGAGTAGAGGTGGAAAGGTGGATGAGTTTAAATACTTGGGATCAACAGTTCAGAGTAATGGTGAGTGTGGAAGAGAGGTGAAGAAGAGTGTACAGGTAGGATGGAGTGGGTGGAGAAGAGTGTCAGTAGTGATTTGTGACAGACGAGTACCAGTAAGAGTGAAAGGGAAGGTCTACAAGACGGTAGTGAGACCAGCTATGTTATATGGATTGTAGACAGTGGCATTGACAAAAAGGCAGGAATCAGAGCTGGACGTGGCAGAGTTAAAGATGTTAAGATTTGCAACTGGGTGTGACAAGGGTGGACAGGATTAGGAACAAGTATATTAGAGGGTCAGCCCAGGTTGGAAGGTTTGGAGACAAAGCCAGAGAGGCAAGATTACATTGGTTTGGACATGTGCTGAGGAGGGATGCAGAGTATATTGGGAAAAAGATGCTAAGGATGAAGCTGCTAGGTAACAGGAAAAGAGGAAGGCCTAAGATAAGGATTATGGATGTGGTGAGAGAGGACATCCAGGTGGTTGGTGTGATAGAGCAAGATGCAGAGGACAAGAAGAAATGGAAACAGATGATCCACTGTGGTGACCCCTAATTAGAGCAGCTGAAACAAGAAGACGTGTGCCTTTCAGTATGTGTGTGTGTGCCCAGACACATGGTCCAGCTTGAAAAATCCAAAGGATTCCTCAAAGAAAATCAACGACTTGGAATCCATTGCCTATGCTGAAAGCTTTAAGGCTGTCCCTCTCTCCTGTCACAAATAGACTCCTTAGAGCTGATCTCTGTCTAAAGTATGAGGCCACAAATGATCCTGTGCTAGATGACCTACTTCATGTTCAAAAAACTGGAGACAACTTGAACACACATACTAAAGACTTCAATCTGCACCAAAACATTAGAAAAACTTGCTGACATGATACAGATCTCATTCAAAGAATTGTGCTCTTGTGGTATAAGTTCCTACTGCATGTTAAGCAGTGTGTTGCCCTCACCTTCTGCAAAAGCAACATGAACTGATGGATGGAAAAACCACAAATATGCCCTTGGTCTTACCCCACAATACATTTTGAAAAGGAATAGCATGTAATGTGAATTGCAGTGGCTAGGCTACAAATGGCCAACCAGATCAACTGTCTAGTAAAAAGCTGAGGCTACAAAATAAACAGGATATAGAATCATTAATGACCAGAACATTGGCTGGTGTAAGAATGTTACAGGATGTGAGAGCTAATGGGTCTGTCCCTCTGAAGGTACAATGTTAATGGTCATTCTCTAAATTTGTGCTACCTAGGAAATGTCATATTCAAGTTCGAATAACTTTTGTAGTTTATGTTGGACACCTATATTCAGAGCTATGATATGTTCAGCTTGAAAATGTGCAGTTTGATATTAGGGCATTCAGTATTTTAAAAGTGTACTGTACAGAGCAGCTACCTTGCTAAGATTCTCCTTAAGTTTTCTGAGGGGGATTGAGAGTTGTCTAATTCCTTCTACTGATTTACAATATATTTTTTCAACAGATAGTATGATTGTGTGGAAAGATATCCAGCCATCTAGCCATCCATCCACATCCCCTTTTTCCCATTTTTGCATATGGGGTCAAGATGTCACATCAACACTGACACTCATTTACAGCCAATTTTCACACCACAGGGTGACTATATGTTGCATGATATTTATTCTATGAATCTGGTGCATTTACTTATCACTTGCTATGGAAAATATCTTAATTGTTTGTAAATGATTATACTGTAGCACTGTTAAAATTGGTAGAGGTCAAAGGCAGTGGTGCTAATTCAGCTTGATACTAATATTCTACAAATGTAAGTATTTAATGTAGATGTTGCACATATGAGGAGATAATGTGTGCTTTTCCATACCAACTTAATTGTAGGTAACATTATGAGATCATAGCAGACAAAACAAGTTGTGAAATAAAGTTGCAGTAAGAGACACATTACATGGTTATGTAATGTAATGGTCAGAAAGAGATACTCAGATGTTTGTGTTAAGGTAACATCATTTTAGCCCTTTTCAGAAGTAGTAAAATGATGTCTTGAGAATTAGAAGATTTGAGATTCATTTGTAGACGGCTAATATTTGGATTTTTATAAGTTGCTGAAAGGGATGAAGAGTAAACTGTGGGAAATATTTACCTTGGTTCCTTCTGCTGTATATTTTATTTAAAAAAAATTATATTCATTTAAGGAAGCATAGTTCATAGGATTTAGTACAAATATTAACATAAACAGACCCATTAAAGAGATGGATAACATAGAAGACTACTGGTCTAGTGACATGACTTTTACAGCTTACCTATCATAAAAGTGTGGGAGTGGGAATGCATACCTGTGATACTCACTTCTGTAGTTGAATCCCCAATGGAGACCAGAGAAGGAGGAGACCCTATTGAAGGGGTGACTTCAGAGGGGGCAGGTCTGTCCTGAAGTACTACATGACTTACAGAAGAAAGGTATGTGTTGTCACTGATTCTCATTACATGCTGAGCCCTGAGTGTGTTACAGATCATGCATAGTGGGGTCAGAGATGCAACCTGTAAAAATCTAAGCAATCCCTGAAAGCTACCTACATGGCTTTTCTCACCCCAATGTAAAGAGAATGAATGGGCAAGAGTGCGTCTGATGGTAAGCAGGTCATGAAGGCAATCAAAGTAAAATAAAAATTCAATGAAATAAATTGAAATATACTAGCACATATTTAAATACCGAGTTGAAAACAGGATATCCAAAATATGAAGCTTTTGGCCAAAAGAATGAAATCAGTACCAGTTCCTAAAAGAAACTGTTTCTGTGTTGTTAGAGATAATGTAGTAGGCTTCATATCCATGCCTGACTAACTGCAAACTGAATATAATTTTTCCAGGACAGTGAAGAATTTCAAAATGTCCACTTAAATGAGAGGAATATCTCTATACTTTCATAGGTATGAACTAGGCGATAAGTCTCCAGAGCATTACAAGCACAGCCAAAAATCCCTATTCAGAATATCCCTCCAGCCTCAAGGAGGGCAAGGCAAGACAGGCCAGGGGTGAATTTGAGGCTGCCCATCCAGTTATCTAGGTTTACCATGAAACAGCAAGAGTGCCTGTGACAACTTTATAGCAATGCAGGGGTTCCTATCACATTATTGAAAACTGATAATGCTGAATGGCCATAACATCGAATGTGCCATTCATCAAAACTGTCCTTGTGGGATCATGTTACAGTGAGGATCAGGAAATTTGCCCTTTCCTCATTGTAGTGCGATCTCAGAGTTGGTATATATAATTAGCGGGGGGCACTTTCGATGCTATGGCCATTTGACATTATCAGTTTTCGATAATGTGATATAGACCCGCAATGCAGAAACTGCCGATAAAGAAAACAGTTAATGGGTTTAAATGACGGGAATATGTTGTTTAATAGGCACTGCATCAACTTCCTTCACAAATTTGGTTTTACAAAGAGTGCTGTTTTGAAATGTATCAAAAATAAAAGGACAGAAAACAAACATATTGTTACTAAGACCATGCCATTTGATTTGATCAACATACTTTATCCTTATCAGACAGATGACCTTAACTTTCTGCACAATATGGTTAAGGCCTGATTAACTTTCATTGTACACCTATCACTGGATGAATCATTTAAATGCTAAGAACAACCCTTCAGTTCTGTGAGAAGACTGGTGGTTTCATAAATTGCCTACTGCAGGTAGGTCAATTAACAGGATACATGAAAAATGCAATTCAGAGGCAACTTTTGCTGCAGTGAGGAACAGTTCATTATTAGCTCATTTATATGTCCCGAATCACATTTTTTACCACTCTGACTGCTCCTTTTGGTACTAATGTACTCAGGTGGCCCATGTATTGTATTGGCAGAGGCACTCCACAAGCAATCAGATATACATATTTAAGCATACATGTATACATATACGCGGGTACACACACACATGCACACACACACATATATGCACACATACACACAGTAACTCACACATACACACACTCACGCAAAGGACAGTGAAGAATTTCAAAATGCACTCACCCAAAGACACGGATATGCACTCAAACACTCACACGTGCACAAGCTTATACACCCATATAAACATGCTCCGAGACATTCCCCCACACACTTACACAGTCATCCATACACCGGTAGCATTGTACTAGCACCAACAAAGTAATAGAAAATTACCCAGATTCCATAAACCAAAATGCCCAGGAACAACGTACCACTCCCACAAGAGGGGTAAGCATACTGGATGTGATAATCAGCAACATGTGTACTGGATGGCAAGATGAGAAGTGTACCCCTCACTGGTAAAACCAGACCATAGAGTAATCACACTGGATATACACACCCTGACCCCAGTCCCTGGCCAGAATACCACAGTGAAAAACATGTGTAAAGTATAGGTTGCAGCCCTCAAAACCGATGTTGAATCCACAAAAGGCCCAGTGCAAGTGCAGAATATGGGACACACCAGAGAACATGTTATACAGGCATTCCATGAACACAGCCAGGAATGCTTGGAGTATTCAATCACAAATAACAACAACACACAATGCCATACACGCAGGCATCTGGCATGCTGGCCTCCAGCCATTACCAAACCATGCAAGAGAATGAGGAAGTTACCACATGATAGAGCAAACATAAAAAGGGAAGTAATCACTGACCAGTAGTATGGCAACAACATATGTCCACACATACAATCCACTAAGTCCAGCCACAACAAGTATAATCTATGAATCCAGAGGCAATGTGACGCCAGTACCAAGTACACAGACAACCACAACACCCCCAATAAATACAAACATATGTGATAGATGCATCCATGTATCCAAACCAGAGGTTGAGCTCCAACAACTCAGTACTGTCAACACTAGTCAGGAGGAGAAGGTAACCACATACACCACAAACCCAGTCCCACATAGACCTACCACAACTGTAAACCAAACACAAACACAGACAAATATTCCCGGAGGCCTTAATTACAAACACACCACACCAACAGAAGCCTCCAAAGTAGATCACAAGTAACCACAACCTTCAAACATAGCACATGCAACGAAAAGTACGCAAAGCTGGTGTGCCAAACAGTCACAGGCCCGAAGGAGAAACAACATGCCTGATACAGTCGTAATAGGTGTCTGTATAGGCAGACACTCAGCTGTCCCACTCACCAGACTGAACAAGGGAAAGGGTAGAGTAAGCTGCTTGTAGGTTGCCACAAAATGCCACTTAACACAAGTACGCAGGTCACCCCAAAGCAAGCAGAAATATGATGCACTCAATGTCCATGCTGGTGTGAATTACCTGAGATGTACCTCCCTGGTCAACATCAAATGAGACAAGGATGGTCCCTCCGAGTATGTACCCCAGGGCGGGATGACACTGGCTGTGTGCAGCATCCAACCCTCACCAAGAATGATTCCACAGTACAAACACAGAATGCTCATGTTTAACAGCTGGCACAGTTACAGCTGTCAGTCCAAGACGGTGTAATGTGTGTCTGCTTGAGATGTCAAGCATGACAAGCCATGCTACTGTTACAGGGATGGCTGTCAGCTGTTACCCGTGTGCGTCTGGATACTGGATAAGGCCTTTGCTGCCTCCATAGAGCCGTATGTAGGCTAGGCCAAAAAGACCATCCACCACCCTAGAAAACATAAGTGGTAGGAAACATAAGGGTAATGCTGACCAATGCCAGATGTGTAAACTGCAATATGCATGCCCCTGAGGCACTTCCCATTATGGAGAACATTGATGCCTGTCCAGTGACAGAAGCCTGCTGCAGGCCTAGTGATAGCACACCAGCACTACTAGGTTATACCACATACCATGTGTTATGGCCCCAACACCTTCACCAAGACATCAAAGGAGGGTGAGTATCCATATGCAGCACAGACACCCATATAGCCAGGTAACTGACAATGCACAAAGCAGCGGACATCACCCATGTGCACATAACTGTAGTCAAAACTGCTGTACAGTCTGTAGCATGCGACAGACCACACTCTCACACACAAGAACCCCACCCTGACATCCGAAGACACTGGACAGTATGAATGTCCCACCAAATACCAGACAAGGTACACAAAGTACCACATAGGTGTCAAACCATTATGTATGCAAGGAGTCATCAGGGACCTAGGGACACAGGTCGACATTAATCTGTCATGTGACAGCCACAATGCCAATGTGGCTATGAAGACTGTTGATACTGGACACTGTATCATGAAAGGATTCACATCAACAGAGGTCACTGTGCCGCTGTACTGTTCCCTTATCAGACCCATAATCTAGTACAATGACTCATATGGGATGTACCGTACGTGACACCTGCAGTGGTTCGGAAGACCTCATAGTTACCCCACCAACAAGATAAAGGGTGTGAAATATATGTCATATGCTGCCTGGCTGTAGACACCCCAGCTGACTGCAGTCACACACTGCCTACACAGAGGCATTGTATGTCTGTTGTACAAGGCCATGTCCAACACAGGAGTAATGGACATGCTACACCACAGGAAATCAAAGCCATTGGAGCTGTGAGAGTGACAGATGTCAACCTCAACACATAATGAAATAAGATGTGCTGGAGGGACAGATACATAACCCATAGGCTCATCACACCCAGAAACAGGATCCCAATCCATGGTAGGCAAAGCCCGTCACTGACACCCCTCAACAGGAATATTGCCAAGTGGATGGATGACATGTATACTGGGGGGTCCCCACTGTGTCACGACCAGACAGAGGCACAGTGAAGAACCTCATAAATGGCCATAATTGAACATAGCAAGGGGTGGCGAAAGACACACACACTCTAGCTAGGCTTACTAATGGCCTAAGGTGTCTAGCCTACTATGAACCCATGAACCTATGAAGATACAAAATGTACAGGACACTAAGGATAATCACAAGGCTTACCCAACTGATGGCAGGAACCATGTTGGGCATCCACAGATATGCTCCGAATCACACAGATATTACAAACAACATACCAAACGCACACACGTATTGCTAACATACAACCTGTTAGGTGCAGTGCAAACACCCCCCTCCCCGAGTGCAAAATACCTATCCCAGCAGATGGTCCCCTGACATTGCAGATGCTGAGGTAACAGCCATCATCTCCAAAGCAGAACACACAGCAGCAAAGGTATGTGATGGCGTCCTATGCTGAGGCCAACATGGACCCCAAGAGTAATGGAATGCAAAATCACACTACTGGCCAATGTCAGCCTTACCACAGGATATGTACCCAAAGAGCAGTGTACAACAACAGTGGTCCATCACAATAAAGGTGTTGCCTGAATGGATACTCCAAACTACCACCCCAGGATCCTGACAAGCTTGTTCTGCACAGCTATGGAAAGGATCAGTATGTACCGCAGACAGAAGGCTAATGTGGACCTACTGATACTGGACCCTACACACTGTGGCTGTTGTAACTGCAGAACCGGTCCCCTAAACATGTCTGACCCATTTGAAGCAGTCATTAAGGTCATTGAGGAGGGCTATGTGGTCCACACAGCGTAGCTGGACCATGCACATGCTTCTAGACAATACCGTACGTGTTCAGTATAGATATGTTCACCAGCTTAAATATACACCCCTATGTCAGTAGAGGGGTTGCAAAGCAGACCAAGGACAGAACTGACATGGTCAGACATGCCGCATCCATGTCAGACTACAAAGCAGATATGAGTGGCATCCCACAAGGCCTGGTCTTGCCCCCCCACCCCTGTTCTGTATACATGTCCCATAGGTATAGGCCAACATGGAAGGACTGTGACTGAGCATGTATGCAGAGGAGTACAAACAGCCCACCATATCTGACCCCTAGCTGACACAAGCAACCCACAGAAGGGCCACCTACAAACAGACAACTGTAGCCATAGCCATGTCAGCAAGCTAATTGCAGAACTGTGCATAGACAACCACCGTGGATATACAGTAAGTGCCCACAAATTACCACACAGGTGTTAACCCATGAGGTACCTAACATGTAATGTGAGACCTGGGTACAAAAGGTGATAAATATCCTGCACTGGACAAACATGTGGCTGTAGTGTTCGCAGAAATATGTACCATATACCCACCCAAACATGAAGGCTGGCAGATGTAGATAAGGGGAACTCACTCTGGCTCTGCAGCCATCCTCCATCAGCATCACAACTGACTACAATAGCCCCTGTGGGATATACCGCAGCAGACACCTCCATCAACTGTAAAGACCACAACAGTACCCCACCAGGGGTAGCAAAGAGCATGAACAGATGCCATGTGTTGCCTGAGTAAACAAACTGCAGCCCCACACACCGCCATCCTTCCCAGCTACAGGAAAGCTGTGCCTGATGTATGAAGCCATGTCCAACCTGGAATGAATGAACATGTTGCACCTTGTACAATCTGAATGGCAGTGAGCTATGCACATGAGAGACCTGAACCCCAGCACTGACATACATAGGACAAGCTGTACAGAATGATCCATAACACAGAAGGCACCCCCACACTTCAGTAAACTCCTGGTACAGGTCAGCCAGAGTGCCACATATCGACACCCCTCAAGAGGCATCCTGATGAGTGTATGGGAGATGGTAGGCTACCCTGGGTATCACTGTTATGTCAGAGGTAGACAGAGGCACAGTATACCAACCATGACATATGTAATGGCAAACTCCAGTTACTATGTGTGACTACCATCAGAAATGGCCTACGGAACATCGCTAGTGTTTGCCAATGTCCACCCTTGTTGTGGAATACACTAGCAATGTTGGACGAGCCTGGTGTAGGTAGTCCATATCTGAACATATTGCAACATGGTCATATGTGCACAACTGGCCCCTACACAGTCTGTTGTGCTCACTATGAAGATGTCAAGCAGTTATAGGACTAAAGCCCAGGATACTGTCCACCACAGTGAAAGTACCGAACCAGTACACTATACGGTACTACAGTGTTAGGTCATTATGAAAGTATGTTGAGAACTGTCTGCAAAGTATCCCATGCAATTCCTGCAGGCACAGTATAATCCCTGTTGTGGCAGACACGAAGCAGTTGGCCAGTTAGTACACAACATGACACACAATCATAAACGTGCGATAATGTCGAAGGTCACACACACCCAAATATGTGGTGGACTTCAGAGTGCAACATATGGAAAGCTCACACTGGGCATGTTCGCACACTTTGATAAATGAGGCATATGTCAGACAACATGCCATGAAAAGGCTGAACTGGGCATGCTCACACACTTAGGCCATATCTCCGTGTAGCAGTTGGCCACACATATCTGGTATTTGTACGTGTCAGTCCAGGAACCAACCACAACACAGCAATCAGCCCACACACTCTCTCTCCCACACACACTCTCTCTCCCACACACACTCTCTCTCCCACACACACTCTCCCACACACACACTCTCTCTCCCACACACACTCTCTCCCACACACACACTCTCTCCCACACACACTCTCTCTCCCACACACACTCTCTCTCCCACACACACTCTCTCTCCCACACACACTCTCTCTCCCACACACACTCTCTCCCACACACTCTCTCTCTCACACACACCCTCACTCTCTCACACACACAGTAAATGACCACAGAGACATAAGTGATATAGTGGATCGCCGTCATATGCAAACATCTGCCACAGATACACAAGTTGGTCATAGGAACAGGGAATGCTATGGCAATAAAGACCTGCAAACAGCAGAACAGCACAACAAATATTGTGCATCCGACAATTGAACATATGGGTGTAGAGGTCAATACTAGGCTTCTTTCCCCAGGGAATGACAGCTCAGCCAGAGTGTGCTTGGCATCTGCATCCCCAGGATAGTAGGCTACCGTGCCACTGTAAAGTAGGTCACAGAAGGCAACATGTGAGGCTAGTGAGCTGTGCCTCTGTCAAGCAGGGGCACCGTGGTGGTCTCAGGGATTGAATGTGCTAAGCCATAGCCATGTTGTCGGTGTGTGCTGTGAGAGGGTTGCTGAGGATCTCTGACAGTAGGTGCCCGTCAATAACAGACTGAGGGGAGCCCTATCTGCATTCTCTGGACGATTCCACTGTCAACACTGTGTTGTAATGAGTATGTGTGAATGAAGTGCCGTGCTGGAACTGTCCACGGATGTCCTCCCTCTGTGGGCTACAGCTCTGCAATGTATTAGGTCACTCTGTCTGTTGAACGGCGCATATATGGCCGGTATACAGCTGACAGGTGTCTTGTTGTGGAGCAGTCATGGGTATATGTGGGATAGCATGACCAATGCAAACTGTACACATGCTCATAGGATGCAATTGTCAAGGATTATGCTGAGTGGCCAGTATAGTCCTCCAGCATGGGTCCTCTGAAGTCATCCACCCCAGTCTACACAAGTGTAGAGTCTGCTTGTGCTAAACCCAGTTTGTGTCAGTGACAACCTTGCCTGGGGGTGGAGATGAGATATGGATGTCCAGGGAAAGGTGGGTATAGTCAGATATCAACAATGGTGGTCTACCTCTGGTGTGGAACAGTGAGTACCCACGTTGCAGAGGGACAGGTGCAATATGTATTCACCCATGTGGCTGTGGTGTGTGGTTCTGCCATAGCACATGGACCCACAAATTGTAGTGGCTGTAGGGTAAAGTGGTAGAGGCCTGAGTAGTTCTCACACACAATATGCCTGTACCTGATGTTAACAACTGGAATGGTGTATGTGAATACCTGCATATCCTGGCACTGTTCCCAGGGAAGCTAAGTGTGTGTCCTGGATGTGGGTGTGGTGTTCTGGACTGGTTGTGTTGTGTGTTACAGGTCCTGTGGTCCCAAAGCATGGTATAGAACATAACTTGCCAGTGCGATGTGCATATCTGACCCTGACGTAGGTGGCTGCAAATGCATATATATGCTATCCCCCACCTGACAGGTAGTACTGCATCTACATACCTCTGTAGAAATAAAGATGTCAGCACCCTAGAAATACTACAGGTGCAGAACAGATGCCCAGTAATTCGGATAGTGCGCTCTGCTAATGCGTCTCCCTCGAGTGTCATAATATAGTTAGGTAGGGGTTCGAATCCTGGAAATGTGTGTGTGTGTGAGTGGGGTTTGTGTGTGTAAAAGGCTGTGAGAGGGAAATGTCCCTTTCGGCAACTGGGAAAACATACTACAGGATGCACATTCCCCTTACTAAACACAGATGATGTCAGCACCCTATAAGTACAGCAGGAGAAGGGAAGCCTCCCAGTAATGCAAATAGCATGCTCCGCTAATGCGTCCGTCTCGAGTGTCATAACATATTTAGGTAGTGGTTTGAATCCTGCAAGTGTGTGTGTTTGGATGAGGGGGGGTTTAGTGTGTGTGTGTGCAAATATGTGTGAGGAAAATGTCCCATTTGGCAACTGGGAGAACACACTACAGGATGCACACTCCCCTTTCTAAACACAGATGATGTCAGCACCCTATAAGTACAGCAGGAGAAGGGAAGCCTCCCAGTAATGCGAATAGCGTTCTCTGCTAATGCATCCATCTCAAGTGTCGTAACATAGTTAGGTAGTGGTTTGAATCCTGCAAATGGAAAGTGTGTGTGTTTGGATGAGGGGGGTTAGGGTGTGTGTGCAAATGTGTGAGGGAAATGTCCCTTTTGGCAACTGGGAGAACACACTACAGGATGCACACTCCCCTCTCTAAACATAGATGATGTCAGCACCCTATAAGTACAGCAGGAGAAGGGAAGCCTCCCAGTAATGCGAATAGCGCGCTCTGCTCATGTGTCCGTCCCGAGTGTCATAACAGAGTTAGGTAGTGGTTTGAATCCTGCAAATGTGTGTGTTTGGATGAGGGGGGTTAGTGTGTTTGTGTGTGCAAATATGTGTGAAGGAAATGTCCCTTTTGGCAACTGGGAGAACACACTACAGGATGCACACTCCCCTTTCTAAACACAGATGATGTCAGCACCCTATAAGTACAGCAGGAGAAAAAAAGCCTCCCAGTAATGCGAATGACATGCTCCGCTAATGCGTCCATCTTGAGTGTCATTACATAGTTAGGTAGTGGTTTGAATCCTGCAAATGGCAAGTGTGTGTGTTTGGATGAGGGGGGTTAGTGCGTGTGTGTAAATATGTTTGAGGGAAATGTCCCTTTTGGCAACTGGGAGAACACACTACAGGATGCACACTCCCCTTTCTAAACACAGATGATGTCAGCACCCTATAAGTACAGCAGGAGAAGGAAAGCCTCCCACTAACGCGAATAGCGCACTCCGCTAATGTGTCTATCTCGAGTGTCATAACATAGTTAGGTAGTGGTTTGAATCCTGCAAATAGCAATTGTGTGTGTTTAGATGAGGGGGGTTAGTGTGTGTGAGGAAGATGTCCCTTTTGGCAACTGGGAGAACACACTACAGGATGCACACTCCCCTTTCTAAACACAGATGATGTCAGCACCCTATAAGTACAGCAGGAGAAGGGAAGCCTCCCAGTAATGTGAATAACACACTCTGCTACTGCGTTTCTCCCGAGTATTGTAATGTAGTTAGGTAGGAGTTTAAAACCTGTAAATGGCATGTGTGTGTGTTTGGATGTGGGGAGTTTGTGTGTGTGCATTTCTGTATGAAAAACATGTTAGTTTTGGCAATCAGGAGATCACACTACCTGATGCACATTACCCTTTCAAAATACTGATGTTGTCAGCACCCTATACGTATAGCCAGAGAAGAGGAACTATCTAGTAAAACGAATAGTGTGCTTTGCTAATGCGTCTCTCTCACGTGTCATGACTTAGTTAGGTAGAGGAATGAATCCTGCAAATGGCAAGTGTGCATGTGTGTGGGGGTAGTAGGGTGTGTGTAAATGGCAAGTGTGAGCGAACAGATCCTTTTGGCAAATACTACAATACACCAGATGCTGCATACTCCCCCAGTAAACACAGGGGATGTCACCACACTATCATCACAGCCAAACAGGGCTAGTTGGCTAGTAATGCCAATAGTGTGCTCTGCTACTGTGTCTATTACCATTGTCAGAGTGCAGATAGGTATGTTTTGGTAACCCACAACTGTCACGTGTGGTTGTGTCACACAGTATGACCTTGTGTGGGTGTTTGTACATAACAATGCATGCCATTGCCTAAACCAGCAATGGCATTGCACACATGATGTATGTGTGTGACACATACACATAAATACCTGTGACCTGCAGTAGTTACCATGTCTGACACATGCCTCGAGTGGATAAATGGTATTTGCAATGTTTACCAATATGACTGTGTCTTACTGTGCAGGGTCCGCACGTGGTATGTCTCTATACAGTGTGGGTGTCTATGGTGAAAGACCTACAGCAGGGGATACACATCTGGTCTGGGCCATATAGTGTACATGTAGTCGATGTACAGGTGCTGCATGTTCCCACCTGTTGTGGTAGTGGTAACATGTCATTCCACTGCAATTCGGTGACCACATGCTGTGAACCCTTCAGCTAGTGTGTTGTAGCTACAGTAACGCTCACACACAATGTTTGGCTGGATGCAGTCCGGCCATATAAACACAGTTCTTGAGACTGTCATATTGCCAGTGTTGTTATGGATGATAGGTGGTCTTCCTGTGTATGGGAGGGTTGCGTGTGCCAGGCTATGAACCAGATGGCAGTCCGACACACTGTTAGCTGCACATGAGTAGGCCCTGATGGTTTGTGCTGTGCCAACAACCTGGAGGTGTGTGTATCTGTGTTACCTTAGGATACCACCCCCTATCCATGTGTGTTACATGTGTAGGGGACGACAGGCATGGTATGGGGCATAACCTGTCAGTGATGGGTAACACCTGTGAGCCATGAATCATGAATCTGGTACTGCACAGACATTGCAGTTCACCGTGCTGAGGGCAGTGTCTGGTGCATGCATCTTCCGGTGTACACTGCTGTTGTTGTGTAGCAGCACTGTTAGTGTCCTAACCTGTGTGATACCCACAGAGGTCACTATGTAAACCATGTCCTGCAGCATAAGGCAGTATGTGTGTACCAAGGAGCTTTGCCATTATACATCGGGCCGTGGGTGTCACGTGCAAGATGACCCTTGCACATCATTGTGGCTTCCCTAGCATGTAAGCACACGTTGACAGCCAGTGGATACCCTATGAATGACAGTGGAGACTGAGCATAATGTAGACATACAACACCCTTCCCACATATAGTGGTAGAATACCTGGTGAGGGTATGTTGGCAACCAACATCAGGCTCATACTGGCCTGTGCCACATGCTGAGAGATCCATTCTATGTTCCCTATCATGTAGTCCAGGGAGGTATGTCTCAGGCAGCCATACTGGCATGGTCAATGAGTGAGTCATATCTGTCCATGCCTCTGACTGACCTGTATGCATGTGTGCTGTGGTGGACCATAGTGCCCCTGAGGCATATCACTGTGACCTTCACCAGATACAGCCTGTTGAGCGGGACCCCAGTGCAGCACACAAGACAGGTACCTGACACGTCTGTAGCAGGTGTGTTGTGTAGCCCTACAGGCTGTGAGTGTGTGGCACAGGGAATGTGCGTGCCATGTGTGGCATGTGCTCTGCTCTGATGGAACATATGCCTGTGTGCCAGCTGCGGAGGTGTGTGATGCCCAGGCAGGCTGCTATTCTGAGTCCCCACATATGCCCCAGTGTGTTTAGCATGCTGTCAGTGCGTGTCAATGTCTGACTTGTATTGTAGTCACTGTAATATATTTTATTTATTTATTTATTTATCCTACATTTGTTGACTGGGATAGTCCGACTGGATGCATGTCCATTTCCAGGGGAAGCCCGTGGAGACAAGCTACGAGGCTAGCAGATACAGCATTACATAATACTAGCATTACATATTACAAACAGATTATTTACAGAGATTACATAAGTAAGCAAGTCAGACATGTTCCACATGTTAATGTTAGTCCTGAGCACAAGTCAGGATTACATTAAAATTACACAGTAAAGTGGTTCACAGATTTTACACATTCGAGTTAGCCAGGCTTGATACATTGACATAGCCAGTTAAGTGACAAATGTTGTTTGAGTCTACTGTTAAATTGACCTAAGGTGGACAGTAGGGTAATATCAGCTGGAAGTGAGTTCCAGGATCTACTTACAGGGTTTGCAAAGAGAGAATCACCGGCTGTGTTATTAAACCTGCTAGTCTGAAGTAGTAATTTGTTAGAGGATCGAAGCGGTTTAGGATTGTTATAGGGGGTGATAATATTTGAAGTGCAGGAGTATTGTCTGTATTAGAGGATTTTATAGGCCATAATCAGTTGGTTATACTGTATTAGGCTGGGTATTGTCTGGATTATAGAGGATTTTATAGGCCATAATCAGTTGGTTATACTGTATTAGGCTGGGTATTGCAAGCCAACCAAGCTAATTTAGATTGATGCAATGATGTGTCCTAAAAGGCAGCCCAGTGGCAAACCTGGCAATGTGGTTGTAGCAAATTGAGTGTTTGTTAAGGATAGTCTTGTTCATATTCGAGAGTAGAGGGGATGCATACAGAAGGGTTGAAACAAGGTGTGAGCGAGCTACGGCACCTTTAGCTGGAGGGGCTAGGAAGGCTTTAATTCTGTAAAGTGACCCTAGTTTTCTATTGATGGCTTTGATAATCTGGTTAACATGTAGGTCACATTTGAGATTATTGTCTATGATGACACCTAATAGTTTCGGAGATGGGTCAGGGGAGATTATTGTGCCATCAGTTGATGTTATGGTAACGGTGAAAGTGGTAGACCTACGTGTTGGTGAAATAACAGCAGTTTAGTTTATTTGGGATTTAGGATCAGACGATGTTCAGAAAGCCAGTTTTCTATTGTATTAAAGGTGGTCTGGGTAGCTGACCATAACTCTACTGGAGATGTGGCTGAGCAGATCAGAGTAGAGTCTTCAGCATATTGGATACAGCTGACTTTTGGGATGACAGTATAAAGGTCGTTAATGAAGATGGAGAACAGCAAGGGCCCTAGTATAGAGCCTTGTGGTACTCTGAGGGTGTTAGGTAGAAGGTTAGAGAGTTTGTTCTGCCAGAAGCCAGCCTGCTGTCAACCATGCAGGTAGGATTGAAACCATTGGAAGGCTCCAGTATCTAGACAGTGTTTGCAGGGTGTGGAGTACAAGTTGATCAACCATATCGTATGCCTTGGAAAGATCCAAAAAGAGGGCTGAGGATATATAATTAGTGTTGCAAGTATGGTTTATGGTGTTAGTAAAGGCTAGGAGGCCTGAAGTAGTGCTGTGATGAGGATGTAAGCCATGCTGAGTGTCTGCCATAATGCGATTTTGGATTAGGTGGTGCATGAATTGTCTATGACGAAAGTTTCCATAATCTTTGCAAGTGGACAGAGTATAGCTATTGGCCTATAACTGGAGAATTCAGTAGAGCTGCCTCCTTTGTGAAGTGGGATTACATATGACATTTTCCAGATGGTGGGAAAGTTAGATTCTACCATGGTTCCTTTGATTACCTTTGAGACGGGGTAAGCAATAGCATCATCTGGTTTTGATAGGTACTCGGCAGGGAGTTGATCGGCAGAAAGTGTAGTGGGTTTCACTGTTTCAATCAAGGTACGGAGAAGTGAAGTGGCGACTGGTTGGCAGCTGAACGCAAGTAGTTTTCTAGGGTTGCTACTTTCAGGACCAGGGGAGCTAGGAGGTAGATGGCTAGCTAGGGCCTGAAATGTCTCAGTAAAGAACTGGTCAAAACTAACAGGAACATCTTCAGGGGTATTATCAATAGTAGCAGCAGGGATTGGGGTTGACATTTGTCCAGGATGTAGTATATATGACATGCCACCTGACAGGGTATGGCATTACTGGGTTCAGAGAGACCAGTCCCCAGATTGGCTGTGTGGTGGCATCCCACACATGTGTTGTACGTTCCTGGACAAGGGTGATGGCTGACTGCATATATGTGGCAGCTGTGACATTGACACATGACTCACATAAACCACAACTGGACCATAGAGGTGATTCACAGGTTACCTTTGCACATGCTACCCTAGTAGTGTGATTGCCATGGTGAGTACCAACACATAGGGCCAATGGGGAACAACATACTGAAGGTGTGTTTGTGTGGGTGTACCGCTACTGTTTCATAGCACTGACATATATGACTGCACACGTGGGTAAATGCCAGGTAAGACGTGTGCAATGTGTCACAGGCAACGTACATGCGTACAGGACAGACAGTGATGTTCTGTCATGTGTAAAGTTGACATACGTCGTCACGCTATGCAGATGTCACTAGAAGTCTACAGAAGCACTGTAACTCTGCATTGCAGGTGTAAGCAGTGTTCCAGGAAACCCCAAGCGAACATGCATGCAAACAAAGCTACAGTAAACAGGGCTGGAAGTAGTGCATTATACAACAAAGAAGGGGTAACAATAACAGTAAGTAACAATGCAAATATGTAGGCACTATCAACATGTACCCAGGAATACACGGCGCAGATGCCCATGGTAGAACTGATATTATGTCATACTTATTTGTGATTTGGATTACATTGGTACTGCACACATATCTACATGCGCGAATATCCACATAGCATAGTCGTTGTGGGCAACTTGACACCATTACTGTACATGTCCACCATTGCATATCACTACTTGCGTTAGCTTTCCCCCTGTGCTACCCATGTATGCGGCTATCTGTTGACAACCTTACCACCGGCATGCAATTATGTGCAGCTGTTATACTTTGGTATGTACTATGGTTGCAGATAACAATTCAGGACATTCATACAGTTACTGCAGCAGGCATGCTGGGATAAACACACAGTCATAGCATGATACTACTAATACACTTCTATGTAGTCACCCTGTGAATCAGCAACGTGTTTACCTGTTCCTGCAATGATGTTGGAGATTGCAGGAGGTGGCACAGTGTCATCATATGCACAGGGTGTGGATTAGGTATGCCTGAGTCAGCCACTGATACCACCAATTGACGTGTGTATGTGTGTTGGTGAGGGGCAGCAGTACAGGGTGGGGCAGTGTTGGTGCAGTGTGTGCGTGTATGTGGTTGCCCTAGGTGTTAACATTTCGCATGTGTGTATGCACGCACACAGTTCCACCTCATGGCTGCCATATACAGGGGTTTGTGGACAGCCACAGACTGCACCTGGCAGGCCATACAGATCAGTGTCTATGTGCACGGACACGGTACCTGTGCCTGGCAGGGGTGCTACGGACCGTATCCAGTACAAAGCCAGACTGGGTACTGTCATCAGAAGCGGGAGTGTGTTGACTGTCCAGAGCCACGTGCACGTGGTTTCCTGGGGCGTTCCTATGACAGCACAGACCCAGCATTGCTGGGGCTGCTGCTGGCACTATGGGGGTGTGTGCGAGCCTGTTGTCATCCGCGCCGACTGCCAGCTGCTGCCGGCATACGGCCACGTCGACACCGCAAACGCCCACCATTGCCCTGGCTTATGGACATCTGGTTGTGGAACTGCTGTAATATGTCCCCACAACGTCTGTCTATGACATCGGTGAAGTTACGGATAGCATCCGCAATGTCACGCATACTGTCTGTCATGGCTGTGCAACATGCTCTCAGCTCCCTCAGACCCTGTCTGATGTACCTTTCCATACGTGACTGTGCCTGCATGACAGTCTGAAACATAGCTGAGGTTGACAGACCTCTTTGGGCACGTTGGCCAGAGGCAGTACGCCCACGGATGCTCCCACGAGAACCCATGGGCAACTGTCTGTGTGGTACCATCGGAGGACCGTGCCCATGGCTGCTGTGTGGGGACGCATGTGCCACAGGTACCACATTACCCTGGTCTATGCCCGCTGTATCCTGTCCATCACCTAGGGACAATGGTGACAAAGGATGTACAGGCAGGATGACTGTGCGCAATGATGGGGTTGACAGCTGTGTACTGTCAATTGGCTGACCAATGGCAGACCCTGACACACATTCCTGTACCATTACACAAATATCATCATTACCAGTAGCCGTGGCACAGGATTCAGGTTCCCTGCTGCAGGTCACCAGAGCAGCCCCAGAACCTGTGGGAGGAAGACAGGAAACACAGTTTACAGTCTCAAGACATTGTTACCAGTGATGCACTTATACACACATGCACACATGGACACAGGCACACATGCACACATGGACACACACATGGACACAGGCACACATGCACACATGGACACAGGCACACATGCAGACATGCACATGTGGACACATGCACACAGGCACACATGCACACATGCAGACATGCACACGTGGACACATGCACACGTGGACACATGCACACATGCACACGTGGACACATGGACACATGGTCACATGCACACATGGGCACATGCACACATGCACACATGCACACGTGGTCACGTGTACACATGCACACGTGGACACAGGCACACATGCACACGTGGACACAGGCACACATGCACACGTGGACACAGGCACAGATGCACACGTGGACACAGGCACACCTGCACACATGCACACATGGGCACAGGCACACATGCACACATGCACACCCCGCAGTATACACACAGAGCACTACTGAGTTACACTACTGTTACTAGCATTATCAGGATTATTATAGGTTATGTTAAACACACTCACCAGCATGGATGACCTGCCTTGTTGTAACTCTGGAGGGACCTGCAGAAATGATCAGATTAATGTCAGTGGGCACAACTGTGTCATTGATATTGCATATGATACAGTGTACAGAACAGTCAAATGTACATATGGCATATTACCTGCACACTGCATGTCGTGCTGCTGTGTGGAACCAGCCTCCATCATAATGCAGGTGTACTGCTGTTGGTGTTCCGGGGCTGGAGCCACAACACTTAGGAGTAGCCCCTCCAGTCTGGTGAGGGGGGGGGGATGTGTGGCCACCCCACCTCCTGTGGCGACCTGTTGCCTGTGGATATCTGATGCACGCTGCCAGACACTTCGGATTAAATCACTGCAGTGATGTCGTACCTGCTCATATGTCCTGTTATGCGTGACAGTATCATTTACCCTACGGATAAGGTCTTGCCACAGTGCGGCCCTCTCCTGCTGATTCTGACTGGTGCGGGAAAACAGGATGTCATACTCCCGCACCAGGCTCTGGTGGATCTCCTCATCTTCCGCCACAGAGCAGGCGGGGTTACACTGTCACGCCATCTCCCTGGAAGAGAACACAAACAGGATATCAGCAGACCATGTCAGCAATATATGGCACACATACTATACATGATACTCATGTGTAGTGATATACTACTACTCCCATATGTTGCATGTGTGTGTGTCGTGGTGGATACACAGGTAAATGGCCAGATATCAGTGCTCAGCCAATACCTGTGCAACAATACCTGCCACATTCCACACAACATAGTAGCATGCCCCATCGGTCAGCACACACTGACAGGTGCAATACACAACCTCACTCTGGGGGTTCATCCCAAGGTACTGTATGTGGGACACCGTCCACTACGGTGATGTGGACAGCAGTTACTCGGCCTGGATATACATATCCCACCACCACCACCAGCACAGTAGACTACTTTGATATGTATGTGATTAGACAGTTATTCACTTGCTGGGACTGAGATGGTATCCATGCAGCACACTGGGCCAGTGGAAGCCACAAGCCACACTGCTGACCCCTTTGCAAATGCTTACCACGGACATGCCACAGATTGCATGGAATTTGCACACACATTTCTAACCCAGACCCTATGCACAAAGGTTAGGCATCCTGTCCAGTGGACCCCAGACAGAGGCAGATTGTATAACAATAGCAGGAGTCTACTGCAGGACAGAGCACATTCACATTAAGGGAAGGCATTTGTGGTCAGCACTGGTACTACGCTACGGTCTGTCATAACAACGGCCACGGCCTACTCTGGGAGGGAAATGGACACAAACACTATGGATGACCACAAGGCCTTCTTCAGTTATGTTACACATATGGACCACATGCCTCAGATATGCTCTGTGTTAATACACACCTACTTAACATTCACCAAACACACTGATATTGGCAACAATCTTGCAGACATGTTCGGTGCACGTATCCCCCCTTCTTCTCCCCCACCAGTTGAAATATTTATCACAGCTGGATGTAACCTCCCTATCATCTCACATGTCCAGGTGAGGGCCGCCCTCAGCAGAGAAGAACACACAGCATCACTGTGACCTCGTGGTATCCCTGGATGTGTGCTACCTGCACTCCGAGAGGACATACAACCGCATATAACACTGATAATTTATCTTGGCCGTACTACAGGATATGTACCTGGACAGTGGCATACAGCAATAGTGGTCCCACACCACTAAGGGGGCACCTCAACTGACCCTGGGAATTACCACATCATATGCATAACGGGCCTGTCTGCTAAGCTATGGAATTATGCAGTATGGGATGCATATGCAGTGATATTGGGTACCTGCAGACACTTGTTCCCAGCCAGTGTGCCTTTGGGATGGGCTGATCCTGACTTTTGAACCTGGCTGACCTTTCAAAGCCATCACTACAGCCATTGCTGGGCCAATGCACAGACAACTGCTGCCAGGATCATGGCCTAAGACGGATTGACATGTAATGTATGGTCATCCCCTTTTGGTGGAACTACGTACACACAACATATCACATGGACATACCTATGGATAGAGACCTATGACACATTTGGAGGGTTCACAGTATGCACATTATTAACCTGCTACTTTGCATTACCTGTGTTTGTCGCAGCTGGTTGCATTACCACAGCTTTTGCTTGCTGCTGCTACTGTCAGTGCTGACAGCTTTGGGTGACAGAGTCACAGTGTATAATTTTTTTTTTTGCTCTCTCACTTCTCGCTCTCCCTCTGTCTGCTTACAGACAATGCAATGAATGTATTGCATGTGGGGAGTGTTAGCACTGGATGCTTTTGTAGCTATCTGCATAGGTCCATGTGATGGCCTCTGCACCAATTGTAAGCCAGCATTTGCTAATTGCATACAGCCAGTTGTGTACTGATTGCAGTTCTCACTGTGATTTCAGGTCAGTGCTATAAAAGGGTATGTGGGATAGGCATTGCCCTTTCAGATTGTGAGGGCGGGGACCATGCTGGTATGCTGTGGACAGTGTTCTGTGAGTGTAAAGGTTAGTATCTCTCTCATGATTCAGGCTGTGTTGTATATTCACATTTCTCCATTCCTCTCTCATGTTCCCTGTAGCAAGTGTGTATGCACATTGACTCCTATAACTATATATATATATATATATATATATATATATATATATATATATATATATATATATATATGTACATATACCTACATTTATATATGTACTTTAACTGACCTTATTATCTACAAGCTACCAACTAGCATGGCTGTTTCTGTTCACACACTACTATTATGGAAATCCAGTAGTTTTGACAGTAATTTTAAATGACATGTTTTGTGTACTACACATCCTATATTCCCTTTACATTCATCCCTACTATTACATGTTATATTTATTTTAGCACAATGTTTTTGTATAAGAGTCATGGCTTAGTGGTAGGTCGTACAGACTAGTGTTTCCAAGGTCCTGGGTTTGGGACTGACAGTGGGATTTTATTTTGCTTTTGAACTGAATACAGGACCTGTCAATCAAAGTGACTAAGGCACTTTTAAGCAGTTGTAACCGGGTTAGCGCTGGTTTGCGCAGAGCTCACGCATGCGCACTGGCGGTTAGCACCACGCACACAAGCGCACACCCGCTTACAACCGCTTAACAGTGCTTACTCTGGCACACCAGCTATTTTCTTTGAAAGAAAAGAAAATGGGGAGACAGGAAAGTGGTGAAAAAGAGGTCACAAAGAGGGTAAGACAGTAGGGAAACAAGCTTGGGATGTGCAGGAGGGATGTAGGTAAGGCCCATAGCTGCCCATTTCTTCATCAGCAACAGCTGTGCATATGTATGTAATTTGGTGTGACATTTGAAACCTTCCACCCCTGAGAGAGGTGTCAGGACAATAATAATACTTGTTGTACAGCCAATTGTAATTGATAGATTCCATGTCCAGCAGACATGTGTGCGGAATGGGCAGCTATGAATGGGGCGTAATTTTTTTGTGGGTACAGAGTGCCCTTTTTTTTTCAGGTGAGAGTGGTATGTCAGGTGAAGGAAGTCGGTACAGCTGGGGAGGTAGGTTGGGTAGGTAAACAGACAAGACAAACAAGACGCATACAGGGGCGGTGTATGACACATGTGGGGGGGTTACACAATTGACGGGGACGGAGGTTTGGATATCCAGAGCCCATGAGCCCACAGATGGCAACAGTGGAACTGATTTCCCCACCCATAGCCAGTTGCCACTGTCCCTTCACTGCCCAGGATGGGGCTGTGCTGGGGGCTGTGTAGGCCGGGCAACAGGCATGCCCATTAGTTGCACCACCCGTGCCTCAAGCTGGCGTAGGGGGTCGAGAACAGAGTCCCAAATCTCCCTACGCACCACAGTCCGGACGCTACGGAGGGTGAGTGGTGGTTCTCCTCTGGCCACACTTGCAGAGGGGGGGCGAGCCTCATCCCCTGCAGCGCTTCCACCCGCAGGTGGCATAGGGCCACCGGAGCAGGGTCTGGACTCGGCACTAGTGCCAGGTGCACTCGCCAGCTGAGGTGGGAGAGGTGGGTCCGCTGGAACCCGCCTTCCCTGTCGTCCTATGTTTTGCATTATGTCATGACAGTTTGGGTTAGTGACATATAATACCATTCACAATTAGTTGTAACAGCATGCATTAGTATTCCCATTAACCAAACACCCAGATATTCACACCATTGAACAGCGTGCATAACACATGCATAATTTGAACAGAAATACACAGTCCAACAACATGCAGGGTTAATTGATGGCAACAGGCCATCAGGTGTGGATGTATGAACAGGGCAGATGCATCAACGGACATGCAAATATATATGACCCAACAGGACAAATGTCCAGGGGTGTTAATTGTGATTGTACATACCATTTTCACATGGAATGGGTTATATGTGGTTATAGGGTGGTGTAAAGAAAGTAATATTAACACCTTTGAATAACAATACATATGCTGTACATTTCTAATAGCTACAGTTATATACACACTACTGTTCTAACTACAGTTTCCTATATGATAACTATTTCAACTTGGTGATAGGACTGTTACTGCAACATCAATATACATTTTATTGTTCTTCATGCACATTCATATCTAGCTTTGTTCAGCTACATCATCCTGCTACATTTGCTTTATATAGCTGTAGACAAGTGTGGATGTTTGGTATATCAGACAATCATCCTATCTGCATATTGCAGACTAAGAGCAACATATCCAGATTTTGGGATACACATTCCAGATGCAGCAACACTTTGAACAGATTTTGCTGTTTGGTTTTGAATCTCACATGCATTTCATTGTGTCTTGACTGCAGTATACTTTATTCAGGGGTTATCACTACTGTATTGCTGGATTCATGACACTTTCTCACACTCTCTCACTTGCTTTCATTTAACTATTCAGGATGGTACTTACTTCTAGGCTTTATTGACATGTTTTACCTGTAGTTATTACAATCCTTTCCAGCAGTCTCACTTATGTCATGTTTCAGTATTTCCACAGGGATATATTTCACACATGTGATTTCATCATCTTCTGCAGCTATACTTTTCAGCCTGCTGCAGGTTGTGTACTATTTTCTTACAGGTAGGGCATTTTTATTTCAGAATATATGTCAGACAGTTTCATTTTTCGGTTTAACTTACAGGCTGAAACACACTTTTGTAATCAAGCAATGCTTGCAGACACTTTCACACTGTTACTTGCAGATTTTATTCCTTACTGACTACACTGCACTCTTTTGCTGACTGTCATACTTTTATATTTCTTTACAGTTACTGGTAGTGGATTACTGACCTGCCTGGTGGTGCAACCGCACCAGCCTATCGCCATAGGCTCTGCGGTTCGCAGAATGGACACCTGCAGCTGTAATATAAATTAAGTAATATTGGAATACACATCTCCATAATATCAGCTAGTTTAATTTCTTACATACATAATTAAATGTTACTTACTCAGTAGTGGGACATTGGGTGTTTGCTGGCCCTCCTGGATCGAAAGGTTCAGTTGGTCCTGCTTGCATCTCTTCAGGTCCACATGGTGGTGACGGACCTGCTCACCAGTCCTTGGAATCCTTGTGGCACTGGTGAGATCATGAGCCAACCGGTCCCACGCCTCGGCCCTGTATGCTCCCCCAGAGGACCTGGCCCTGCATGAGTTGGGCCTCATGATTATGGACTAGGAGCCAGACCATGTACCTGGACTCCTCAACACCCCACCTCTGTGCTCGAAAGCAACTACCCTCTCCTACTCCTGTCATTCTGCCTGCAGGTCAGTTCTACAATCGTTTATGTTGTGTATTCCCACCTATGGGGCTTATATAGTCCGTTTTCCGCATATCTGTGATTGGCCATTTTGGAATTGTATCAACTTCAGTAAACCTGCATTGTCATGCTTTAGTTTGTATTCATTCCTATATATTAGCTATTATTGCATTTAAAGGTACTGCTGTCATGGCTTAGTAGTTCTGTACCTTGACTATGGTGTATAGTATCCTGGGTTCGAACCTGGCCACTGCTTTTTATTTTTCATAACTGTCTAGACATGCTGAGGGGTGTATCTGTGTAAAGGCAGTTTTGATACGGCTTGCTCAACGTTGCCATTCGGTTAGCTTGTTTGCACGGTGCGCAGCTCCGCGCAAACGGGGTACGCTGCTTTAAGCCTCATTTGGCTATCGGCATGCATATTACGCTCAGCTCAGTTAGGGGCACGTAGATTTAGCGTGTTAGACCACTGCTCAGCTACGGGCACTCATTTTGCACCAGTTAAACTGCTGCTCATCTACGGGCAGATGCACTCACTCTGTTAAACTGTAGCTCAGCTATGAGCACAGCTGGCATTTTTTATTCTTTTGTTACCTCATATTTCTTCAATATAAATGGGCTATTTCATTACATTTTACATAAATTGTGGTTTTATGTGTACATATTTGTCAGGGACTTGTTTCCTGCTTATTTTGCTAATAAAAAAAAATGGTGTTGGGGGGGCTCGAACCATGAATGCCTGCTCTTCAGCCAACATCTCTACTGCTACGCCATTGCTTCCTGGCTTATTTTGCATATTTAGTTCTTATATGCTTTCACACTGACTGCTAACTGTAGCTGCGCTACAGGCACGCCCGCGCAAACGAGCGCACTCACGGTTAAGCATTTTTACAAGTTAAAAAAAAATATAAAACGTGTTTATTTATATGTTTTCTGTTCATAGTCTGTGGGGGCATGTGTTGTGTTCTGTTTATTCACATTTCCGTGGACTCTGTCGTGGGTGTTTACTTTGGGAACTTTTCCTCTTCTGGGGGCGTGTCCGCTTACAGGGCTTGGCCTACTGTCTTACACGGACCATGTTGGCCTTAAGTGTGATTCAGCATGCTCTCATGAATATGCAGAGCATGCTGACATCACTCCGTTTAACTGCAGCCTCCGTGTATGAGTTATAACTCTTACACGGAGGCTTCGTGAATCCTGCCCATTATGTTTAAACTCAGCAGATAATATTCAGAAGGACTGGTTACAAGTACCATGATAGGAGTCTGAGAATTTATCTTACCTTATTTTATGCTAATGCATGTAACTCAAAGGGTATCTGTAAGGGGGAAATGTAACTGCTAGGGGCTTAATGAGAAAGAAAATACTGGGTAGTATTTGTAGGTTTTTTATGGTGCAAAGTATTATGGGAAGTCAAATTCAAAATTTGGAGCAGAAATAGTGGTGATAATTGAGCCAAACAACGGGGGGGGGGGGGTGCCAAAGTACGAAGGTGGGGTGAAGTAATGAAAAACAATCAGTGAGGTTTAAGGTGGGTATGAGAATTTAATTCTAAAACGAGTATTACTTGCTGTCCATGTTAAGCGTTTCTTCTTTTCTTACACTAGGTATTTAATTAAGTTTTAGTGATGCAGAGGTAAAAGAAAAAAAAACAGCTCAAAATAACAGGCACATTTGTTGAGATACAGGTGAATGTAAATGGATGCATTAAAAATAGTCTTGGCATGATAAACCGATTAAAAACCTGCTGTACTGCTTTGGTGGGCGGGTCCTCATGCTACATGCATGTCAATTCTGAGTACATACACAAGTGAATACTTTAAAGAAGTCAAGTTGCTGGCCTAACTATAACTCTGATAGGAAAAAGTTATTTACCCTATTTAATTTAACTGGTTACATCCTCATAAAACAGTATATTGTGCCGATGATAGACAGGGTTTGTGAAGTGCCATATGTTTAAGTTTTTTATTAATTTTTGTGTTCCTGTTTAAGACCTTGGGCGACTTCACTTAGGGGTTGAAGTCTAGGAAAAAAGAGAGCAACAAATAAACAGAAGTAGTGACTGTGTATGATTTCTGAAAGCTTCTTGACTAACTGAAAAAAAAGGTAGACTATATGGTTAAATGCAAATGGGTTAGATAAAGACTGGGGGATAGAATTCAGCTGAACTAGTGATAAGATAACCAGGTAGTATCTAGAGGAAGATTTGGCAGTTCCACACTACAAGATATTATGTGTGCAATGTAAGTAAGGCAGCTAGAATAAATTCACTAATAGGTACAAAAACAGAAAAGCAAATAACATACAGAACAGGCAGAAATATCAGTATAGCAGCACTTTAAGCAGTCTGACACAAACTGAAATAAACAGTCTTAAACTAGAGCTAGTATTTGGGAAATCAGCAAAAATGGTGCTATAAGTTTAATGACAGCAGTCAGGTGTGTAGATACAAAACAATACAGTGTTACGGATGAAACAACTATGTGTGATACACTTGCAGGACTTCACAAGATATTCAGGAGTTCATAGGTAGGTACTAGGCTATCTGCCCGAAGGCATTTATAGGCCTAGCCAGAATGTGTTGGCTTTCGCCACCTACTTAGATTAGTTCCTTGTGCCTCTGTTCAGCAGAGCCATTGAAGTGATCCCTGGTGTAAACTTTCTGTTTCCCATCCACTCGTCAAGGTTTCTCTTGAAGAGGGTTAGCGAGGAGCTCTGCCTACTGTAGATTGGAATCTTGTTCCAGAGCATGGGAAGTCTCTGGGACAGGAATCTATTCCTCCAGCACATCCTATTTATTGTTTTTGTGAGGTTTAGATCCCTGGAGCATGTGGCTTGTGGGGATATGGTTTTCTTTAGGTGGAGCATGTCCATCAATTCTGGGTTGGACATGGCCTTGTATGTCAGGCAAAGATCACCTCTGAGTAGGTGGTATGCAACCAAGTACAGCTGGAGTTTCTTCAGTTGAGCTGCATAGGGCATCTGCTTGAGGCCAGTGATCCTCTTGGTGAGGTACTTCTGTGGTTTTTCCAGTTGTTGCAGGTGTCTTGTAAGGTACATCCCAAATGGGACATTGTACTCTATGATGGGTCTGATGAGTGATGAGTAGAGGGGCCCAATGACCTCTTTCGATCTGGATGCAAACCCTTTTGTGATTAGGTGGGCCACATAGAAGGATTTTCTAACCACTTTGGCAATGTGATTATCAAAATAGAGGTTGCTATCTACTGGGATCCCCAGAACTCTTATTACATCTTCCATATTTAGGGGGATACCATCTATGTGGTAGTTTGTGGGTACTTTGTTTTTTCCAAAGGGGATGACTATGCACTTTTTGGCATTTAGCTTGAAGCCATGGTTTTGACACCAGGTATCTGTCTCAGTGAGACCCTTTTGGAAGATGTCTGTGTCAGCCAGAGAGTCAATTATAGCCCCTAGTTTGCAGTTGTCTGCGAACTTGGTGAGCCATAGTCCTCCTGTGCTTGCCTGTACCTCTGAAAAGTATATGCTGTACAGGAGGGGTCCTAGGACTGAGCCTTGGGGAATGCCACTTGTAACCAGTTTAGAGTCAGACCTAGCTCCCGCAGCACTTACCATGTGGGGTCTGTCCGTGAGCCAGTTGGCAACCCATCTCGTGATGTAGGGGTTTATGTTCAGGCTGGTGAGCTTGTCTATAATACCCGAGTGGGGAATGGTGTCGCAGGCCTTTGTGAGGTCTAGGCAGGCTTCCTGGCCTTCTACAACAGAGTGATACCAAAAACACAATGACACAGCGGGATAACATTATTGCAATTGTAGACATCATGTTCAAACTTTATTAGCTTTCGTGTTTCTGTTTAATACCTTGGGCAAATTGACTTAGGGGTTGAAGTTTAATATAACTGGTTCTACCATACCAATGGTAAGGTTTATGAAGATGCAGAGCTTGAAGAAACTACAGTGGCAGCACTTTAGCTTCACTTCTTATATTCAGACAAAGATAGTCCCACATGGACTTTGTATACTTAAAATGTCCACCTATCTGAAAAAATATCCCAATTTATTAAAGCAGTGGCAACAAATCAAATCAATCTCTCCTGTTCTATGCAGTATATGAAACTAATGAATGCACATTTTGAGCCCATTGTGATCCAGTTAAAAACAAAGGTTATGGATCTTTACAATGGGATAGTCAAAGCATTTGAAACAAATATGCATTCCCTACTACTCAGCAAGGTACTGGATAGGATTTCTGCTTTTGAGCAAATTGTAATTAAAATTAAAAATGAAAGCTTAAACAGGGCAACAATGATTTTAGAAGAGGTCATTTGTTCTCTTGGCCCAATCGCAAGCAAGCTGATAAAATGGGACTGGAATGAGCGCCTCCAATGGCTGAGAAGGTGACAATACTAGTTCATTCTGCTGCAACCTTGACTCCTGCACCTACAAGTGAATCAGCACATGCAGTCTCTTCTGTTATCACATTAAACTCTATACCTACTTGTCTCTCAGTTAACAATGAGACCATCATAAATGTGAACAATGTAATGGCATTAGACCCCCTGGATTTTCCCTTACTACAGAATGAGCTACTTCCTATACCACTGACTTGTCAGGGAAGTTACAATCAACAAGGATCGAAAAACAGCAATGTACCAGAGGGGCAACCGAATGCTTAGAGCCAAATGAAATGCCAATACAAAGAGGACACTCAGACAGTATTGATTTTAATTTATCAAAGCATTTATTTAATGAGCATGAACTAAAGATCCTTAATAAGGACTTAACATTTATTCCTACTGATACTTCAGACATTTCAAAAATACTGAGTTTAAACTAGTCATTAGGAAGCTGAACTTGAAGGTAGCATTTAACTTTCCGCCTAATACAAATCGTGTTCATTATCATCGAAGCAGTACTTTTATTCAGATAAATAATAATGTCTCAGTTTTTGAAAGAATGGTGGAGAATGAAATTTATGAGTTATATAAAGTGAAATGTAACAGAGGATTTCATAACTTAGGTAAACAGGAATGTCATGCTATCCATGCATTAACTAGAAATGAAAATATTGTTAAAATCCTGCTGATAAAGGTGGGGGTATCATACTTGCTACTGCTTATTATAATGATGCTATGTTGACTATGTCAAATACCTCTGATTATTTTCCTATAACTAGGCTTGAGGTCACAAAAATTGTCAGTGAAGTAAAATCAAAAACGTATTGCATATTTTGTGAAACAGAAATATCTAAAAATGTGTTTGATTATTTGTACACTGAAATGGTCATGTTTCCTATAATTTATGGAATACCAAAAATTCATAAGTTTATATGTAACCCACCCCTACGCCCTATTGTATCAGCCAGAGTGTGTTTATTGAACCTATTTCAGTTTCTGGAAGGCCAGCTTAAAGCCGTTCTAGCAACATTTAACACTATTATAAAAGATAGTAATGATTTTTTACAGCAACTTTATGACTGGACTGCAGTTAACAATATTCTTACCTAATATTTGGTGACTTTAGATGTTGACTCACTTTTTACCTCAATCCCGAAAAAAGAGGGCATTGTTATGGTTAGAAAATATATTCTGAGTCAGCAAGACATAGCCAATATAATTGTGGAACAAATATGCACATTGTTAGAGATAATATTGACTATTAATGTTTTTATGTTCCAGAAACAGTTTTATAAACAGGTTAAGGCCATAGCCGTGGAGACACCTGTGGCTAATACGTACGCCAATATTGTAATGAATTTATGGGAGAATGAATATGTTTTATCTAGATCTATTAGGAATAAGCATCAAGGAAGTGGGGTTTTTTACAAGAGGTTTGTAGATGACCTGTTCCTAATTTGGAATGCTAATTCCTAATTCAGTGCTTTAAATGATATTTATCTCTTATTTAAATACAATAACAGTTTTTTTTTAATTTAAGAAAAAAGTCAATTATAATCAAATTGTTTCCTTGACATAACACTGATAAAAATGTTAAGGGACAGTTAGAGACCAAGTTATATAACAAAAGATGTTAAGAGATGCACTTATTTATCAAGAGATAGCGTGCACCCATTTATTTTTAATAACATATTTAAGAACCAGATGGCACGCATTGCAAGACTGAATACACAAGATACTAATATGACTGCACAGACAGAGCACATGGTATCAGAATTTAATGGAAGGGCCTATCAGTTAAATCAACATGAACAAGTTTTGGAAGATAGGTAAGCATGAAATACATTTTTGCATAGGGTCATAGATTAGTACTAGGCTAACTGCACTTGTGAGCCATTTTAAGCCTAGCCAATTACCCCATGGGAGAATCAAACCTTGTACCTTGTGTCTGTAAGGTAAACACCTCAACCATTATGCCAACCTCCCACCCATCTATCTCTTCATATTAGTGAACAAATTCATGTCACTCACTCACTTACATTCTTGCTGTCCCTGTTACTGAAGAAATTCATGTCACTCGCTTTGCTGCTGTCCCTATCACTGAATAAATTCATATCACTCTCTCAATTTCTCGCTGTCCCTATCACTGAACAAATTGACATGACTCACTCACTCTTGCTGTCCCTTTCACTGAACAAATTCATGTCACTTACTCTGTCACTGTCCCTATCACTGAACAAATTCATGTTACTCACTCTGACACTCTCCCTTTCACTGAACAAATTCATGTTACTCACTCACACTCTTGCTGTCCCTATCACTGAACAAATTCATGTCACTCACTCACACTCTCGCTGTCCCTATCACTGAGGAAATTCACATCACTCTCTCACATTCCCACTGGCCCTATCACTGAACAAATTCACGTCACTCACTCACTTTCTCGCTGTTCCTATCACTGAACAAATTAATGTCACTCACTCACTCTTTCTCTTTACCTCTCCCCTCCCACATCAAGGCTGCCTCTGAATTTCATAATTATAATAATAGAAGAAATAATAATGGAACAGGGATTAGAACTGAAAGTAACTGCAGGTGCATTTTAACCTGTGATCATAATACTTTTAAAATAAAGGACATTATTAAAAAGTGCTGGTCTATTTTATCTCAAGCTCCTGAGCTAAAGGATGCTTTTGCTGAAGGTCCTAATTTTAGTTACAAAAAATCAATTACATTATAAAACAGATTATGCTGTAAAGAGTAAGTAAAAGTTGCTAGTTATAAAACCCGTAAAATGAGAACCTATATGTGCAATAATTGCAATTTCTGTAAACCTATATATACTGATAAGACGATTCTGCATCCACTATGTGGAACCTTTTTACATTATGAGCCAATGGTACCTGTGAGAAGACAAATCTGGTTTACATGGCTAAATGCTCTAATGGTAACACCTATTATATAGTTTTACTTATGATTAAAGTGTTTTTACTTGTGGCTCTGAATTATTTGTTTTTCAGTTTCCTACAGAATTGTACACTTCCATATGTATTCAGAAAGGATAGCTGCATTGTGGTAGTAGAGCATAATAGGTTCATAGATTAGTACTATGCTAACTGTCCATATGGACCATTTTAAGCCTAGCCAATTACCCCATGTGAGAATCAAACCCTGCACATTGGATCTGTAAGGAAAATACCTTAACCATTATGCCAACCTCCCACCAATGTTGTGCTCTAGAAGTGCTATGGAGTTAAATGGTGATTCAGAGACATGAATAGCTGCATTGAATAAAAGCTCATTTACTCCTCTCTTCTCTGAACTGAACACCTAGCACAGTTAGAACATGTGCACCAATGTCCCCCCTACCAAGCCGTACAATGTCATTAACACACACACTCACACAGCTTCTGAATACTTTCCTACCTGTTTCATAGATAGCAATGAGTGAAAGACAACTAAAATAATATAGCATGTTCAGTCCCACTGTTCTGGTGTAAATATCATAGCATAACGTGCCTTTGACTTGTTCTACCATGCTATTTCTGTCACTGAATAAACCTCCGGGTTAGAGCACAGGACTTATTTGCATTAATTTTGTAGCCTGGACTTTTGCATGTGTCACTGCCCAGTAGAGGGCTGTCTTACTTCATGCTTATGGCAATATACTGCTGTAGCACTAATATGGTCTCATCTGGATTTGAATCTCACACTTGGCAAACTGACAAAAACCTACTACAAACAGGTTTGTACATTGTGCTTTGCACTTGCCCTTCTTTTGTCACAAACTTTTTTTTTTTATGTTGTAGCAGAAGCTAATCAGTTTCGTTCCCACTGAATGTATCTTGTGAAAGATTTATGTTGTGAAACAAGTTTGTTTTGCATTCTATGTTTATGCATTTATGACATAGATCTAAAAAAGTGCATGAATGGTTACTATAGTTATTTGACCTAGGATGTACCATTAATAATGTGCATTCATGAATATTTTCTATGTTTATGTGTCAGTAAAGGATGACAAAATCAAAAAGAAAAGCAAAGAAAAAAGAATTTCTCTCACTTTTGGGAAATGCTGTATTTTGAGGGATACAAATTCAATCAGACTTTAGGTTTTACTTGAAAATTCTTACAAAGCAACAGTACAGGATTGCATATTTTTTTGTTTTCTTCCCAGGAGCACCAAACAGGCAGCCAGTGATGACACGCTTAATGAAAAGACAGATTGCCATAATTGGTAAGGTCTGGTGGTTTAAGTCATCTTTGTTATTCTAAGTAAAACTGTCAACTCGTTCTTTCACATACTTGTACATGTACTTATTAACTTCTATGCCACTATGCTAGTGACACCTATTCAGTCGAAACCAGTAAACTGAATGGTTATCCATCCCCTAGTTACGTGACCTGAAAGGTAATTATAGTTACAGGATGCAAGCAGCAGAGAGCCCTACAAGAGGAATGTGGGGGCTGTGTCTTTACATGAAAATTCTGTCAGTTGAGACTTAAGATACAACTGTCAAATCATTTTATCACATCTGCTTTTACATTTAAGCAAGTAATTCACTTGAAGGTTCTTGCAATGTAAATTTAAACTAAAATACAAACACTATCAGTTTTGTCAGAGGCTGTAGCAAAATTGATAAGTTTTAATCAGCTAAAATATATCGCTCAAATGATACAGGCTTGATTATACAGTGACTTTTCTTTAGTATTCAAAATGTGCACGATGACCGGACAGCCCAACCAGCATGCCTGTTTCAAATCGAGCATATACCAATAATAAAAAATTCCAGCCACTGAAGTACCATTGAGTGGCCAGACTCCTACTGGCATATGCTACAGAGGACAGAGCAAAATACAAGAAAAATCAGGTACCTTCTGCAAAATGAAAGAAACAGAAATATACTTGATTTTCCTTGTATTTCTTTGTTGCCCCTCCTTAAATCTCTGCAGAGTCCTGTACCTCTTAACTGTCTGGACCTTTGTAGAATGTCCAGGTTTTTGCCTCATAGTTTTCTTCAATGTAGTTTTCTGGCAAGCCAGTGGGGATTTAATTCATTTAATAATTACACACATTTGAGATCACTCTTCATAGCCTTCTACACACTAGCACAAAAACTCTTGTTCCAGTAGCTTTCTAAGTTTTAACAGCAATAAAATCTGTCCCTATTATGAAACTTTGTTTCTGCCCGATGTTGGTCTTTGTCAATGTTTCTTACATTAATATTAACAGAAGGAAAAAAAAACAGCAATGGAGATTCTCTTCTCTCCATTGTTTCCTCTTAAACAGCACTGTTGCAGGCATGGGAATGCAAGTCCCATATGCATGTGCAGTATATCAGAAAATGTGAAGGAATGCAAAACAATGCAGAGGGACACTACAGCACCATTATATAAAGACATTATTATGAAAAGTAAGCAATTTCTTTCTCAAATAAGGTAATTGCATATTAGCAATAACCCATGACTAGGTGTGGATAATGCTGAATTTACCCATGGCTGACTTTATTTGATCACTCAGGCTTTGCTCTCATTGTCAAATCACACCAACCATGGGTACAGCAATACCCACATCCAGTTGTGGGTTATTGCTTAAACAGAGAATTTAAAGTTAGACTTTTCTGAACTCAGAATTTCTGTCAAAAGCTGAAACTAAAACTTCCATGGAACCATGCAGCATACCAAGTATGCACTACTTGACTCTATATTTTAATATTTTAACCTCATCCTATTTTCAGTGTTTGTACCTGATACCTGGAGGATAGCCACTATGACTCCCCTGCACATGGAAGGCCATCCCATAGACCTAGGTAATTATAGGCCTATCAGCATCACTAGCTTCATATGCAAAGCTGCAGGACATGTCATGTCATGGCAGAACTCATTTATTTTGAAACAGCAGTGTAACTGATCTAAAAGTCAATTAGTTTAATTTGTGAAAGGCATGTTCTGTGTCCTAAGCCTTGAAAGCTTCTTTGAAAAGTTAGATGATTTGGACAGCTTTTAACAGTATCCGCCAGACATGCATAATTAAAGAGTTAGGCAAACTTAACGTAACCTCACATATTGTCCATTCAATTGCAAATTGGATCTCTACCAGCTTTTCAGCTCTGAAGTGCTGGTAACCACTCTTAATGTAAAATTGTAAATAATGGCGTACCACTGGGGTCACTGCTGGGTCCTCTTCTGTTTGGCAATTATTTTGCAGACATCCAAACCAATGTCACAGAAATGCGTTTGACCAAGTTTGCTGATGGTTGCAAGCTGGTCACAAATATCTGCTCATCTAGTGATACCAAACAGCTACAGCAAGGGCTGTGACATACAAAAGCCTCTTGTACTAAACTGGTCTCAAGCTATATGGAAAAATGTGCAGCACAGTAGCATTCAGCATCCAAGCTTCTTCTACCTCATACATTATAAATGGTACTCCTGTTCAGACCAACGCTGTCATAAGAGACATAGTTGCGGAGGTGGACAGCTCTTTTTCATTTGATCCCCAGGTTTCTAACATAGTTAGGAAATCCTTCTATCTAAGTTAATTTACAAAAAGAATATCCTCAGGATCAATTTAAGTAATCAGTTACTGCTTTATTCTGCCCTTATCAGCCCCATCATCAATTACAATGTCCCTTTGGTATGTACAAGTTCAAGCATACTGCTCAACTAGAAAGGTTCAAAAGACTTATAACCAAACAAATGTAAGCATTTTGATTCTTTATACTACCCTGGTAGATTAGCATGACTCTTCTTACACTCAGAAGCCTACTGGCTGCTCTGAGGTAAATGAAAGTTATGTACTCAATACAATGATTGATCCGTGTTGTCCTATTTTCATCTGGTTCTATGAATGGGACTCAGATACGGTCTCAGCACCTCCAAACCTTTGGATCCAGGGCCCTGACTCCTCATCTACCCATAATACCCTTACCATCCTCAGATTACCTCAAATTGAGTTTGCCCAATATAAGAAAATATGTAACTAATAATAATAATGCAGTTAAATAAAACATGAACCAATAGGAAAACTGAAAAATGAAGGATCCCATAATAATACTGAGGGAGCCAACCAGGTCAGAGATATATAGACTCCAGCAGAGACTAACTATTCTATAAGGATCTGTAGGTGAAAATTTGGAAGGGGGATGGTGGGAGGGATGTTGAACCAGATGAAAATAGGACAACATGGATCTATTGATTGTTATGGTGAGTACATTACTTTCATATCTGATATTGATTCAACAAATGGACAGAATCCCTAGCTATGTAAATACCTGGGCAGATTTAAGGAATGATGTTCCTGAGAACAGCAGAGCCAAAGGAGGAATGAGCTCTGAACTTTACAGCCAGTTCATAATGAGACACAACAATATACACTGTAGACTAAGTAGCAGCTGTACAAATCTAATCAATGGGAAATTGATGTTGAAAAACTGTGGAAGTTGTCACTGCCCTTGTCAAATGAGCTGTCAGTTTCTAAGAAAAGGGTAAACCCAACTTGTCAAACAAATGAAATACATGTTGAAAGCCATCTAGATAGAGTGACTTTTGAGATGCCCCATCCCACTTTTGATTTGGGTAAGGCAATGAACAACTGATCTGATTTTCTGAAGTCTTTAGTTCTGTGTAAGTATAGCCTAAGCTATGAACATCAAGTAAGTGCAATGCATACTCTTCTTTGCTAGACAAGTTTGGAAAGAAAACAGATAAATTAAAGGATTGATTTAAGTTGGATTCGGATGCCCCATCCCACTTTTGATTTGGGTAAGGCAATGAACAACTGATCTGATTTTCTGAAGTCTTTAGTTCTGTGTAAGTATAGCCTAAGCTATGAACATCAAGTAAGTGCAATGCATACTCTTCTTTGCTAGACAAGTTTGGAAAGAAAACAGATAAATTAAAGGATTGATTTAAGTTGGATTCGGATGCCACCCTGGAAATTAAAGAAGGGTTTGGTTTTAGGAAAACTCTATCTTCATGAAAATACAAATATGGTGGTTTACTCAAGAGGGCCTGTACTTCTAAAGTTCCCTTAGCAGAAGTAACTGCTAGTCTGATACCAAAAATATTGTTTTCCATTTCAGGCTGTTCAAATCCACAGAAGCTGCTGGCTCAAATGGAGGTTGTAATATCCCAAAGAGGAACAGGTTCTCATACTGGGGGCCAAAAAGGAATGTTCCTTTAAGAAAGGCTTTAGATACCTTTAATGATGCAATGGGAGTCTCATTATGGTCTTTGTGAAAGTTAGAAATGGTTGCAAGTTAAACTTTGATCACAGAGAAACCAGAACCTCTATGAAACAATTCAGAAAGGAATTCTGGAATAGAAGGAATAGATGCAGAGATGGGATACAAACCTTTCCTGTTACCCAATAAGAAAATATTTTCTATTTTCTTTGTAATACTCTCCTGGAATATTTATTTGACATTTGTTAACCGGGTTAGTCCAGCTGAGCTAGAAGCCAGTTTTCAGTGTAGACCCGAGGAGAAAAACTCCAGAAAAATTACACACAAATTTAATTGAACAAAGATAAATGTAATACAAATTATACAATATAGTAAAAGTAAAAATAAAGGATGAAATATGCACAAAATTAAGTAAAAATGCAGTTAAAAAATAAAATAGAATGATAATCATATAATAAACATAAGCCAATATCAAAAGTACAGAATATACATTTACAAAAGAGACATAGAATGTGACATAAAAAAATTAGATTGAAGTCAATGTACTGAAAAAAAATTACCAAAAAGCAGAACAACATGCAAATGACATATATTTGTGGTATAAAGGATAGTAAATAGTCATACTACTGCATGAGTATGACTACTTAAATGTAAGAGAAACTCAGATACATAGGAAAAGTAAATAAAAGTAAAGTTGATAAAAAAGAATCTAAGGAAGAAAGAAAAAAGGTGAGAGAAAGTGGAGGGTTCAAGTAGGCACCAGGCATGGGCAGATCCTTGAGTTTAAAAGAAACAGTTTTAGTTGCCTTTTGAATTGATTTGTGTTAGGGATGTTTCTAATATAGCTAGGAAGTTTGTTCCAGGCTAAAGACACTTTATAATTATAAAGTAGTTTTCCAGTATTTTTGTTAGGTTTATGTATATCAAGAAGTTGTTGTCCAGAGCTCCTGAGAGATCTAGTGGGTGTATAAAAGAAACAAGGTAAGAGAGGGATGAGCAAGAAGAAGGTTTATATAGAACAGAGTGAGCAATCTTTAGCTGAGAGATAAGAAGTTGATGGGGGAACTCTGGCCATTGTAGTTGTTTTAGAGCAGTTCAATGATGTGACTTATAAAGTTGTTTTTTAACAAATCTTGTGATTTTATTATAAGTTTGTTTGAGTTGGGTCAATAATATAGCTTGCATGTTTGTGAGGATGGGAGCAGCAAAGAGAAGGCAAGGCAGGAGGAAAGCCTTAGGAAGGGATAACTTAGCATCTGGTGTAAGGAATTGTTTGTTCAGCTACAGTAATCCCAGTTTTTGATGTGTCTTTTTAATACAGTGGTGAACATGATGATCAAATGTCAGTTGGTCATCTATAATAATACCCAGGAGTAAGGATCGGAACTGCATTTTTTGAAAACTTGACATCCCTGGCCATCCCTAGAATTGGAGTAACCAAGCAGTTAATTTCATGGTCTCTAGGTTTAGAGGAGTGAATGCCCGGAAGGATGAGAGATTAGGGCTGGCCTGTAAGCCAACATCCTGCGTGGACAGAGAAGGTGAGACAGATATGGAAACCACATTTTGAGGTCAATAAGGGACAGTGAGGATCACTTTGGCCTTGCACCTTCTGGCTTTCTGAATGAACTTCATAATCAAGGGAAACGGAGGGAAAGCATAAAGGAGACCCAAGAGCAAACTGTGGATCAGAGTGTCCCACAGTGACTAACCCTCTGGAGGGATTAGGTCAAAATAACTGCTGCACTTGTCATTCAGGTAGGAGGCAAACATGTCACAGCAAGGTTGGCCACAGTGACTGAAGATTTTGTTCACCACTATTCAACTGATGGACCACTCACGAGGCAAAAGGGTGAGCCTGGTCTATCTGTCTGCTAGTACACTGGAAGTCCCCAGGATATGAGTTGCCAATAGAAAGCTGTGAGAAGACATCACATATTGCCAAACCCTCTTGGCTTCTCGACATGATGGATCAGATGTGGTTCCCCTCTGCTTGTTGATGCACCAGACCACTTACATATTGTCTATCTGAACTGAAATCACACCCACTGGAAGAGAGTTTTGAAATGCCTGCAATGCCAAAAGGAATGCTTTCATTTCTTGGATATTGATGTGAAAATTTGTCTCTAATGGTGTCCAAGTACCTTGGACCATCTTCTCTTTGTAATGCTCCCCACCCTAAAAGGGACATGTCTGTGGTATCTACTGCTATAGGAGGAAGTGGGGAGAATGGATGACCTGCTAACAGATCTGAGGATGTGATTCACCATTTGATGTGAGTTCTGCACACTGTAGTCAGTGTGATTGGGATGTTTAGGGTGTGGTAAAGCTGTGACCACTGAACTGAAAGGGTTCATTGGAGAACCTTCATAAGTTTTAAAATTAGCCTTGCTGGTGGTAATGGGGTGGATAGAACTTAGTTTGCTGACTCCTGGATGAAGAGCATCCTGTGTTGTGGTAGGGTGGCTGTCTGTGTTGTGGTGTCCGGGTAGCATCTGATAAATTCTATGGTTTGAGTTGGTGTCAAGTTGCTGCTTTGTAGATTGACAATAATCCCAAGATGTGCAGTAAATGGAGTAAGAGGTCCCTTAGGAGAATCAATAGTTCCCTTGTTAGAGTGGTTAGGATCCAGTTGTCTAAGTACAGAAACACCTGGAACCCTTTTAGCTTGAGGTATGCTGTCACCTCTGCCAAGCATTTCGACCCAGGGGGCTGTGGTGAGTCAAGGCAGAGCTCTGAATTGAAAATGATTGGCCTCCAGCCTATAACAACAAAGCCTCCTGGAACGCCTGTGTATTTTTATATGACAATAAGCACCTTGGAGATCTATCGAGTACATCCAGTTGTCCTTCCTGAGTAGAAGTAGAATGGACTGACTTGTGACCATTCAGAATTCTGTCTGTTACACATATTAGTTTAAATTACTTAAGTCCATTATGGGCCTTTTGTCCCCTGTCTTCTTTGGAGCTAAACAGAACCTGGAGTAGACACTGGACATTTTCTGGTCTGGTAGGGCCTGCTGGATGGCTTATTCTTCCAACAGCTTTTCTACTTCTGCTGTTGTGGATTCCATCTGCTGGGGTGGCACTAATGGAATCCTGGTTTTCACCTGGCAAGGGGTGGGGACTGAAGAAACATTGTTTTAAATCCCTGCAATTTTACTGATTCCTAGAGAAGGCTCTCATTGGCGTAGAGAAGTGGATTCCAACAGCATACAGGTTTTACCATCCTTTTCAGTTCTTCTGCATGTTTCTTTAATCTTCAGACCAAACAAGGTGGTACCATCAAAAGGGGCATTAATAAAGGATGTCTTAAAGCCTTCTTCAAAATCACACAACCACATCCAGACATAGTGGTGTATAGCTATGCGGAACCTACTGCCCTGGCTCTTTCATCATCTGTGTTTGAAAGCCGAAGCATGTAAACATGCTGGCAAATTATCTGAAAGAGAATCTCCTTGGTCAAATCTCTTTGTAATCAAATAATGTGGGCAAGGTAGTTGAGTGCTCTCATGGAAAAAGTAACTGAAACATTTGTCCATTTTCAAAATCTGTCCAGAGCCTGAGATTCTCCCCTAGGGGATGGACAGAAGAGATCTCTTCACAGAGATCTTTCTTTATATCTGCCACTAAGACTATGGCATCTACAGGAGGACCTTTATTCCAACAAGCTCTGTCTTTTGGTGCTGCTAAAATATTGTCAATTTTTTAGGTTGTGACTCTGCTGTATAAAGCTCCTTCTAAACTCACTGAGCAACTACATCATTGAAAGCATAAAAGGAAACAACCACCCAGAGAGTAGAAGAGCCAGTTCCAAAAGCCTCCAGTAACATGAATTCTTCTGGGAAAGGTGTATCAGTAGACCATTCCCCATCTCTGTTTCACCAATTCCAGGATTTTGACAAATGAGATGTCTACAAAGGGGGATCTTGGGGAACTTCCCCTTCATCCACATCCATTTCTTCTGTGATGGATTATGGGGATGAATCCAAATGCTTCAATTTCAAGTCTGTTTTCTATATACCTATCACTGGGGAACATCTGACAACAGGTCTGAATCAGATTGGGAGCTCATAGACGTAATTTCCCCAAGGCTCTTGGAAGCTGTCTGTCCCTGATGACAAGAAGGAGTGGATTCCAGAACAGAATACATTTGAGGTCAGGTTGGATCCAAAGAAGATGAAGCCACCTCTTTAGAGGAACCACTGGAATGCCTTGAAAGCTATGGTGGAAATAGGAGACAAGGAAGTGTCTCTAATGGACGAAACAGAGCGAGAGATCAGTGCTGCTACCTGCCCTGACCCCAAGGCTGACATCTGTGCTGAACTGTCTACAACCAATGCCCTGAGAGGTAGGGATGGCTGTGACAGTTTTGGACTTGAAAAATGCAGAAACGTTCCGAGGACCACTAACCCGTCTTTATTAATAAAATAAATCAGTAATTGAGTGCTTTCATCCCTCAAACTAGGGACCTCATCAGAATACATGTTCCACAGTAAAACACACTTTAAATATCATCAAAACATGAATAATTCAACTGTATTAGCCAATCATCTTCAAACAAAACTATAGGAAATTATGTCACTGTCAGTTAAAAAACATAATGTGTAAAACAGGTCCGACCTGATGTAACACTAGTATTAAAAATTAAAAACATTATATTTAAGTAGATCTAATCATATTGTAAAAAGCCAAGTAATTATGAGAAATGCAAAAAATGGTTCATAGTTTCCTAGCCCGTTCATGTAGCATGGGGGCAATACTAATGGTGTCATTTAATTTTGGGGGGAACATAGCTGCCAATCTGAATTGCCACTCTGTTTCTTTCTTTGTAGAATGTTCTTCCAGTCTCTCCCTCTAGGATCAAATTGGATATTTTCTAATTGTCCAAAAACAAATTTTGTGAAACCCTTACATTGTTGGGAATGTGTGAATAGGGCGTTATTTTCTTTCTTATTTTTTATATCATTTAAATGTTCATAGATCCTGTTTTTAAGTTGATGTTCTGTTTGAAACTGCTGCATGTAACACAATGTGCTAAATATATCACTTAACTTGTCAAAACAGTTTCCCCTCCTAAATATAACCTTACTTTTAAGCCTGTTTTCCAAAATGATATTGGGCTGTTTGTTGATGTATCCACACTGTCTACACGCCCCACATGATTTAGTACCTCCCTCTGCTAACCTATGCGTACTTATCTTAACCTCCAGGAGCTTCTTAAAATTTGCCCCTGTTTTGTTCACAAAGTGTGGTTCAGTGGCCACTTTCTTGTAGATATCTGGGTTAATTCTTAAAATATTCCAATTCTTTCTAGTGGTCCCCTTTATTTTGTTTGTTAAATGATTATGTCAAATTACACAGGGCCTGTCATATTTGGTCTCCACATTATCATAATTGGTCTTTGTCAATCCTATGCCTAAAAGTGGTTTATAAGATTTACCCCACTTCTTATCAACATCATTGAGAATTGGATCAACCCATACCTTGGGGTATCCACTCTGAAAGAACATCCCCCCTACTATTTCCAACTCATTTTTCACATCCTCCCTGTGAGATGTCATGCAGGCTACACGGATAGCCTGCCCTTTCTCAATACTTCTCTTTTGAGTATCAGGTGATTGCTTTTGAAGTGTAAGTGAAGTTTTGGAGCTGACCCATCCACCTAAACACCAGCTCTGAATCTTTAGCTCCAACTCTTATTTTAATCCAACAAAGATGTAGTTGAGAGAGACTGGGTAATAGTTGGGACTGAAGTTGAGGGCAGTATAAAAGTCAGCGTTGATGCTCCAGTGATACTTGGATCTGAAGGCTTAAGTTCCAAAGGTCATACCTGCAACTGGGTCATTGGGGGGGGCTCAAGGAAAATGTTCCCAACTTGACCAAGGGGGTTGGGGTCGGTAGGACCCCCAACTGTAGCTGTACTCAAAGGAATCTCCTTATCATTCTGTCAATGATTACTTCAGCAAAGCTCCTCTAAATATGGGCAGATCTGGAAGAAGCAACTGAGGATGACCTGGATTAATGTTACAAAACTGGAGAGTGAAACAGGGAGCTAATGGTCTCCAAAGAAAAAAGTCAACGTAGAGAAGGTGAACAGTTCAGATCCAAAGACTTTGAAATTTTTAGTGCCAGACCTGCAGAGACTGTGGGATCTGGAGTCCATTTCCTGTGTCTCTTGATGCCCTTCTCAGTAGTTCTTCTTTTGAGAGTAGAGTTCTTTGCTTCAGGAAGTTCTTTCTCATTTTTTCCTTAGGAGTCAAAGAAGCAGGAGAAGACAAAGATTTGCTCAATAAAGCAGGAGGAAGACCCTTTAATATCAATTTATCCCTTATTCCCTATAGGGTTTTGTGACCATAAGAAGCACTGGATTCACATTCTGTGTCTAGATGTACCACTCCCAGACAGTACACACAAAAGGAGTGGGGTCTTGTGGGGAATTTTGTGGCCACATTTAGCACACTTAGTAAAACTCTTATTAACCATTTGCTTATGTACAGAGGAGTAGCTGAAGAAAAAAGGACAAGCCAACCAGTAAAATAATGCACTAAATAGCTATCTCCTAACAAGGCCTACAAAAATACCAAGTAGAAGAAATAGATAAACTCTCTCTCTCTATATATATATATATATATATATATATATATATATATATATATATGTGTGTGTGTGTGTGTGTGCGCGCGTATATATGTGTGTGTGTGTGTGTGTGTGTGTGTGTAAATATATATATATATATATAATATGGTTTATCTCCATTAGGTCACAAATAAAGATGGGACTGGTCAAATAGCCAACTCAAAATGCTGGAAACTGCACTTTCGACTTCTGAAAAGCAGCGAACAAGAAAAAAACACTTATCCCAGCATGGAGAACAGAGCCTCTGTGACTGTTCAGTTGAAGCTGCAAATGAGATCTGATAATGGCAAGGGTATTATGGGTAGAGGAGAAGTCAGAGCTCTGGATCCAAAAGGCTGGAGGTGCTGAGACCGGATCTGAGTCATATCCCAGTCCCATTCATTGAACCAGATGAAAATAGACAACATTGGATTCTATATCTTACTTTTTGTGCCATGAAGGACTCAGTGCTGATTAACCACCTGTTTCTTCACAAAGTCATCGAAGAAGCTTAATTTAAGAGCAGTATCAGTGGAGCAACAGGTATCACACTTATGTTTGGTGCTGGAAAAGAAGACTGTGTGTTTTAGTCCCACCTTAGGTGCATAGATTTATTTAGAACCAAAAACACTCCTGTCAGATGTGCAGAAACTGAACTGCTTGCCAAATACATCTGCACTAATGGAGCATACCACTGGAAGTCAAAACATGACTCCACAGGTGATGAATATGAATTTATTAAATAAAACTTCACAAAAAAATTTCCACATTAGTTAAGTACTTTCATCCTATGCAGATTAAAAGGACGTCTTCAGAACTAATGTGCATGCATTCATCACTTCCTTAAATTACCTCTGTACTTGTGTGTCTTTTGCTTAGACTGTTAGTCTGTATGTGGGAATGAGACATAAGCAGGATACTGCAACATGTCAGCATCGGGTCTTCATTCACATTTTGGATATTTGGACTCTCCTCTGAGGATCTGTACCCTAGGTTTCAGTAGGTGGTTGTTGTTTCAGACATAGCTTTGGAAAGTTCTATGAATGTTTTGCGGTTACACTAAGTGCACTTTTTGAAGTTTTTAGACATTTTCAGAACACTGAGGTCATTTTTTGGCACTCAGGACTCTTACTGGCTTAATCTGATGTGGGAATTGCTCTTATAGGTTGAGAACTAATCTCCACCAAATGTGGTAAAGAAAGAATGAATTCACCAGAAAAAACAAAAAATCACCACTGCAAGCTGTAGAGTCAGGCTGACTAAGTGCTTGTTACCTCCAAATAAATCCAAAACTGCTGTTCATAAAAGCAAAAAAAATTTATTGTAGAACACAACAAACTGAGTGCTTTTTCCCACCATAAACCTAGGACATCATCAGAGTAGAAAACAGCACATCACTCAATCCTTAAATAAAAAAAACACAGGTGACCCTTATCTAATATAAAGACATGCACCATATCATAAAAAAATAATTCTGAAAAAAACATATAAAACATATAAAATGTATACTTTAAAACCTTGTATGTTGTCAGGTATATGGATACCTTATAATAAAAACACTGTGTTATATTAGCAGTGTCAAAGCCACTATTTTAACTGTGCTGTTAGCTTCAATACGCTAACAGAACAAGCTTCATTAATACTAGGGCTAGCCATGGCATTCAATGCCATGCCAGTTCTTTATATTCCAGCATATTTTTGCATCCCCCCATGATTATTCATTTGCACTCTATAATAAAGAATATATATTTGTTTTAATTAGTACATTTGGTAGAATGGACATAGAGAACATTAGTGGTTTTCTTGTTTTTTATATCTCTTGTATGTTCTGCCATACATTACCTCAGTTTTCTAGTAGTTTTCACTACATAGAATGCCATACAGGAAATACAGGAAGCTACATAAACTATGTAATCTACAGCACCTACAGACACAGTTAACATCTCAGTTATGCATAAAGGACTGTTAGACTTGTTTGATAAGTCAGGCTTGGAACTAATGCATATTATTATGCAAAATAATGAGAGACTTATGACAGAGTTACAGAAATAAATTAATGAAGTGAATGAAAGTATAAACAAAGACATATTATTTTCATTCAGTGTTTCTAAATACCATGACATTTTTTGTGATTTAGATAAATATGTGGCTTACAATTGGGACAGGAAGCAGCATAAGCTTGCAAGAGACTCTAAAGACTATGCAAGTAAAAGAGATTACCCACTACTCAAAAACAGTGGAGAAACTTTAAATGATATTAACAACAGAGGTGAATATGATCACGACATGTTGCACGATGAACCACACACATTTCAGAATGAGCATTTTTTGGAACAGCCACCATTGTTAAACAGTTAAAATAGTGGCTTTGACAGTTATAACACAATGTTTTTATTATAAGGTATCCGTATACCTGACAACATACAAGGTTTTAAAGTATACATTTTTATATGTTTTATATAATATAACACAATGTTTTTATTATAAGGTATCCATATACCTGGCAACATACAAGGTTTTAAAGTGTAAATTTTTATGTTTTATATGTTTTTTTTTTTGTTTTCACATTAATTTTTTATGATACGGTGTATGTCTTTAAGCAGTTATATTAGATAAGGGTCACCTGTGTTTGATTTTCCTTATTTAAGGATTGAGTGATGTGCTGTTTTCTATTCTGATGATGCCCTAGGTTTATGGTGGGCAAAAGCGCACAGTTTGTTGTGTTCTACAATAAATATTTCTTGTTTTTATGAACAGCAGTTTTGGATTTACTTGGAGGTAACAAGCAGTTAGTCAGCCTGACTCTACAACTTGCAGTGGTAATTTTTTTTGTTTTTTCTGGTGAATTCATTGCTCTTATAGGTTGTGTATCATAGTGGAGCCTGAGGTACAGATCCTTTGAACAGAGTCCATAATCTGAATGAAAGCCAGAATGCATATGGTTTAGTTCTGAAGAAGTCCTTTTAATTTGGATAGGTCTAAAGTGCTTAAATACTGTGGAGAAATGTTTGTGGAATTGTATTCAATTAATTCATATTCATCACCAGTGGACTCACTTTTTTAATTTTCTGTGGTATGTTCTGGTAGAGCATAGATAAATTTTCCAGTGCTGATGCCAACTTGCAGCATAAGGGGAGTGCTACACTCCTGAGTGTGCCATTCTTAGGATGAAATGTTAAACCAAGGCCTCATCTGCCTCAGTTGGTGAAACTAAGGTGGATATAAAAGATCCCACAGCACCTATCCAAAAGAATAGGGGAATTTTTTCTGATGCCCTGGCCAGATTTACCTTGGTACAACTCCCCAGAAAAGAGATCATGAGATCTACTGAGACTAACCTGGTCAGCAGATGATAAATAAATAAATATATAGCTAGATAGATATAGACAGACAGACAGACAGATAGATAGATAGATAGATAGATAAACTCTGCACCAAAAAATAAGCAAGACTTGCTGGAGGGATAGGTTTGTAACTCAGCATATTCCCAGACTATGGAATAAATTATCACTGCAATTCAAACAAAGTGATACTTTGGCCACTTTTAAGGACTATCTTGGTAACTAGACAGGTAGACACAAATTTACCCCAGGTTATCATGTATGGCCCTGCATGACTTGATAGTTGAGATATGTTAAAGTTCTTGAAAAAGGTGACAAGAGAACTTTTAAGTGCATCTGCTTAAAGCTTGGTATTGCTAAGCATCGTATGATCCCTAGAATTACTTGCATAGGATTGTTCTTATGTTCATATGTTCATGTGTTTCATATATTTGTTAATATTGTACTGGTGGGAGTGGACTTTTGTCCCATTTTTGTTTGGATGATTAAAATTTACTCATGTGGCTTTTTGCAAAATACAGCAAATGTGCATACAATCTGTTTGATGTAGTTTGAAAAACAAAATCTGTAAGGGTTTGAAACAAATATACTGCTTTTTGCCACTACTGTAGTAAGAGTCATACCCTGGCATAGTTAGTTGCTTAATTAATCCCAAGTACACAGTTCACTGTCATTGGACACAGCATACCATTCTCTGATGTGATTTAGGAGAATGTTTTGTCACAAAATATCTGACCAGAGACTGGTGGGATTTATAGTGTATTTTCATAAAAACTATAGTGTTGCCTTGAAGATACATATTTGTAATACACCAATACAGTAGACAAGTAGCTCAAGTCACAGGTAGCCCAATGCTTTCTATGTTTTGGAAATGATCAGAAACATGGTGAAGAAATATTTAAAACATACAGTGTTATATCCTACAGCACTGAACCCAAGAAAGAGAAGAATTAAAATGGTAACTGAAGTTTGGCATGAATTCTGGTTGAATAAAGTATCTATATTAAGAAAACTAAAGAGATGTGCTAAAGATACACAGATATCAAGGGGATGACTGAAGTTCCAAATGAGATGGAGAATAGGTGCTCCAGGCAGACAAATCTGCTGAAACCAAAAGGAGAGCTATTCTAAAATGAAATGTTTTAGATATAGGGAGAGCCTTTAGTGTGTCCAGTCAATGGAGATTTTGCTATGCTAGAAGGCTGATTAAGTACAATCTTCTTATCACTGCCTTTCACTACAATAAGTTTTAGTAAAGCCCTTGTCACTTTAATTATGCTTGCCTAAGGTGGCCTACTTATGGTTTCAGAGCCATACTTCTTAGTGCCTTCACACTGATTCTCCTCTTGCAGTCATTTGGAAAGCATTGTTTGCTTGACAATAAACACTAGTGTTTTATTTTGGAACTGCAGTACTTCACCCTGTCTCAAATTATTTATTTATTTATTATTTATTTGCATTTGTTTACCGGGATGGTCCACTGGGCCAAAAAGTGTCCATTTTCAGTGGAGGCCCGTGGAGAAAAGCTCCACATACTAAATAAATTTAAATGCAATCACATTTTCTACATACATAGAGAGATAAAAACTTAAAAAAACAGACATACAATCTTATCATAAATTTCTATCTAAAATAACACAGGCAGTATACATTATATACAAAATATACAAAGTACAATATATCATCTGCTTTGGATACTGTAGAGTGAAGACAGCAAGAGATAGCTGCATAACTGTTAAGCAGAGGGGAGAAAAAAGTTAGTGTTTATTTGTATTATTTATTTATTTTTTTAATTTTATTGTACATTTGTTAACCGGGCTAGTCCAACTGGATATATATCCATTTTCAGTAGAGGCCCGTTGAGAAAAGCTCCATTTCTAACACAGAAATCTACTAACACAAATATATCATACATACTTATACAAATAAAGGACATTACATTATTAAGTAGTAAGTATTAGTGAGAGGAAAATTGCGTTGAATACCTATATACTTACAGGCTAGGGTAAGTCACTTTACAGTATATCTGTGGTAATATACATAAAATGTGAAAATTTCCATTCAAGTCCAAGTTATTTAATTTACAAGTGATAGTTACTACTTACAGAAGGGTAAAGTAATATTGATTAGTGAGAGGAGGCAGTGTAGAAATAGCAGTAGAGAAGGCAAGGATTAGTCAGGGTTGCAATAGGGACATAACCAGTGTGTTTTAAGATGTTTCTTGAGCCTTTGTTTAAAGAGTGGGAGGGAAGGTTGTAATGTTAGATCAGGTGGCAGAAGGTTCCAGTTTTTTCAAGCAGTATTGGAGAATAAGTAGTCTTCAGCCAAGTTATTAGACTTGCTTATGCTGGCAAGAAGTTTACTAGAGGAGCATAAGGAGTTGAGATTCCTATAGGGGGTAATAAGGTTGGCAAGTATTGGGGTGTTGTTGGGTTGGTAAAATATCTTATGAGCAATGGTAAGTTGGGAGAGTTTCAGAATGTTTTTTAGTTCAAGCCAGTCTAGTTGCTTTAGGTTCTGACAATGGTGAGTTCTAAATGAGTTCCAAGTGGCAAATCTGGCTATATTATTATAGGAGTTAGCTAGTTTAATGAGGTTACTTTTTTTAGGTTAGTATATATGGGTGAGGCATAAAGAAGAGTTGACATTAAATGGGAGTGGGCAATTTTAGTTATAGTTGTTGGAGTTAAGAAGGGTTTACTTCTATATAAGGAGCCCAATTTTCTATTTACTGTTTTAATGGAGTTATTAATATAGTTGTCAAAGGTGAGGTTATTGTCTATTATAATTCCTAGAAGTTTGGTGGTAGAGTCTGGGGATATAAGGGTGCAGCTATTGGATTTGATTGAGAAGTCTATAGGAGGGGATTTATTGTTAGGTGTAAAGAGTAAGAGCTTAGTCTTTTTGGCATTCAATAAGAGGCAGCATTTCAAGAACCAAGCCTCTACTGTGGTGAATACTTTCTGAGTTAGAGAATGTAGTTGAGATATAGAGTTGGCAGAACAAATGAGCTTAGAATCGTCTGATTATTATATACAGGTAGCTTGTGGGATTGCTGCATGGAGGTCATTGATAAACAGGAAGAAAAGAAGACGCCCTAGAATACAGCCCTGAGGTACTCCAAGGGAGACGGGCAGGTGGGAAGATAGCTTATTTTCCCAGAGAACTGCTTGTTGCCTATTGTTAAGGTAAGACTTGAACCAGAGGACAGCCTTGGTGTCTAGAGAGAGGGATTCAAGGATCTTTATGAGTAAAGAGTGGTTTACGATGTTGAAAGCTTTTGACAGGTCAATAAAGAATGCAGAAGAGAGGCTATTACTGTTATGGTTACAGTTGATAGAGATTGAAAGAAAGGAGCGCTGTAGTGGTACTATGATATGGTCGAAAGCCATGTTGGCAGTTAGCTAAGATGTTATGTTGGGTTAAGTGATCTATTAGCTGGCGATGAATACATTTTTCCATGACTTTAGCTAAGGGTGATAAGAGAACTATGGGTCTGTAACTGGAATATCATTAGGAGTTACCACCTTTATGTAAAGGGATTATATGGGAGACTTTCCAGATGTCTGGGCTAATTCCTTCATTTATAGTTCTATTTATAAGGATGGATATAGGACAGGCAACTGATTTAGCTACTTTTCGCAAGTATCCTGATGGTATCTGGTCTGCAGAGGGGGTACATGGTTTAAATGTTTGGGTGATTTTTTGAATATAGGTAGTAGAGATGGGTTGTAGTTGGAAAGTTGGTAGAGAATCAGATAAAGAGGCACGGAGACTAGCGTTGCCTGTGGATCGTTGTTGGGCTAAAGATTGTATGGTATCTGTAAAGAAGATATTAAAGGCATTGGCAGTTTGCTGGGTGTTATTATTATCAGCTCCAAGTGGAGATGGTGTGCTAGAGTGGCCAGGGTGTAGACGTCTATTTATACTTGACCAGAACTTTTGTGGATTATTATGGTGGGTTTGCTGTAGTTTCCAACAGTAGTTCTTTTTGTCAGTGAGTATGGCTCTTTTTGTAAAGTTTCTCAATTATCTAAAGGTTTGTTGCTCAGGGAATGTTCTGGTAGCTCTCCACTTAGCCCAATATTTGTTCCTCAGCAATATCTTTTGTCTAGTGTCTTTTGACAGCCAGAGGGCTGGCTTAGACTTCATTCTCATAGACCGTTTGGGTGCGTGTTCATTTAGAATTGTTAAGAATTTGAAGGTGAAATATTTAACAGCCTCTTCGAGTGGGAGAGTTTTTAGAGGGGTCCAGTCACAGGCATTAAGTTCATTTTGGAAAAATACAGGATTAAAGTGTTTATGGGACTGTGAGATCCTGTACATGGGGGAGTTGGGGATATCATTTTTTGTCTAATAATATAAGTTAAGGTATGATCACTTATATCATCAGGCAAAGTTCCTACTTTATAAGTTTGTTGTTGTTTGTTAATAAGAATCCAATCTAAGATACTCTCTTTTTTGTTTGGTTTGTTAGTTCTAGTAATGGTGGAGATTGTTTGACTGAAACCATGAAGATTAATATCTGAGGAAGGGTTGTCAGTATTGACACACTTCCAGTCAGTATTAAAGTCACCTAATATAATTGTTTCTTGTGGATAATTAGTAGATACCCAACTTAGAATCTCCTCTGTAGTAGTGCTATTATTACCAGGAGGTAGGTAGATACAGATGATGTTTAGCGATTTACTAGTGTTAAGTTGCAGTCTAGAGATAAGGACTTCTGCCTTACTATCTTGGGGGGTATAGGGTATTGAGGAGATCTGTAATTCAGTTTTAAAAAGAAGAGCTACTTCTCCACCCTTGTGTTTTGTGCAGTCTAGTCTCAATATATTATAGCCTGGGGGAATTCTCAATGTTCTTTGTTCCTGGTTTTAGCCAAGTTTCTGTAAGACAGAAGATATCAAAGGAATGAATTGCAAAAAGGGCATGGAGCTGGGCAACTTTGTTGTTAATACTGGGCTATTAAGATGTCCTATTAATAAGGAGTTGGAAAAACTAGTCAAGGTAGGTAGGGTAGAGGGACTGGTGCTTTGAGTTGTTACTGTGGAAACATTGGTTGGGCCTGGGTTGGGGTGGATGTCACCATCTTTTAAGGTGGGAGCTTTTAGTCTAGAAATTGGGTTATAGATGAAACTAGTTAGATATTTTAATTTCTTTACAGTGGAGTTATGGAATTTGATGTGTGTGAGGCGATGGAATTTGGCTAGCAGGGAGTGGATGAAGTATTTATTTGAAAATGGGTAAGGGTAGAGATTTGAATGGCTGTTTGTTTTAGAGAGTAGTTGTAGTGGAAATATTTAACCTTTTTGAAAGAGGTGAGGAGGTAGGCAGAAGTGAGTATTGGTATAAGTATGGCTATGAGTATTAACTTAGTTTGGAGAGCTTTATTTGTTGTAAGCATTTTGCTAGAATCAACTGTACAGCTGTAATAGGATTGCTTGTGTAACTGCATTAAAAGATTGGGTTGGGATAAGAAAAAAGTAGAAACTGGTAGTAGGTAAGGTCTTAAAAGGAGAACTTGTAAAGGAAAAAGGAATAGGGAGAAGTAGTAGGGTAAAAGGTAGTGGAGAAAGTTGGAGTAAGAAGATAGGTAGTAAGAGGAGGAGTGTTGTTAGGTAGTGTAGAATGGTTGAAGCAGAGGATTGGTAGGGTAGGGAAGGGGATGTGGTTTAGGAAGTATAAGTGTAAAGACACTGGGGGTGGGTAGGAATTGGGGGTAGGGTAGGGGAGCGGAGTGATCCTGCAGGGCGAAGAGAACAGGGCAGAGCCAAAAGGACCAGTTCTGAGGAAAAACAATCAGCAAAGAGGGGAGGTGAGTTCAAAGTAAGGTATCAAGGATGGTAGAGTAAGAGAAGAGTAGATATGGGTAGATACAGTAGTATAGGGATAAGGTATATGAGGTAACTGAGACAGAAAGAGTCAGAAGCTAGTTTATTGTGTTTAGTGTTTAACACTAAAATTATTTTATTTTAAAATATTTTATTTTTTAGTTTAGTGTGTAACACTAACATTATTAAGTGTGTTAAAACTTATACACAGAGTTTTAAACAAACTTGCAGGCATATAGCCAGCATGAAAATACAGTACCTCCCAACCAGGATAACAAATGGAAAGAAGTTTAGTCACTGTGGAAATATCACAAGTCAGAGGATAAAATATTTCTAATATGATGATTAAAAATATAAACTATGTTATGAGTCTATGAAGACCACGTTTCTAATGATTTTTATTTAATTGTTAGATGTTCTGTAGCAAGCTCTATATCCAGCAAATCTTCATTTAACATTGATAGGTCAACTCTTGCTGGAACAAGTGTTTGTTTCCATCTGTGTATTATGCATTTTTTTATTAAAATGTTAAGATTCAGTAATGATCTCTCAGCAGAATTTAAGATATTTACTTATTAAAAACTGCCCACATAACCCAGATATGCTGTTCTTGTTGCCTTATACAGCTTGGTGTTCTTCAGCTCTGCAACTTCCTTAATAATCCTTTTGTATCTTATATCCTCCTGCAAAGGTCTACCAACTATGACTGTCCTATTTTCCAGCAGTTTTTATTAGTATACCATACCCCTCATATGAGAAATTCAAAAAGCCATTAAGGAGTATTTCCTAACATTATCTTCACGCAAATGTAGTCATAATAATGGTTAATGCCTTCAACATTTGCTCGTGCAAATGCAGTCATGATAATGGTTAATGCCTTCAACATTTGCTCATGCAAATGCAGTCATGATAATGGTTAATGCCGTCAGCATTTGCTGTCTTTCTAATTGTCAAAGACCAATATTCATGTACTATATACTGAGCGATTACACTCAAGCTCATTATCATGTCACTTACATATATAAATATTGTTACAGTATCTCTCTTTCATTGTGTTGTCATAAGATTATTTTGTTACAGTTGACATTGTAAAGATTGTTATTATCACAGTAAAGTTTTTCAATATGTAAATCAATTGTGTGCCACTCCACAAGCCTGTTGTGACTGAAAAGGGTCAGTAGACCAGTTCAACAACCTGGTTTACAAATACTAATAAATAAATAGCAGATCCCTCCAATAAGCCAGTTTCCTTTTTGTAGTAGTTACAATACATCTCCAGTACTTTGATAGCCCTATCAAAAGAGATCTGAAAAATAGCTGTTCCCCTTTTTCTAAAGAATGCATGAGTGACGCTATAAAGCTCAAAGTAGTTGACAAATCTCTCCGCTGGATATCTTCATATGTAATTCCTGAAAAATTTTCTGCTGTCCTCTCACCTTCACAAATAATATGTCTTTAGATAGCAGTGTAATTGTTGACCAGATCCCATGCAACATTTTCAGTCTTGATGCTTTCTCATAGCATTTTAGATCAAGGAACTTAACCATCAATGAGAGAATTTTAATGTTAATATAAAGCAGCAAACTCTGTTTTCCCCCTCAAACTAAATAACATTTAGTCCTTTGCAAATATATAAGAATAATCTTGGAAAAAAATCTAGCAATGGTCATCATGCGAGAGTTATGACATAAATACTATTTTATTAATAGTTCTACAAAAGTGACTAAATGACAAACAGCATTAACTCATTTTCACCTAAGCTTTTTCAAATGCATGACTATTTACATTATTCACATAAACCTCTGTTAGAGCAATGGTATCTACTGAAAAGCATTTCATCAAAACTATACATAAGATATAAATGCAAAAGTACAGTGCTCAAGTAAGACATCAAATATTTTATACTTCAAATCTTTAGTTTCATTGATATTGCATCATTGAGACCATCAGCATGTGGTGCCTCTTACTCTGCTGTCCACTTATACTCTTGCTAATTTTGCATTATTAATCCAGTTTCCACCCCTTTGCTTAGTTCTAATAACTGCTTAAACATAAACTTAAAAGAGTGACTTTCATCTGTAGATACAACATGCCTAGCAAATGCCACTATGTTGCCTTTAATTTTATTATTAATACAGGAAACTCTGAGTTAACCACCACCCACAGGGATTGGTAGATGCTGGATAACTAGTTTATGGTTGCTTCAGAGTTACTATTAAAAATAGGCCTGACTAATACTGTATCCTATACTATTTCTTTGGTTTGACTTGTTTTCAGATTGGGGAGAGAAGGAATTTATTCCTATCTTTCTTTTTAAAACTTTAAAACTCTAAAAACATAAAATATGTTTCTACAGGGGGAAAACAGAAAGTGTAACACATGGAAATTGTACTGTATTTTTTCATTTTTTTTTTTTTTTTCTGCCGGTTGCTTGAGAGTGTTGGTTGCTTGAGTTCTGTTTAACTGAGAGTTTACTATATGTTCATACATCCTTAGACTGTAGGAATATTGTTCAGCTTTTTTAACTTGTTTTTAGTAATACACTGTGGTCATTCTTTATACTTCATTTTGAACAAGGGAGCACAGCCCTGGTTCATGTTGCAGTTCCTGATTATTTTTTATTTTCACATTTATTTTAGTTTTCTGAATTTGTTTGGAATACAATATTAGCATCATAAAAGAGAATTAATTTGTTCAAGAATCTGAAGCAGCATGTTATTTAATGTAGTGGCATGCATTCTGTTCCATCATTTGAGATGAATAACTTTTTTTTCTGAAGCAGAGCAATTTAATCAATTTCTAATACCTAAAGTGTATAAAAAGCATTTCTGATATAAATCCTGCACTACTGCTGAAATGATAATTAATATCAATGACAATCCCACAGTTATGTACATAAATATAGACATGCCAATAAAGAATGTGATAAGGACATAAAGTTGCATTGTAACAAAGGGGAGTGAAAATGTGATATACATGTTTATTAAATGCTGAGTTGAAATAACACCAAGGACATAAGATACTTTATGGAATGAATGCAAGGACTGCAGTTATTGTATATGAGATATGTGTACAAAGAATTTATGCATTTAAGCTGAACATACTACTGTATTTTCCACCTCAGCATGTATGCATAAGAACATAAGGACCTTACAGCTGATGTAATGTCAGGTACATCAGAAATGGACATGTTGTGGTTAAGAAATGACAGTGACACCAATAGGAAAAGGGTTCATTACCAACGTGCATGTAAGAGACAAGCAAGTGTTGTATCGTTATATAAATGCTAACTGGTAATCTAATAACACACACCATACATAAGTGACAAATGAAAAAAAACAGCAGATGCCATGTTATGAGTCCAGTTTTGCCATTGCTGATTTGCAAACATCTCCAACATTGTAATACTGGGCAAGCTCACATGGAATTACAGAGAACAGTAACATAACTGCAATTCGGCAGCAGCAACACAATAAAAAGTGTTGCAGCAGAAAATCAATCGCAGTGTCTGATGTTAGGGTAGCATGCTATAAATTAAGAAATGTTTATGGAATCACTGATCTGCCATTAAGCTGTATAGTGTGACAAAAACAATTTTAGTATTAAAGACATATACGGATGAAGACATGCAATACAGAGCATACTTATCATGTTAATAGGTAATGCCTATGAGCAATGAATAGCATAAGAAACATTTGTATCATGTCATTTTCAAACACATTCCAGGACAGATATCAGAGAGATGCACTGCAGTCATGGTAACCACATAAATATACATATTAGTCATGTTATGAATACCACCCTTGAAAGGTTACAGAACTTTTTATGGTATATGGATGACCTACCTTTTGGGAAAAGTCCTGAAAAAGGTGGGCCTTTGAGTGTCCCATAAATATTGTCTGTGTGTAAGCCACTGTTGTCTGACAGACACGTGGTACCAGATTCAACCTCCTGCCTATTATACAAGGCTATCAGACCTCTGCACTGACTGCATATAGGTTCATAGGTGTGCACTAGGCTAATGGCCCTGGAGCCTTTACAAGCCTAGCCCATAGAAGTGCCCTGGCTTCGTGCCACCTGACGTTAGTTCCCAGTGCCTCTATCAAGTGAAGTGATCCCCGGGGTTTACTTTCTATTATCAATCCACTCATCAAGATTTCTCTTGAAGAGGGACAGATAGGTGCTCTGCTTGACATGTATGGGAAGTCTATTCCAGAGCATGAGCAGTCTCTGAGTGAGGAACCTGCCCTTCCAGCATGTTCTGTTGATTGTGGTAATGAGATTGAGGTCTGTGGAGCATGCGGTGTGGAGGGATTGGGATTTCTTTAGATGTAGCATTTCTAACAGAGCTGGGTCAGACATGGTTTTGTAAGTCAGGCAAAGATCGCCTCTAAGTAGGTGATATGAGACAGAGAATAGCTGGAGTCTTTTGAGTCTGTCCATGTAAGATGTGTTTAATGCCTAGGATCCTCTTCGTGAGGTACTTCTGTGGCCTCTCCAGCTGTTGCAGATGTCTAGTGAGGTACATGCCAAATGGGGCATTATACTCAATGATTGGTCTAATGAGGGAAGAGTAGAGAGAGAGAGGATGACCTCTTTCTTCCTGGATGCAAAACCCTTGGTAATGAGATGTGCCATATAGGACTTTCTGATCACAGTGGCAATGTGGTGGTCGAAGGAGAGGTTGCTGTCAACCTGCATCCCCAGATCTTTTATAATGCCTTCAGTGTTCAGTGGGCTCCCATCTATATGGTAATTAGTGGGGAATGAGTTTTTACCAAAGGGGATGATGACATTTTTTGGCATTAAGCTTAAGGTCATGGTTTTCATACCAGTCATTGGTCTCAGTGAGGCCTTTCTGTAGGATGTCTGCATCACTTGGGGAGTTAATAATGGGTCCCAGCTTGCAGTCTTCTGTGAACTTGGTCAGCCAGAATCCCTTTGTGTTGGCCTGGACTTCTGAGAAGTAGATGCCAAACAGGAGAGGACCCAGGACTGATCCCTGTGGGACTCCTGTCATGACTGGTCAGCAGTCTGACTTGGAGTCTACTACTTTCACACTGTGTGTTCTATCTGTGAGCCAATTTTCAGCCCACCTAGTGATATAGGGGTTTATACCTAGTTTGATGAGTTTATCAATAATCCCTGAGTGAGGAATGGTATCAAAGGCCTTGGCCAGATTGAGGTAGGCTATATGCACTGCCAAACCTTCATCCACAGCCCTGGTGATTGACTCAAACAAGTCAACCAGGTTGAGCAGGCATGATCTCCCTTTCACAAAGCCAAATTGCATGGGGCCTAGAGTTTGGAGATTTCCTATATCTTTGTTAATCAGGTCCATGATGATGTACTCCATAGATTTACATATCAGACTCATCAGGCTAATGTGGCTATAATTCCCAGGGTTGCTCCCCCTTTATGGAGAGGGATGACTGTAGCAGTGCACCATTCGGTAGGGACAGTGACGTGAGGCTGTGACTAAACAGGGCACAGAGATGTGGTGCCAGTTCGCTTTGTAGTTCATGTAGAACACATCCAGGGATATTATTGGGTCCCATGGAAGCTGTATTATTGGCCTTGGACAATGCAGCTTTAACCTGTGCTGCAGTAATGCTGGGTGCCTGGCATTCTTAAGGTGTTGTGATTGGTACTTTAGGGGTGATTGAGTGCCAACTTTACCCCTCTATCTGTCAGCGATTATCCTGGCGATATCTGTTGGCTCAGTATAGGAGGTACCATTGTGCAGTAACTCAGAGCAAATCTGGGTATTGCCATGGAGCTTCTTGATATAACTATAGAAGGCTTTGTGATTATTTTTACTGTCTGCTGCAATTCTGCCTTCATAGCTGGCTTTAGAGGATTTGATGAGGGATCTCAACTTTTGTTTAGGCTAATAAGGGAGTTTTTCCAGTCTTGGGACTTCACCTTTTTCTGCAACAGTTTCATCCTTCTGTTGTAGAGTTTATTAATGGCAGGGGACCACCAGATTGGCTTCCTTTTTTTGGAGGAGAGCATCTTGGTTCTGTTGGGTAAAGCTAGTTCCATGCATTTATGTACATGTTTGTACAGTGCATTGGTGTATGATTTGGCAGTCATGCAGCTATTTTTCATTGGCATGGGTGCCGTGAAGTTATCCACCTCTGTTTTTAGGAGCCCAAAGTCAGCTTGGAGAAGGTTTTCAAGGTGGTTACATTTGCGGAGGGTGTGGGTGAGATGTGAATTTCCATGGTGATTAGTTTGTGGTTGGATCTGACCAGGGAGGGATTGACTACTGGTGTAGAGCAATGGTTGCCCATGTTAGTAATAACCAGGTCAAGGATGTTGCTTCCTCTTGTGGGGGTCAGAATGAGCTGTTCCAGGGCATTGGAATTGATGAATTCCAGGAAGCGTTGGGCCGTTGTATTGTTGTTTGAGTAGTTTTCCCAGTTGATGGAGGGGTAGTTGAAGTTTTCTAGTATGAGTGTATTAAGATGGACCTTGATAGATTACAGGGTGCTTAGGAATGTAGAGTGAGAGTCTAGGGACATGATTGGGGACCTATAGCAGGCTATGACATAGATCGCAATCTTTCCCAGTGTTAGGTGTACCTGAAGTATCTCAGATGTGTTATGCTAGGCTACTAGTCTGGAGGTGTGCATATCCTTTATGAATATGGAGACACCACTGCCTTTGGAGCTACGGTCCATGTTATGGGGCCGAAAGGTGTAGAATGAGTTATAGCCTGGTAGCGTAGGTGTGCTTTCTGCCACTTTAAAATAGGTCTCTGTTACAGTGCAAATGTTGATGTTCTCCATTTTGAGGAGTGCTTTGAGTGAGAGCATCTTGAGATTTAGGCTTCTAGCACTGAGCAGCATGACCCTCAGATTTCATTTATTTATAGCTGTTACGGTGGTAATTTGGTCTTTGGAACACATTCTAAAAAATGCATTATAGGGGTGGCAAGAGCCTTAGCCAGTACCTGGAATCCCAGGGGTGACAGATGCAGGCTATCTCAGGGAAAGCATTGAGGTCTGTCAATCATGTCATCCCAAGCAGATAGATACTGCATCCTCTTAGAATGACACCAGAAACTTAGCCAATTGTTGAAGTCAATCATTTTTTGTTTGTACTGTGGTATCATTCTGAGTGGCGGTAGGACACTGTTCAGGGCTATCGTCGTACCAGCCTGGGCCACATAATCCAAGAGCTCAACCATGTCTCTCTTCATGTAGTCCAGGGAGGTGCATCTCAGGTCATTCACACCCACATGGACAATGACAGAGTCATACTTGTACTTGTTGTGGAGTGACCTGAATGCGTGTGTTATGTATCAGATTCTGGCACCTGATAGGCAGCCGACTGTTACCTTCTCCTTATTCAACCATGTGAGTGGGACATCTGTATTCCTCATTATTGAGTCACCTATGATTAGTGTACTGAGCAAGGTAGTTAGCCTTGGGTATTAAGTTGAGGGGCACACTGTGGAGATGAGCTATGTGTCCTGTGGTTTGTGCTGTCTTGTGGTGGTCAAGTGCATTTCTGTCTTGGACATCTCTGCTGTTTGGGTAAATTTCTATTGAGAGCCTCCCCTAAGTTGGGTGTGTGGTTTGTGTTTTTATGTGAGAGATGTGATGGTGGGTGTTCTGGAGAGCTATGTGTTCCATGTGGTGTGGTGCAGGTGTTGACCTTCTCCTCTTGACCAGTTAGTCAAGTCTTGGAGAGTGCGTAGCTTCCAATTTGGTGATATAAGTGCATCTCTCACAAGTCTGAGTGTTGGGAGGTAAGAGGAGAGGGTTGTCTGTGTACATGAGCAGTTGCTACACTGCCTCAGAATGCCCAAGTGCACCAGTTTAATAGGAGAAAGCACAGGGAGCTGCCCTTTAATCATGCCAGGAGGGGTGGTCATAACTTCTAAGTACTGGAGCTATTCCCTTGAAGACCAGCTAGTGCTGATGGCACTTAGGTGTGCTACAATAATTGCTACAAGTGCAAAGCGATTAAGTTATCTGAAGTGCAATAGAGAAATAACTAGCAAGATTCAAGGGAAAAACTGAAGAGCAGACTTTCTGGCACCAATAATAGTTTACCTCAGCTTGGCGCACTAGGCAGACCTTAAACAAGTGTAAACCCATGCAAATGCAGGCTTTTAAACTAGAAAGTTGACAGGGATGGAAAAACTGCCCAAACAGTGAATAAACTACAGTTTCTGGGACAGAAACCACTCCTCCTGTGGTAGATAGCCCACTTAGTGCTTAACACTCCCACTGATAAGCTAGAAGGCTTCCCTTCAACACAGAAAGGCTTGGGGGTTCAGAAGCTTACAGTCTTGGATACAGCAAATCTGTATTTGGATTAGACTAGTTACAAGAAAGGTGGGAAACAAGCACAAATGTGGGCTTTTAAACTGGAAAGTTGAAAGGGATGAAAAACTGCCCAAACGGCCAATAAACATCAATATCTGGGCCAGAAACCACTCCTCTTGTGGTACCTAGACTACCTAGTGCTTACCACTCCCACTGATAAGCTAGAAGGCTTCCCTTCAACACAGAAAAGCTTGGGGGGCTCAGAAGCTTACAAACAGTCTTGGATACAGCAAATCTGTATTTGGATTAGACTAGTTACAGGAAAGGCAGGAAACAAGCTCAGAACTTTTTTTTTTTTTTTTTTTACAGAAAAGCAGTTAAAACAGTAAAAGCAATTCAAATGCAGTGCACAACGTTTAATTTCAGGTAAGTGCTTTCACCACATCATGTAAATGGTCTGATGAAGCCACATTTTGTGGTGAAAACGCTTACCTGAAATTAAACATTTTACACTATTGGATAGTACTTTGAGTCATGCTTCGCTTCACCTGTGGTTTTGGTAATTTAGTTGCTTGCTGCTTACAATGGGGTTGGTTTGCCTACTGGTTATTACTTTATTCTTTCTTAATTCAAATGCAGCGTAAGCTAGCACACTTGAGTGTGTAGCAATATTAAAGAAAATACAATTTAAATAAATGCCATTAAGTTAGAAACAACTAAAACAAGTGCAGAAAGTAGTAAATTAGTGGAAAGAATCAAAATGGAGGCACTTAGAGTATCTTTTTCTCCTTCCTGATGCTCTTGCAGTCTGCAGGACGCCAAAACTGGATCTGCGGAGCTTAAACAAGCACAAACCCATGCAAACACAGGCTTTTTAACCAGAAATTTAAAAAGTATGGAAAAAGTGCCCAGACAGCCAATAAACTACAATATCTGGGCCAGAAAGCACTCCTCTTGTGGTAGATAGTCTACCCAGTGCTTACCACTCCCATTGATAAGGTAGAAGACTTCCCTTCAACACAGAAAGGCTTGGGGGGCTCAGAAGCTTACAAACAGTCCTGAATATGGCAAATCTGTATTTGGACTAGACTAGTTACAAAAAAGGCAGGAAACCAGCTCAAACGTGGGTTTTTAAACCAGAAAGTTGAAAGGGATGAAAAACTGCTCAAACAGCCAATAAAGTACAATATCCAGGCCAGAAACCACTCCTCTTGTGGTAGCTAGGCTACTTAGTGCTTACCACTCCAACTGATAAGCTAGAAGGCTTCCCTCCAACACAGAAAGGCTTGGGAGGGCTCAGAAGCTTACAGACATTCCTGGATACAGCAAATCTGTATCTGGACTAGACTAGTTACAGGAAAGGTGGGAAACAAGCTTAGAACCTTTTTTTTATTTTTTAGAAAAGCAGCTAAACAGCAGTAAAACAATTAAAATTCAATGCAAACTAGCACACTTGAGTGTGTAGCAGTATTAAAGCAAATACAGTTTAAATAAATGCAATTAAATTAAAAATCAACTAAAAACAAGAGCAGAAAGCAGTAAATTAGGAAAAATAATCAAAATGGAGGCAAGTAGAGTATCAGAAAACAAAGCCAACAGATATATAAATAGTTCAGTCAAGCTAAAATTAAGACAGTGCAGAACTCTGAACAGTTAAAAGTGTCAAAAATATACTTATCAGCTCTATATATCCAGATTGTTTGAGAAGCACACTCAGTCAGAACACAAGGAGATCCTAGCAATGGAAGTACAACACAGAAAATACACCTCAGGCAATGACAAACAGTTAAGATGGGCCCCAAAGAAAGCTACACTCAAAT